>NW_006399764.1:21473860-21502207 GCF_000299155.1 Elephantulus edwardii | reverse complement strand
TTCTTTTGCTGTGGTGCTGGGTAAGAGTCTTGAATATATCATGGACCTCCAAGAACACAAATAAATCTGTCTTGGAGAGGATGAAACCAAGTTACTCCTTGGAGGCTACGATTTTGAAACTTTGCTGCATATGATTTGGGCATGTGGCCAGGAAGGACCGCTCCTTAGAAAAGGACATGATGCTTGGAAAGGTGGATAGACAGTGCAGGAGAGGAAGATGGAAAAGAAGACTCTAGATGAAATGGATTGACACAGTAACTGGAATAATGAAGACAGGTGTGTCAGAAACAGATTGGCTCATGATAGAGCAGAGTTCAGCTCAGAACTATCATACATAGGGTCACTATGAGTTGCAAGCGATTGCATGGGACATAATAACAACATGCGCATGTATACACACATGTAATAGTAATAGTAATACATACTATCTATTTATCTATCTGTAACACTCCTATGTTGTTGTGTATCCTATAGAGTCAGAACCAATCCATAGCTGACCCTTTGACAGATTTTTAAAAGCAGTCAGTTATTCACATGGGAGGAGATTGCCCATCCTTCTCCTGTGGAGTACCTGCTGGCCTCGAACAGTGTGTCTTCAGAATTATAGCACAGCTTTTAGCCACTAGACTACCAGGGCCCCCCTATATATACTCCATTTTTCTGAGGGGGCTTTCTGTTTTTGCTTACCCTCTGTACCAAGCATGATATCCTTCTCTGGATAATTAACATGCCTAAAGTAAACAGGAAACAGCACCTACAATGAACATCTTTGTACACATACTGTAGTATTACCTACATTGCTATTTATTCAGTCCATCTAAAGACACTTTTCCCCTTATATCATTTGCATAGCTCTTCAACATCTGCGAGGAGCTCTGGTGGTATAGTCAACAGAGAATTTCAAGGCCAACCCAAAGGTCTTCAGGTTCAAATCCTCCAGAGACTCTGTGCTAGAAAGATGAGCAATCTTCTCCCTCTCAGTTTACAGCCTTAGCGAAGCCATTGGCTTTTGATGTGGTACTTGAGTTGGTTCCAACTAGAGAACAAGACATTTTGAATCATCTTCCACTCTTCCTAGTCATTAAGATCCATCAAAAGTCGTGAAATACTGTGCAAAGTGGATGACCCTGGAGGACATGATGCTGAGTGAAATATCTCAGTCACAGAAGGACAAATATTACAGAGGGCCACTGTTGTAAACTGGGACTGACATCAGGGCTGAGAGAATACAGAAAAGAAGGGGAGGAATGATGTATATTGCGTTGAAACAGATGAGGAAGAGAACTGTTTAAAAGGGCTATATGAATGGGTTTTCTTGTCATTCCCCAAGTCCAGAATGAAGGCTGAATAATGGAGTGGACTTGGGGGGAGGGATTACAGAACAATGAAAGAAGGTTTTGGGTTTGTTTGGTCTTTTCAAAGAGAAGAGTGAATGGGGGGAGGGGGTGGGCAGTGAGAAAAGTGCAACAATGAATGACTGGAAACCCTAAGTCTCTGTAAACTTTCATTTAAATTAATAAAAAGGAAGTAAAAAGAAATCCAACTAAAAACCCTGATTTGTTAGCATTTTTATCTTTTCAAAGTTCTCAAACCTTTCCTGATCCTTCACACTGGACACTACGTCACAATTCATAGTTACATGCCCTCTGAACAATTTTTACAAATTATAATTTTTACAGATTTAATTTATCAAAATCTTTCTACATTCTATAAGGAGGGGAAAGATATTCTATATGAGGGTCTATAGTAAAATACTCTGATCAAAGTGGTACTATATAAATGTCTAATGAATTACTAATTGAGTGTGTAAGCTAAGTGAATGTATATTTTATTGTATTTCCAACTTATTATTTAATATACCTACCCAAGGAATTCATAATTGTGTTTGAATTGCCTGCCAAATTATATATGGAAAGTATGTATTAAAATTATTTTAACTCTTTTAAAAAACAAAACATAATAATATTTAAAGTGATCAATGAAGTATAACAACTTCCACTCTATGGATTTCAGCTGTGATATTCATAGAGTAAAGCAAGTGTGTTTAGTAACTGGATGCCTAATTTGATTAATGCATTAAAGCTAGTATTTTACGGTTTTGTGACAAATGCCATTTTTTTAATAAAGAATTTTTTCTCAGTTTCATTTATTGCACAAAACACCTAGCAAACACATTATTAAAATAGCTCTAGTCATCTAATGATAATAAAGATACTTGGTTTCCACATAAATCGGAGTTTAGGTAGAGTTTATAATTTGCAGTTTCTCTTTTGATGTATGCTTGAATATGTTTTAATACTCTATTTCCATGAAATTCAGTGGAAACTTTGGATTATCTGAAAATTAATGTGGTGGCATATTTTTTGAGGCTGTGAAGTATTTATCATCTTCACATGCTGAATGAAGTTGGGTACTCCAACTGGGAACAACATTTGCATGATATTTAAGAGATGGATGGCACAAAGGATCGTTCTAGTAACGGATGCCTGGGATGCTGTTCTGGCTTAATTTATTATTTCCCCAAGGGCAAAATTCTGATAATTGAAATTGTCAAGGAAGTGTTATCTATAATGGAGAAATATGAATCCAGGCGATGCTCAAGAAGAAATCTTTTTTGTGGGGAATATAATCAGGAGGCAGTGTGGCATAACACTTACCAGCATATAGTTTGACCTCATCTCTCTGTCTTGTTCACTGAATGCTTTGGGGCAATTTTGATTCCAACATTCTCTCTTTAATGTTCTAAGCTGTGAAGTAAGACATTTACTATGTTGTCTCACATTCATTGGGTGTATTGTAGGGACAGGCTAGTCCTTGCAAAAAAGCTATCACGCTAGGAAAGGTGTAGGATCAGACAAGGAGAGGAAGACCCTCAATAACATGAATTGATACAGTGAGTGCAACCGTGGCCTTGAACATGCTTTAAAATAAAAATCATTTTTGTTTCTCAAACTTTTATTTCAAATTTTAAGAGAAATGGATTAATTTCTTGTAGCAAATAAAACAACACAATGAAAGCTTAATTCTGCTCAGTGCTGCGAAGGATTTCAGATCAACCGAAATGAGAGAAATTATCAACGTGGGGAGCAATAGCTACATCAGGCTCCAGTGTACGGAGGGCCGTGAAGACGGCACAGGACACAGCGTAGCGCAGCTCTGCTTCGCATCAGGTCAGCATGAGTCAACACCAACTCAAGGCCCAGGACACTACCACTAAGCCACTTTACACACTCGTGCATATCCTCTCCCAGCTTTTTCCTGACTTGTGTAAACATTTGTAACATATGCAGTTAGACAGGAGAAGGTGAGTGGAACTTTTGCTTTGATGTGCTCAAGATAACTTCAGTTAAAGCTCGTTTTTCTAGTGTAATTGCGATAATGCTCCCCTCCTCTCTCACAAGCATCCAGACTTTTTGTTGTTGTTACGTGTCATCAAGTCACTTGCTACTTGTAGTGACCCTATGTACAACAGCCCTAAACTCTGCCCTATCCTGTGCCAATCTCTTTGTCTCTGATACACCTACGCCCATTACCCCAGCCATGGAATCAATCCATCTCATCGAGGATCTTCCTCTCCTGTGCTGTCCCTCCACTCTCCCAAACATGACATCCCTCTCCACGGAATGATCCCTCCTTGCAATATGTCCAAAGTATGTCAGACAAAACTTCAGAATCCAAGGAGCAGCCCGGCTTCACCCTCTCCAGGATGAACTTGTTTGTTCTCCTAGCAGTCCATGGTATATTTGATACTCTTCTCCAGCACCAAAGCTCAAAGGCATCAATTCTCCTATCATCCCTAGTCGTTGTCCCACTTTCTGAATAATTCCTTCCCCTTTTTTACAGAGTTCAATTTTACTTTCCTTGAAATAATTAGCACATTGGTGGACTTTAGGTAAATATTCAATAATGACAGGTGTCCTTAAGACCCTCTCATATTTCCGAAGCACCTATCAAATACTTGATAACTTAGCTATAAAATTTCATCCCTTGTTGTTGATTCCATCCAAACTCATAGGGACCCTGTAAAGGAAAGGGTGGACCTTCTCCATCTGGGTTATCAAGGCTTTAAATCTTTCCGAAAGCAAACTGGAGTGTCTTTCTCCAGCAGGACAACTGGTGAGGTAGAAGCAACAATATTTCAGTTAGAACAGGAAAGCTTAACCACCGCACCACCAGGGTTGATAATGAAGTGATAAGGAGAGTGATCTCATATTATTAAGCCTAACAGGGAAATGGGTAAAACATAATCTACATGGCATTGAAACAGATGAGGGAGAGAACTGTAGAAAAGGAATATATGATTAGGTATTACTGGTATGACAAGAGTCCCAAATAAAAGCTGCATAGTAAAGTGGTCTGGAGTCGGGGTGGAGGACTGTATAATAATGAAAGAACTTTTTTCCCCCAAAAGAAAAAAGAGCTCTGGGGTGGCAGGGAGGAAAATGTGCAACAATGAATGATTGGAAACCCAAGTTCTTTATAAGCTTTCCTAAAAATCTCAATTAAAAAAAAATAAAATAAAAACAAACAAAAACCCCCAAAACATTCTAATATAGTTTCATGAGTAAATTTTTATACTTTTCATTCATGGATGAAAAAAAATTAAACTACCATCTTTCAATAACCTGCATTATGCAGATAACATAAACTTGCATTCAGAAAGTGAAGAGGATTTAAAGTGCTTGCCACAGAAGAGCAAAGATGACAGCCTCCAGTACACATTCTATCTCAGCATTAAGAATCCCAAAATCCTCCTCACTACACAAACAGACAATGTCATGGGAACTGGAGACCAGATCCAAGTTGTGAATGATTTCGTTTCACTTAGAAACACTCAACACCCATGGTAACAACAACAAGAAGCCAAAGGACACATTCCACGGGATAAATCTGCTGTCAAGAGCCTCTCCAAAACGGTCAAATGCAAGGACGTCTGCTTAAAGACTGAAGTGCAGCTGACCCAAGATAGACAATTTTCAATTCTCTCCTGCACATCTGAAAGATAGACAATGAGTATGGATGAAGAAGGATTGATGTCTTTGCGTTGTTGGAGAAGCGTACTGACGACCTCACACACTGCCAAAAGAACAGAAGTGCAACCAGGATGTTTCTTAGAAACAAGATTGGTAACACTTTGTCCCACTAATGGATACAGTGACATTTTGGGCATGTTGCCAGGAGGGGTTGGTCTTTGCAAGAAGACATCATCCTGGGAAGCATAGTCAGGAGTATGGAAGTGTAGGGTCAGAGAAAGAGAGGAAGACTCTCAACAAGATGGAAGGACATAGTAACTGTAATCAGGACCTTGACCGTGGCGGATCGTATGAGCTCAGGATAGGCCGGGGTCAGATCTGCTGATCACGATGAGTTGTAGTTGACTTGATGGAACCAGACAAGAATCTCTTTCATTTAGATAGTGACGATGTCATACTTTCACTTTAGAATGTTAAATAGGAACAATGCAAAATTAAAGATACCTGCTTTCAGAAAGGATAGATGCTTTCTTCAAAGTCGCACAGATACTTAGTTCAGTGCCTGTCTCAACTTCTTCAGTGAAAGAAAATGCACCCACTATCAGTAACACAGATGAAAGTCTCCCAGTTTTCTGGGTTATTTTAAAACAGAATGGCCCTTATTTAATTGGTATCATCTGGTGGTATATAAACAACGAGTGTTTTTCTTTCTTTGATCCTTTTTTTAAAAAAGTTATCAAAGGAGATAAGCATTTTCAATGGAACAGGCAAATCTAAAACCATGAAAGAGAAGGGCCACCTGACTACCCCCTCAGTTCAGCAGAATCAGCCCTACTCCTTAGCAATGTTTCAAATTGAGTCAAACGCTCTTATGACTGAGTTCTTATATGTGTTTTGAGAAACATTAAGTTCCACCTTTAGCACTTGTTCTTCACCTTTCCTATGAGCACGGACAGTTTTTAAAGAAAGTTGAAGATACAAACTTTTATATACAACTAATGGACAATGACTAGGGAGGATAGAAGGAGAATTGACGCCTTTGAGCTGTGGTGCTGGAGAAGAGTATTGAATGTACCATGGACTGCCAAGAAAACAAACAGATTCATCGTAGAGAGGATTAAACCAGGCTGCTCCTTGGAGGCAAGGATTCTGGGGCTTCATCTGACATACTTTGGATATGTTGTAAGGAAGGACAAGTCCTTGGAGAAGGACGTCATGCTTGGGAGGGTGGAAGTATTTGATTCAGTGACTGGGGTAATCGGGATGGGTGTGTTAGAGGCAATGCAATTGGTACAGGATAGAGCAGGGTTTAGGGCTGTCGTACATAGGGTCGCTATAAGTTGCAAGTGACTCAACTGCACATAACAACAACAACAATGGATAGAGTGATTTAATAACGAATTATTTCTTCATTTGCTTATATTTTAAATTTCCTGGCAGGATCAAAATGTTGTATTTTATATGTACTTAAGGTAGTGTAAAAGGTAATAAGATATCCCGAAGGAAAAGGGGCTTCATTAAAGCAGGTAAGAACAAAAATTGTGTGGAAATCAGAAGAGATAAAATCAGAGTCATACAGGTGAAGGAGCTCATTTTGTTTTGAAATAGGTCATATTTCTTCAGTAAATTTGAAAGTTTACTGTTATTGTAGTTAAGCAGATGGGCCATGCTATTGAAGGATAAATAGCAGATACATTTGATGTTCATATAAGAGACAAATGAAGTATGCAATCTTTGAAGAAACAAAATGAAAGAAAACCGGGAGAACAAGTATCAGTAATTCAAAGCTAGAGAAATAATGAGAGAAAGAAAGATTCTCATGAGGAATTTTCACCAGGTTCGAAAGTTCAGGTAAGATAAGCTTCTCCAAATTTAGATGCTCTTTGAAACCATATTTTAATTTCTGAGAGAGCTTTCTTTTGCTCCCCTTTTGTCTTCCTGCAGACAAAATGAACTTAACTCGCCTGAAAATCCTCAACGGTTTTAGTCTTATTTTTCTTGAAAATCAGTTACACTGAACAACAAAGTCTCAAAAAAGTTATAAAAATGTTTAAATGCATCTATATATGGTAAAAATTATGTATCTTATATTTAATCTGATAATATTTAATGCTAAATGCAATGTACTATAGATTTTTACATTTACTTGTACTCAAGGTGGTGTGTTTTAAAGTCCAATGAATTTTGCAAAGAAGACAGTAACAGAGATAATAACAAAGAAGATAGTAATTTTGCAAAGAAGATAGTAACAAAGACAAAAACAAAGAAGATAGTAATTTTACAAAGAAGATAGTAACTAGTGCTACCTAGTCAAGGTTCTGACATGTTTTTCTCTTTGAATTTTCTTGAATACACTTCAGGATTATGTCAGTATTTACTGGAAAAGCAATCTGAAGACTATAATAAGCTTGATTATATGTTTTGAATACCTACTAAAGCTAGGAATTTGCTGAGCACACAATGCGCATTGTCATTCAATTTTCTTAATACTATGCAGGGTGCACAGTTGTTGTTTTCATAATATAGACAAAGAAACTAAGAATCCTTGCATACAAATTTCTGTACATTAACTGTTAGACTCAGCTAGTCAATCGGATTCCAGATCCCATTTTATAATGTGTATGATGTAATTCTAGCCATTCTTGAAGAATCACCAAAGTGCACCTCTGTTCAACAGTCTGTCATCTCCACTATGACCCTATCCCATGTTCTCCTCAATACAACAAAATGTAACAAAAAAATTCTTTTTACTATTTTTAGCTACAACGTTTGAATAAGAGCCTGTGGTGATGAAGGAAGAAATTCAAGCTGCTCTGAAGGAACTGGAAAAAGCAAGGCCCCAGGAATCTATGGCATATCAATTGACATATTTCAACAAACAGATGCTGCCCTGGATGTGCTCAACAAGTTGTGCCAAAAAATCTGGAGGACAACCACCTGGCCTACTGACTGGAAGAGATATTTGTTCTCATTCCAAAGAAAGGTGACCAGACCGAGTGAAGAAATTATCAAATGGTATCACTAATATCACATGCAAGCAAGATTCTGCTGAAGATTATCCCAAAATGACTGGAACAGCACATCAACAGAGAACTGCCTGAAGTGTAGGCTGGGTTTAGAAGAGGCTGTGGTACTAAGGATATTATAACTAATGTCAGGTGGATCTTGGCTGAAAGCAGAGAGTACCAGAGGAATGTCTATCTTTGCTTCATTGATTATGCAAAGACATTTGACTGTGTGGACTATAACAAATTGTGGCTAACCTTGAAAGGAATGGGAATTCCAAAACACTTGATTGTGCTCATGCAAAACTTATATTTGGACCAGGAGGCAGTCATCAGAACAGAGCAAGAAAACACTGCATGGTTTAAAATCAGTAAAGTTGTACACCAGGGATGCATCCTGTCTTCATATTCTTTCAATCTTTTTCAGAAAAGATCATTTGGGGTGTTGGACTTTATGAGGAGGATTGTGTCATCAGGATTGAAGATTCATTAACAACATGCATTGTGCAGATGACACAATTTTGCTTGCCGTATTATGAGGAGGACCTGAAGCATTTGCTGCAGAAGGTGGTCAAGGACTGTAGTCTTCAATATAGACTGAAGTTTAGCATCAAAAATAAAACAAAGATTCTCACCACTGGGCCAATTGGCAGCGCCATGATAGATTGAGAAGAGACAAAAGTTAACCATTTCAGCTTGCTCAGTTCCACAATCAACATTCTTGGCACCAGCCATCAGGAAATCAAAA
This sequence comes from Elephantulus edwardii, assembly GCF_000299155.1. Taxonomy (NCBI): domain Eukaryota; kingdom Metazoa; phylum Chordata; class Mammalia; order Macroscelidea; family Macroscelididae; genus Elephantulus; species Elephantulus edwardii. Next base: position 21,493,481 of record NW_006399764.1, on the reverse strand, counting down.
GATGAATTGTATTAGGAAAATCAGCTGTGAGTGATCTCTCTGGAGTGTTAAAGAGCAATAATGGCAGTCTAGAGACTATAATGCACCTATTCCAGGTCATGGTCTTCGCCATTGCTTGCTATGCATTAAAGAGCTGAAACAAAGACTAAGGATGACAGAAGAAGAATCAATACCTTTGAGTTAGTGCTGGAGTAGAAGATTGAACATACCATGTACTTCCAAGAAAACAAACAGGCCAGTCCTGGAGAGGGTGAAACCAAGCTGCTCCTATTAGGCAAGGATTTTGAAGCTCTGTTTCACATAATATTGACACGTGGCCAGGAAGACTAGTCCTTGGATAAGGGATAGGAAGAGTCCGGATGAGATGTATTGACACAGTAACTGGGGTACTGAGGATAGGCATTTTGGAGATTGTGAGAGTGGCTCAGGATAGGGTGTGTTTCAGAGCTATTGCACAGAGGGGTTGTCATGAGTCACAGATGACTTAATGCCACACAGCAATAACAACATTTATATAACAATGTACTAGAAAAAAGAATTAGCTGTACCATGAATTTTTTTGTCATATATTTACTTTTATTCTAACATTAAGCATAAAAAAGAGCAGAGAATATCAAATTAAGTGAGTTGAAAATATGGAAATATATCCAATGTATTTTTGTATGTTTGTGTGAAAATGAGTACTTCAGGCTACAGCTCTATTTAGAAGTTTATAAACAGGCAAAGAAAATTCAGGATGTTGTTTCCTAGAATTCAGTTAGACAGCCTTCACTTTGAATTCTAACTCCAACTTTTATATGGTCAAGTCAGTTGATGGTGTTGGGCTTTAATTCCTTTGTCAAGGAAGCAGAAACAGTCACAGTAATTGATTTTCTAGTTTATTGGATGCATCCAATACACCAATGTAGCCGAAGTTTACAAATGAAGTTGTTTGGTTTTCCTCACAATGCCTATGTAAATAAATTCAGACTGTTGTTGTACTGACACAACAAGTTAGAAACAACTCATAGTTGATGCTTCTGAGGTTCTCAGATGCAGTAAGTGACATGAAAGGAGATTGGCCATTCTTCTATGGGAAAGCTGGTGGATTTGAACCAAATGCCTTTGTGTTGGCAGTACAATTCCTCACTACTTAGTCACCAGAACTCTCTAAATGTAGACTTCAAATTCTTAAAATTAGGTGGTTGTTGTTATGTATCACAGAGATGGAACCAACCCATTGTTGAGCGAGTTAGTCGTAAAGAAGGAGATTGTTCATCTTTCTCCGTGGAGTAGCTGGTGAACTTGAACCATGTGCCTTTGGAATTGCAGAACAGCTTCTTGCCACCAGGCCACCAGAGTTACAAATACCTAAATCTACTCATTATTTACCTGTTGTTAGATAGTAAACCTCTGGCCCACTGTTTTTATGTTTTGGGTTTTTGTGTGTGTGTTGTTTGTTTTTTTTTCTATCAGTTTTCTTTTTGTTTTTCTCATTTTAATACCCTGTGTCTTTCAAAGTCTAGACATTTCTTTTGCTATGTCCTGATTATGATTTCTAGTACATTCTTGTCTCCTAAAATGAATAAACGGAGTAAAGACATTTGGTTCTCAAATGGCTTTATTTTAAAAAACAATCAGAAAGGACATTTACCGAGATGCAAGATCACTACCCATTCAGTAGAGGTGGCAAACCATTTTTTTGTAGCTTGAAATGTCAAAGTCTTCCATTATAGTTAAGAAGATTAATATAAAAGAAGGTCATTTGCCAACATTCAAGTTTATGAGAATATATGGTCTGTATTAATCTAAATAATTAAAATTTTTGTACAATTTTTTTGAGCTATGAGTGGGTCATTATTCAACACATTAAATATTGATGGGATTTCCCCACCCCCCAAAGACTGCTGAAAATGTAAGCTATGGTATATGAAGGGATTATTTAGTATTTTCAGAATTAAATAAAGAAAATATAAACCAAAATGAAATATTCTCAGATTTCTCAAGGCAACTTGGAAGAAATAGAAAAATTTTCAAGAAGTTTCAGTAAATAAAAAAAGACAAAAACCAAAAATGTTTCTTTCAAGAACTACAAATTATTAAAATTGGATGTAAATGTGTGTGTGTTCACCTGTTTTGTTTTAGGTTATCAGAAGAAGATACAAGTATGGACATAAAACTGTAGCCTTACTAGCAGGCTTTAAGGAAATAGAAAGCCAGAGCACAATGATGAGGAGAATTTCATTAGAATTACAGTGTGAATCCATCAAAAACGTGTTGGAATTCAGGGTGAATGAAGGCAAAGGGATGCTATCTAATGTTGCAATATAATGCTAGAATTTTTCAATAATTGAACTTCAGAAGGAACTAAAAGAAAAATTGCATCAAACCTATTAACATAACTAAATAGGCCTAACATATTGGCTTAACTAGGAAAGTACTGTTTCTTTGCATTGTGTGCTCTCTTCCTTGATATTTGTATGTAATGAAAATGTAAATCTATGGTAAGGATATACGTATTTAAAAACAGACATTATTTTGTGACATTTTTCATGCTGCAAAACCATCTGGATAATTTTTGTCTGCTAAACATTATTTTTAAAAGAGAAAAAGAATATTAGCAAGCCACGTCTTCTTTCCGCATTTTCTCAAGAGTTTCGAATTTATTTTCAAAATTGTTAGCAGCTACACATGTTTTTTGCCTTATAAATAAAATATTCTCTATAAGCACCATTAAAATGAACAGTCAATTAATTGCACTTTACTTATTATGTGCAGCAACCAGAAAATGCTTTGTTCTTCACTAAATTTGAAACAGTATCAAAGCAGAGTTGCTGTTTTGTTACACTAGCCTTGGTTTTAACTGCAGCGCTGACCTTCATGCCTGTTCTTTCAAATATTAGCAAAGTGACCTTGGATTTGTCACTTAAACTTTATGAGTCGTGGTGTCTTTCTCTATAAAAAAGAGATACTATCCTGCTCTTATTAACTATCAGAATGTTGGGAGGATCAAAGAATGTAACAAATATGAGAGCACTTTGTAAACATTAAAACACTACTGGTATTGCTATTGGGAGATATTCTTTTGTTTTACTTCACTTTTCCTTAATAAAAAGAGTATGGGTTTCAAACTAACCAGTGTAATTCATAAATGATTATAATTAGTGAGAATAGAGGAAATGATCATCTAGAATATTGATATTGAGTCTGAATTTATATTATTTGGCATGTAAAACACTTTAGCGAACATTTAAGGTTATCTGAGAAACCATGCATTTGATTATTATGTAATAAAGATGTTTTATTCATGTTAGTTGAGCAACGTTGAACAAGTTAAAAGTGACATTTAAACCACAGTGGAGGAGTTAAGTGTGAATCAAACATATATTTGCCAAAATAGGTACCTGGTATTCTTGCAGATTTTGTGAGTAAAAATAATTTTTTAAGTTTTTTTCACTACACATATTTTTCTGTATGCAAATCCTTGTGATTTAAAGGCTACTGCTATAACAACTTTTATACTGAATTCTTTTGGCATTAATAATATGTTAAGATGAAACTTTTGAAATTTTGGAAGAAGTGTGTAGTTCTAAATAGTTATTTGGGAAATAGTGATAAAAGAAGTTACATTGAAATTAACTGGTGTTTAGAAAGATACCAAATATTATGCAGAAAATAAGGAATAATATTTAATTCAGATTAATGTAATCATCCTTATAAATACATAATTAAATGCTTATATATTTAACAATTGTATCGGACTGGACGGGTCCTTGGAGAGGGACATCATGCTTGGGAGGGTGGAGGGACAGCACAGGAGGGGAAGACCCTCTATGAGATGTATTGATTCGGTGACTGGGGTAATCGGGATGGGTGTGTCAGAGGCGGTGCGGTTGGCGCAGGATAGAACAGGGTTTAGAGCTGTTGTGCATAGGGTCGCTATGAGTCGGAAACGACTCGATGGCACATAACAACAACAACAACAACAACATCTAATATTATAAATAGTGAGTGCATTTCAGACTTGGAACAATATTTCTAAAGGATTTATTTTAGAATAGTTTTTAGTCAATCTGTTTTTTTAAAGTCTAATATTTTTCTGGAAGTTTTATTCACATCTACTTTCCTCCTAGTGGTTTTTCTTTAGGTATCTAGTATTCTTGCAGATTTTGTGAGTGAAAATAATTTTTTAAGTTTTTCTCACTATGTATTAAAGTGAAACTATTTTCTTTTACTAAATGCTAAAAAAGTTTCTGAATAAAGTTTTTTAATTTAATTTTCTTAATTTTAATTAAAATGTGTAAGTAAAAAGAATTTTTAATTTTTCTCACTAATTTTAATAAAGCGAAAGTATTTTACCAAATTAGAAAAAAAAATTTCTGAGAAAATGTGAATATTTAGATTAGAATGACTGTAAAGGGAGTAATTTTTATGACATAAAAAATAAATTTTAACTTGATATTCTTTTCAATCTCAGTTGCATTGTAAGAAACAGTTCAAATGTTATTCGTTGACTGACTAAAATGAAGAGGTACCTATCCTCTATGAATGTCTTATGATTTTTATGTGTTTGCAATAATCTTTGGGTTAGAGCATTCTGGTGGCTTAGTGGGAAGGCATTTCACTATGAACCCAAAGGAAAGCAGTTTGAAGCTACCAGCTGTTCAGCGGGACAAAAAGGCATACTCTCCTCTGGGATTCACAGCCTCTGAAAACCTGCTGAAAAGTCAGTTACAATTCGATTCTGATTTGACAGGACAGAACAAAAACAGCTTCTCTATGAGAGGAAGAGACAGACAGAACAGAAGTTCTCTGGTAGCATAATTCCTGCAGTAGTTAGCTGCTAATCCCAAGGGCCATGCTACTACGGCTATTCAAATCCATAATTCACTCCACCGGAGAAGGATGTGCAATACCCTACTGTACAATTTACCACCTCACAAACTCCATGGAGGTTTGAGTGATGACTCTGAATATGCCTATCAATTGACTGTGGGTCAGTTCTAACGAGTACACGGCAATGAGTTTAATAGAATTTCTTCTTGTTGCATTGTTGAGTTGGAACCGATTTGTAACTAGGCTGCTGCTAGATTTGAACTATGTGTCCTCAGGCTGGCAGCGCAACTCCTCACCGTGAGGCCACCTGAGCCCCCTTGAGCCTTAAAACCTTACCAGGTTACTTTTGTCACTCTTATTTGTATTAACAGCAGCATTATTATGAATACTAAGCTAATAAAATTTGAGAGCTTAGATAGTCCAGTTCACGGGGAGTGGGGTAGGGTGTGGTGGTTGTGCTGGGGGAAGGCCATCCTTCTCTGGCACTTTGAATCTACCAGCCACTTCATGGAAGAAAACTAGATAGCCTCCTCTTGTAAAGATTTCCAACCTCAAATACTTGAAGAAGGGCTCTCGTGGCTTTGTCTGTAGACACTGCTGACTCAGAGGCCAAGCTTCTCTGGGTGGATTTGAACCCATCATTGATTCCTCCAGGGGAAGGTGGGCATATCCTTCTGTGCAGTCTACAGTCTTCAAGGCTTCTCTGGAGTGTTGAATATGAGCTTATCCCATTTTCACTGGCTAGGAGTTGTTTTTAATTTTATTGTTGCATGTTTTCTTCCCCCTCCCTTCCTCCCAACTTCCCCAGTTCCTTCTGCAGTGCACCTCTTGTTCCAGATTGTTGTCATACATGTAATGTCTAATCATACATTCCTTCCTGGCCATTCTCCCCCTCATCTGTACCAATACATTATTTACTATTTATCCCTGTCTTTCCTCATCTTCCCTCAATCTCCCATGTCAGCTTAATTGATAAAAAGTGGTGTTATGCAGTATTTGTCCTTTCATGATTGAGATAAATCACTCAAAATAATGTACTCCAAGCTCTCCATGTTTTGTACTGTTTTATACACTGTTTTTCAGTGCTACATAATATTCCACTGTGTGAATATACTGTAGTCCCCCCCCCCCATCCATTGGTTTGGTAATGGCACTTGAGTTGTTTTCACTTCTTTGATACTATGAGTTTTTATGAGTTGGAAATGACACAGAATGGTAGTATGGTAAATATATCAAAGAACACATACATATATACAAATATCCATACATCCATTATCTATGTCATTTGGAATAGTGCATATAATTAGTATTGGAAGCAGGAGTGGCATCCACATCTAAACAACATGCTTCTGGAAACCCTATGAACTTGGAAAAATGTTGATAGTTGCAGAAGGGCTTCAGACCTTTTGTCCATACGGTCGCTATGAGTCGTGCTCAACTCCAAGGCAATCATCATCAACAACAACATATAATTAATAAGTCTTCTAAAATGTTAGTTATATTCTTTTTTTTCTCTTCTCGAGAGCAGGAAATATTGAAAAAATTGAGGTGTCCCTAATTGTTATAGATACAGAGACAGAAATATTCAAGGTGAAAATGAGCTAAAGGAAAGGAAAGACAAGATAAAGTAGGAAATTGTTGATGCCGCAGTTAAAGCATAGGTTTTTCTATTACTATAAAATATCCCATTAACTAAGCTCCAGTGGTGGGAGGCAGGAGACAGACCCAATGTTTACGGAACAAATTATCTTCCCTTGTGTGATTTAGCTACTCATCAGTGAAAAACGGCATTTCTCCGATTTTTCCTACATTTTATAAATATAGTGGTGTGACATCTTAAGAACAAACACAGCTGTTTTAAGTGTTTCCTGACTAATGTTTAAATTATTTTAAAATGGAGTATTTGAATTATGACTTTTGTAGAATGATCATTCCTGACATTTACATAGTATTTTGTAAAAATAATTTTCACTGCACATATCTCATACAAATGCTTCAGAATCTGTGAAGTACTAGATAAATGTTACTTTTATTATTTAAACTTGTACCTGTAACAACTTCTTAATAGTATAGGCTGTTCTAATAAATAAAATGTTTAAGATGCACTCCAACTATTGTGTCTTATTTCCTTTATTTGAGAAAGGAATTCAGTAAAATATTTTACCTATAAAGTATAACAATATTCATTATATTTTCATTAAGGAGTCACAGCAAACATTTTCTGTTACTGAATAGTCAAATATTTTTTCTTTTGTCTTTAAGCACAAAGAGGAGACAACAAAAGACTTTAAATAAAAAGAAGTGGGTTTTTTTGTGTGTGTCAGAGAAATCATACTTCTAAGTTATAACGTCCAAAAATCTAAGTGATGGAAATGTTACTGGTATAATTCACTCGTTAAAACAAGAAGCACACTAGGATAGAACAAGAAAGCCCCCTTGACAATGTTACACAATAGAGTCTATTGTTGAGAATTTAACCTGAAGTTCATTCAAATGTATCCCACTTAAGTGCTGCTAGGAAGAAGCTGTAAATTTTGCATTTAACCTTGATCTTGGTTGCTTCTGATCATGCTATTGAAACAGCATACAGAAAAGCTTTTTCTACTCTTTGGAAATATTCAAATTTGAATGAAGCTAGCATGCGTAAAGCTATAAAGTTAAATGTTCATCCCAGAAAAATGCTAGTGTCCAGAAATCTTGACGAATAATGAAAATACCGGAGCAAGTAAACAAGAAGTAATGATTTGGAATCATTTCTGGGCGTCATTTTGTCGGCTCCCACTCATACAACTCTGTGGATGACAGAACAAAACCCTGCTTCTCTGCACATACTTATCTGTTGCAGTCGTCTCTGAGGATCTTCCTCTCCTTCACTGACCCTCTACTTTTACAAGAACGATGTAATTTTCCAGGAACTGAACTGTCCTGACGACATGCTCAAAGCATGCCAGACTGTCTCAACATCCTTGCCTCTAAGGAGCGTGGTGACTCCAATGCTTAGTGGAAGTAGGCAAGCAGCCAAGGTTAACTTCAAATAATTGGAGTTGATTTTGTTGCTCACACTTCCTTAATAAATAGATCGGCTGTTTTTTATTATGAACAGAAAATATATTTTGAAAACACTTAGAGTGTTTATTTTATATGTTTACCTAACTGGGTTTTCCCCCTTTTATACTGAGGATGTCCTTTGCATATAACATTTTATTTGTTTTATTTAAACTGATCATTAGGAATGATAAAATAGCTTATATTTCTACTGTTTATACTGTGATGGTAAAGTATTTAAATATAACTTAAGCAAAATATCAAAATATTAAAATTCTTAAGCATCAATTTAACCAGAAGCCAATCAGAACTATATACTAAAAGCTATAAAACTTAATGGAAGGTCAAAATATCAAAAACTACATGGGAAAAACGGGGGGGGAGGGGGGAGGGGTTTGTGCGGGGAGAAGGGTGCAACAATGAATGAATGGGATTCCAAAATCTCTGTAGATGTTCATTGAAATGAAAAATAAACTAAATTAAAAAAAATTAACAAGTTGATACTAAATTTTATGAAGAAAGGGATATTTTTCCAGTGAAAATTTTGCCAAGAAGCATAATGAACAATGGCTAATTCAATAATAAAAAAAAAACCAAAAAAAAAAACCTACATGGGAGACCACCTATATCATTGATTTTGGTGTTGCTGTTGTTGTACCATAGAGTCGGAACCAACCCATAGCTGACCCTCTGGTGGGTTTTCAGAGGCAGTTAATCACTTGGGAGGAGACTGATTATCCTTCTCTCATGGAGCAGCTGATGGCCTCGAAGTGCGTGCCTTTGGGATTATAGTACAGCTTCTTGCCACTAGGTCCCATTTTGTTGTTAAGTCCCACTGACTCATACAGGACTCATAGCGACCCTATGAACAAAATACCTGAACACTGTTCATAGAGTTTCCTGAGGCAAGTCCTTTGGGAAGTGGATGCTTCTAAACTTGTTTTAATTGGGACGATCCACCAAACACTGTCCACCATGGGCAACCATTATCACATTTGGCACATCAGTGTCACAGTGTTTAAGCATCACAGCAACCGCAAGTTACCTCTGTACATGTCACCATAGGAAGACTTAATATTTTAAAACTCCAAGTCTTCTGCCAGGGAGAAGGATTAGCATAACTTAAAATGATTGACACATGTTGTTTTTGCTATAAGGTGGCATCAAGCATCAAGTTGACTACAATTCCATAATGAGCCTATAAACAACATATTTGAATCTTGTTCTATCCTTACAATCTCTGATAAGCTTGAGGGCACTACTTCAGCTCCTGTGTCAATCCTACAGTCACTGTGTCGTTTCATCTGTTGAAGGTCTTCCTCTTTTTTTCTGACCCTTCACTTTTCCCAACATGATATATTTCTCTACTTGCTAGTCCCTCTTAACCATGTGAGACAGAATTTTACCATCCTTCCTTCCCTGGCAAGGAGCACTCTGGTTGTACTTCCTCTAAGACAGACTTGATTGTTCTTTACGCAGCCTATGAGATATTTGGTATTCTTCTTCAACATCACAATGCAAAGGCATCAATTCTTCCTTATTTATTCCAACTTTCAGATAAATAGCAAATGATTGAAAATACTATGGCTCAGATCAGGTGAACTTTACTCTTTCAATTTACACTTTTGGTCCTTAGCACTTCAGAAAGGCCCTTGACAGTGGAAATTCCCCATGCAGCAAGCATTTTTTAATTTCTTGAATGTTGTTACCATGGGTGTTGATTGTGGATCCAAGCAAAAGGAAATTGCTGACAACTTCAATCTTTTATCTTAATCTATTCAGATAACTACTTTTTAATCTATGTATAGGTTTTACAGGGACATAATCAAATGTTCTTGGGAATCTCATGCTTCTCAACATTAACCTTGCTTATTATGATCCACATAATCAAATAAATGCCTTTGCATAGTTAGTAAAACACAAGTAATTCTGAAATTTTATGTTTTCGGCTAAGATATTTCTGACACCAGCAATGATATCCCTCTTTCCACAGTCTTTTCTGAATCCATCTTGAATTTCTGACAGTGCCAAGTCAATTTACTTTTACAGTAATATTAATAATACTGTGTAAGAATTTCCTCAATCTGTTGGGTTACCTTTTTTAATTTAAATCAGAACAAATACAAAACTTTTCAATCAGATTTTCAAGTTGATCAGTTGTCTCTCTTCCATACTTATTGGCATAGAATGATGAGCACATCAAGAGCTGTGTCTGTCTGTTGAAGCATGCCAATTAGGCATTTAAATGCCAAGTAGACAATTAAACATGCCATGATGTGGCATGAGAAAAACAGTTATCTAAAAAGGACAACAACTTAGCAATTGTGAAAACAAGACCCAGTCTACAAGAAATACTAATGGAAATTCTTACAGAGAGAACAAAGGAAAGTGGATGGACCAAAATAAGCAGCAACAACAGAAAAAGGAATGAAGCAAAATGGCAATGATAAAAACCGCCCTGTCAATAATTCCACGCAATGTGAACGGCTTAAATGCACATTGTTTATAGGATAGCTGTGAGTTTTCTGGCTATGTGTCACCTAACAACAACAACAACAACAACAACGACAACAACAACGACATATTTATATATTGAGAAAGAGAGAGATATTTTAAATAAATGGCTCACATTTATAGAGGCTGGCAAGTCTCAGGTCAGAAGAGAAGAAATTGAGAAGTGAATAATTATAAGTCACCAACAGACAGACAGTCTCAGGCTGCTAGCTAACTGTGGAGTTTGTAACTCAGAGGCAGATGGGGTCAGAGTTCATTGTTGGGAAGTGAGGTCATAGGCGGCGGTTGTCTCTGGAGACTGGCAAATCCCAAGTCATGAAGGGCACAGTACACTGGGCCACCGGTTCAAGTCTGGAGATCACAAGCCTGACAACCAGCACAATTCCTTACTGCAAAGCTGCCAAAGCTCCCTAATAAGCCAGATAACCAGATGTAGATGTACAAGGAATTTTTCCATTAGCTTTTTTTCAGTGTCTAAACATATAACCAGTTCAGACCACACTCACAATATGTCTCCTTAAATCAGGTAAGATAGATCATATCTTTACAAAATCACTACTTTGATTCACATCAAAAAGGTTAGAATTTAGTTTGCATAGTGTAATTGTGTTATACTGAAGATCATGGCCAAGTTGGCAGACAGTAACAATAACATAACAATAACAGTTATACACTGGTTTTCTATGAATTGGAGCATACTCTACAATTCCTAACCAACCAATCAATTCATTTTAGGAAGATAATCTGGTTAAAGTGTACCTTGCAGCTAAGGAATATTCCTCGAAATTTCATTTACATATTTTCCTAGCTATACTATGTACTTGGGGTATAACTATGTACTTGGGGTATAATTGGAGGTAAAGTTCCCCAACTTACCTTCTTGTGTTGTTGCTTTGTATTGTTGAAGTTGTTGTGTTCCCTTCAGTTTAGAACCAACTTGTAGTGGACCCTTCAGTGAATTTTCAGGATCAGTAAATCACGCTGGAAGCAATTTACTCATCCTTCTCTCACTGAGAAGCTTCTCTCACTTTGGGATTGTAGCACAGTTTCTTACCATTAACAGCAACAAATGAGATGAAGATGATGAAGAACAACTGGTGAGAGCACACAAGTCACTGTATCCTCTGTGGAGGGTTCACTAAATTCTAATCTCTTTTAAGTCGTTGGTACATACAATTTTTCTACAACTCGATGGCTCTTAACAACAAAAACAACAACCTACAATACATGAATGCATTGTTTTACAACTTTTTTAGTAAATTCCTTTCTTATTAAGAGAATGAATGTGAAATGAAAATTCTTTTCAACATTAGGTACTGTTGTTATGTGCTGTTGAGTCAGAACTGACCCTTCAGTGGGTTTTCAGAGGCTGCGGAAGTTGACTGCCCATCTCCCTCCCAGAAAGCAGCTGGTGGGTTTCAACTGTGTGCCTTTGGGATTGGAATGTAGTTTCTTACCACTAAAATAACTGTTTTTATCATTATTTGTAATGACAATCAATGTCTTCGAGTTGTGGTGCTAGAGAAGGGTATTGAATATACCATGGACTACCGGGAGAACTAACGGGTCTGTTTTGGTGAGGAAGAAATGAAGCTGCTCCCTGAAGGCAAGGATTTTAAAGCTCTGTCTTGCATACTTTGGACATGTGACAAGCAGGGACCAGTCCTTGGGAAAGGACACCACTGTTGGAAGGGTGGAGGGGCAGCACAGGAGAGAAAGACCAGGATGAGGTGGGTTGACTCAGTGACTGAAGAAATAGGATTAGATCGGTCAGAGATGGGCTTAGGTAAGGCAGGATTCAGAGCTGTGGTACATAAGGTCGCTCTAAGTCTCAGGCAACTTGATGGCATGTGACAAGATAAATACTGATCTATCTATATTCATGGTCCAGCTTTCAGATGCAAAGTTAGAATGTCTTCTATCAGGTCTACCATGGTCTTTAAACTTTCTTGCTCTTTAGCATTTTGGAAAGGTCTTTGACAGTAGATTTCCCCAATATAACTCCTCTTTTTTATTTCTTGACTGTTGTTACTAGAGATATTGGTTGTATATGCAAGTAAAATGAAATCATTGACAAAATCAATCTTTTCTCCTTTTATCACGATGCTTGTTGCCTATTTAGTGGTGAGGATTTTTGATTTGTTGATGTTGAGATGTAAGTTATCAAAGACTAACCTCTTTGATCTTCTGCTAGGTTTTAAATCTTCAGTTTCTGAAAACAAGGTTGTGTTTTCTGCATAACACAGGTTGTTTATGAGCCTTCCTCCAAACTTGATGTCACATTCTTCTTATAGTCCAGCTACTCAGATTATTTGCTCAGCATACGGATTTAATAGGTATGAGGAAAGAATACAACTTTGATATGTACCTTTCCTGATTTTAAACCATAAAGGGATTTTCACTCAATTATTAATCTGGAGTTAAAGAAAAATAGGTCCTTTTACATTAGAACTACAAAGGGCTAAGCAGGACTTAAAACAACAAATGCATATTTTGCACATATTAATGAACTGCTATGTTCTTATTGTTGTTGTTGTTGTTGATTGCCTTCGAGTCGAGCATGACTGACTCACGGTGACCCTATGAACAAAAGGCCTGAAGCCTTTCTATAACCACCAACATTTCTCCAAGTTCATAGAGTTTGCAGAGGCATGTTGTTTAGGAAGCGGATGCCATTCCTGCTTCCAATGAAACACTGTATTATCCAAAATAATGGAAAAAAAGATTTTTTTATAAATGATAAAGAGAAGAAGAAACATTGTAGCACAGTAATAGTTTTAATAGTAAAATTGCCATCCGATTCAATAAATACCTTTTTTAATTAAAAATAATATTGATCTAAAATTGCTGCTGTTTAAAAGTTAGAGCTAAATAATTTTTTTTTCCCTTTTGCATCCTTAGTTACTAAAGCAGCTTACATAGTACAGTAAATGTTACAAAAATCACAATAAGAAGTACATTAAGTGAGAAAAAAAGTAAAGCATAGTCTTATTTCTGCTTATTGTAAGAATGAGATGGGGAAAGCAATCATCAAAAGAAATAAATTATAATCTAACATAAAATGTCATTAGTGGTTTATGTAAAAAAAAAATGATGGCAAAATTCCAAAACCTCTCCCATCAAGTCAAGTGCAACACAAATACAGGGACTCCGCAGTATTTATAGGCTGTAAATCTCTCTATATATGTAAGGAGAGAGAGCTGATCATTCTTCCATGAAATATCAAGTGGGTTCCAGGAGCCGATCTTCGGGTTGGTGGCCCAATGTACTATGCACTTTGCTACCAAGGCTCATTATGACAAAACTACAGTTATTTAAAAAGCTTCTGGCTTTATGTTCTTGTTAGTAATATTATGGAAGTAAGATAAGAACTGGCAGCATCAGGATGGATGACGAAGAGATTGAGATTGTTCACAGCTTCAGTTTGCTCGGCTCCACAGTCAACACTCTTGGCACCAGCAGTCAGGAAATCAAAAAGCGTATTGCGATGGGAAAGTCTACTGTTAGGGACCTCTCTAAAGAATTCAGGAGCAACGGTGTCTCTCCGGAGACTAAGGTGTGCCTGATACAGGCCATGGTCTTTGCAATCGCTTGTTATGCATCAGAGAGTTGGACAATGACTAGGGAGGACAGAAGGAGAGTGGATGCTTTTGAGCTGTGGTGCTGGAGAAGAGTACTGAATGTACCATGGACTGCCAGGAAAACAAACAGATTCATCTTGGAGAGGATTAAACCAAGCTACTCCTTGGAGGCAAGGATTCTGGGGCTTCGTCTGACATACTTTGGACATGTTGCCAGGAGGGACGGGTCCTTGGAGAGGGACATCATGCTTGGGAGGGTGGAGGGATGGCGCAGGAGGGGAAGACCCTCTATGAGATGGACTGATTTGGTGACTGGGGTAATCGGGATGGGTGTGTCAGAGGCAGTGCGGTTGGCGCAGGATAGAGCAGGGTTTAGGGCTGTTGTACATAGGGTCGCTATGAGTCGCAAACGACTCGACGGCACATAACAACAACAAGAGAAGAACTTAACTTTCTTCGGAACTCCTTTCAAGTTCTTATATTATTTGAGCAATATTATGAAGGCAAGATTAAGCATATTTCCTATGAACCGTTTTTAAGCTCTTATGTTATTTTGAAAAATACCAGAGACAGAGATACCAAAATGAGACTAACTTAAAGATGTATGCTAAAATTTTGGAAATTTTGTTAAATTCTGGGACAAATGAAATGTTAAACTTGCAAAGTAATATGAACAAAAACACTAAGTAAAATTTATCAATAAGAGCTCAAAAATTATGGGTTTTTTTTAAATATAGGAAGAGAAAAATATGGTAATTAGAAAAAAATTATTGAAACAAACTCAAACATTTCAATAATCATTGTATAAACAAACCAATTAAGCTACAACAACTTTCATGTTGTTTAAATAAAAAATTGAACTGTGAGCTGTTTTCCTAAGAAAATGCTTAGAATCATCACGTATGAAAGATATCTAAGAACGAATTTCTGCAAATGCTATACCAAAGCAACATTTCAATGGTCACATTGTTTAGAATTTAAAAAAATCTCAAATTCATATGAAACAGTTGTAAAATTAATTACTTATCAAATTATGTTTAATGAACATCTGGTCTACTTTTTCTCATTTTAAATTATCAGAATTTCTCTAAGGTCATACATAGTAGTAAATGTCACTCGTAGATAATTCTTTTGAGCTCTGGTGGCCTAATGGCAAGAAGCAGTGCTGCAATCCCGAAAGCACATGGTTCAGGACCACCAGCGGCTCCATGGGAGAAGGATGGGCAATCCCCTCCCATGTGATTACCTGCCTCTGAAAACCTACTGAAGGGTCAACTCTACATCAGTTCTGAATCTACAGTACACAACAATAGTACATAATTCAATTCAACATACAAGTTAAAAAATAATGGAAATGATGCATGACGTTGTTGTTACTATGCGGTCGAGTTACCCATGACTCCTAGAAACCCTGTTCTACCTTGAGCCAACCTTATTGTCTCTGACACACGCCCGCCCATGACCCCAGTTCACTGAGTCAATTCATCTCATCCAGGCTTTCTTTCTTGTGTTGTCCCTCTGAACCCCCAAGCGTGTCCAAAGTATGTCAGACAGAGCTTTAGAATCCTTGCCTCCAAGAAGCAGCCTGGTTTCACCCTCTCCAGGATGAACCTGTATGTTCTTTTAGCAGTCCATGGTGGTATGTTCAAGACTCTTCTCCAGCACCGCATATCAAAGGCATCAATTCTTCTATCATCCCTACTCATTGTCTAACTTACTGATGCATAGCAAGTAATTGTGAAGACTATGGCCTGGATCAGGTGCACCTTAGTCTCCAGACTAACATCGTTGCTCTTTAGTACTCAGGACATGTCCGTGACAGCGGATTTTCCCAATGTGATATATAGAGAGTGCTTTAAAAAGATTTTAATTTAACATCCTCTTATCCTTTTGAAGTACAAATGAATCCATAAAAGACTTTTTGTTCAAACATAGTCACTATTTATTGCCTTAATATGTTGCTGTTGGTGGTGGTAGTAGGTAAACAATGATTGGCTTATGACTCTTCGTAACCATGGGTCTGGATCTTGCCCTATCCTGTGCCAATCTTGTATTGGAAACCATTGTTGCAACAGAGCTCAGCAATAAAGGAAATGATGCTTATATCACACAAAGAAAGGCAAGTTTACTTTCAAAAAATGTAAATAAAATGTAAAAATTGTTACGTTGTTGCTGTTAGGTATCATCAAGTTGGAAGTATCTCATATTTTCAGATTGAAGAGACAGTAAAATTGCACAGGAAGAGACTGCTCATCTTTTTCATGAGGAACGAGTGGTGGATTTGAACTGCATGCTTCTGGGTTGGCAGCCCTTCTTCTTATCACAAAGTCATCACGGCTTCCTAAAAATATGTTTTTTTGTTGTTGCTGTTAAGTCACCTGTGACTCACAGTAACCCTATGTATAGCAGCTCTGAACCCACTGATTTGGACACACCTCCTCCCATTGCCCCGGTTACTGTATCAGTCCATCTCATCTGCCTTCCTCCTCTCCTATGCTATCTCTCCATCTTTCTGAACATGGTGTCTTTCTCCAAAGCCTGGTCTGTTATGGCCACATGCCCAAAATATGTGAGAACGAGCTTCAAAATGCTAGCCTCCAAAGAGAAACATGGTTTCACCCTCTCCAAGACAGATCTATTTGTTTTCTTGGCAGCTCATGGTATGTTCAAGACTCTTCTCCAGCACCACAACATAAAGGCATCGATTCTTCTCCTGTCATCCTTAGACAATGTCTAGCTCTCCAATGCATAGCAAGTAATTGCAAAGCTCATGACCTGGATCAGGTACATCTTTCTCTCCAGACTGACGTTATAGCTTCGTAGTAGTATGGAGAAGTCTCTGGAACCTGACTTTCCTAGTGCAATTTGTCTTTTGATTTCCTGACTGCTCATGCCACGAGTATTGAATGTAGAGCCAAGCAAGTTATAATTGTTAATCACTTCGATATCTTCTCCATCCTTCATGGTACTGCCATTCGGTACAGTAGTGAGAATCTTTGTTTTCTTGATGTTTTGGTAAAAGCAAAATTACAAACCAACCATTATGCAAAGATGAAAAGAAATTTATTAAAAGCTGGTGTTGTTGGGTGCCAGTGAATTCACTATGACTCCGTGGAACACACCTGAACCTTTCTCTATCCTGCATCGTCCTCAGGGGAGCACTCCTGAACCTTGCTCTATCCTGCGTCTTGCTCACAATTTCTGCTCTGCTTGAGCTTGTTCTTGCAGTCAGTGTCCACTCATCTCCGTGAAGGTCTTCCTCTCGTTAGGTGACTCTCTACCTATCCCAGCATGAGGTTGTTTTCCAAAGACTAATCCTTCCTGTTAACATGCCCAACATAAGTAAGGCAAAGAGTCACAGGCTTTGCTTCTAAGGAGCACCCTGGCTGTATTCCCTCCAAGACAGACTTTTTTAGTTAGATGTTAGTTGTAGAACAGAGGTCACGTCTTCTGTGGAAAACTTACTCTCAGTTGTATTCGACTTGGCGACACTTAATCACTGCTAAGTGAAACTAGTGCTCTTTATATCTGGAGGAACACTCTACCACTTTGTACATCACTCTCTGTCAATGTGCTGTTTGAAGTAACCTGGGTTGCTGTGAAGCTGAACCTTGTACCATTGAGGTATCAAATAACAGGATGGTTTCCCAATGTTGACAGTGTTTAGTGGCGCTCTAAGATGTAAAACAGGTTTGGAAGCAAGAGTGGCATCTACTTCCTAAACCACATGCCTCTGTAAACTATGAACTTTGATAAATGACAATAGTTATGGAAAGGCATTAGGTTTTTTGTTCGTTCATAGAGTCGCTATGGGTCAAGTCATGCTTGACTCAATGGCAATCAACAACAACATATTTAAATATTATCTATTCTCCTTTTATTTTCTTTAGTTATTGTTCAACTTTCAGATGCATAGGAAATAACAATATACCATGACTCAAGTTAGATTCACATTAGTCTTTAAACTGATAATACTTGTTCTGTTCTTTGGATAGGTTCTTGAGAGAAGTGATTATTTAGGCAGACAGAGTTTATTGGATAATAACAACATAGAGAGAGCTGCTCTGTTGGCCTAGTGGATAAAAAGGTATGCAACCAAGACATAGGTGGATGATTTTAATCTGCAGCTTTCAGACCTGGTTTGAATTGGTTTTTGTCACACATTCTTCTAAGTGGTATAGCACTGGTCTGTCTACTTGCTGTACAGAGGTAATTTGCAGTTGCTGTGATGTGTCAAGTGTGATAATGGTCACCCATGGTGGACAGTGTTTGGTGAAGCTTCCCAATTAAAACAAGTTTGGAAGCAGGAGTGGCATCCACTTCTAAAATCGCTTGCCTCCGGAAACTCTATGAATGTGGAGAAATGATGAAAGTTATACAAGTGTTCAGGTCTTTTGTTCATAAGGTTGCTATGAGTCGTCTATGACTAGACGGCACTTAACAATATTACTTGTTTATAATATCTGAATTTTCCAAATGACTTGCAATAATCAGTAAAATATTAACGACTATAAATATAAATTCATTGTTTTTGTTTTTGCTAGGTGCCCTCATATGTACAATTCATAGCAACTCTATGAACAACAGACCTGAACCCTGTCCTATCCTGTGCCATCCTCCCGTCTCTGACACACTTGAGCCTATAACTGCAGTCACCGTGTTAATCCATCTTGTTGAAACTCTTCCTCTCTTTTACTGGCCCTCAATCTTTCAAGCGTAATGTCCATTGCCAAGGAATAACCTCTCCTAGCAAAGTGCCAAAGGATCTAATAAAATAAAAATTCATGAGGAAATTAGTCAGATCTATTCACCCAGAAGATCCACCTAGAAATGTGTTAAAATCTGTGGAACTTGTGAAAACTGGAATTCAATGAGAAAGCCTTGTTTTTCCAGGTCTCTCAAATATTCTGCTTTTGAGAGGATACATTTGTATTACTTCTCTACTACTCCTTTTAGTAGGAAATAGTTGTGTTTTTGCCAGATTTCTGCAGTTCACAGGTTATTTCTTTCACAAATGTCACTCTTACTCTCAACTATACATTGTGTGTATATTTTTGTATGTAAATATACTTTGTATGTGTATTTGTATGTGATTATGCATTGTGTGTGGATGTAAGTAGATATGAATTTGTATGTAAGTTTGGTCTTTTCAGTAATTTGCTGAATAATCACTTGCTTTCCAATCTGGACAGTTAATGAGAGAAGAAAAAGAAACGTGTTAGAGAAGTTTATGGAAAATATTATGGGCTGCCTAAAACCCAAACAGATAGATGTATTGGAGAAGACTGAGCCAGAGCGCTCCCTAGAGGCAAAGACGGAGAAGCCTCATCTCACAGGCATGTTGCTAGAGGAGGGTGTTCTTGTTCCTAGAAAGGGACATCGTGTTAGGAAAGGTGGAAGGTCAGTGAAAAAAGAAAGCCCTTAACCAGATGAACTGGCACAGTAAATGCACCAATGGCTCAAATATGTCAGAAATGACAAGGATGGTACAGGAAAGAACAGAGTTCAGAGCTGTCATTCCTAAATTTTCTGTGAGTCATACTCGACTCAACAGCACAAAAAAACACCAACAACAGACAGACATTGTGTGTGTATTATAGATACATAAATTTGTGTGCATATGTATTGGCATGTATAGTGTGAGTGTGTGTGTGTGTGTGTGTGTG
>NW_006399764.1:21472277-21473760 GCF_000299155.1 Elephantulus edwardii | reverse complement strand
GAATCGGGCATGTTGGTTTCGGGCCTCTCTTCAAGTGTGTGTATATATGTGTGTGGATTCAAGAGGATCTTTGCATGAATTCTCGATGCCTTTAGGAGTGGTACGTTTTTAAATTCATCATTCAGAAAGTGATCAGATTTTATTTTCTGTTATTTCTTCGTAATAACGAGACTAAACTTTCTAAAGAAAGAAACATTTTCAATAGCAACATGGAAGAAAAGAATAGCTCTCTCACAAGTGTTCAAATATTTTTTTTTAATCTATTACAAGCCAAAATGCCATTAAGGTAACAGATTCATTGCATCAACTATCTGACTTTGTGGACAAAGTGTAATGATGAGTAGGAAGCCATCCGTCTTCCTTCTGACAGCTGACCCATTTTAGACCCAGAAAGGCCATCATCCCGGGGAAGTTGCTTTACCTGGGCTTGTTCCCTTAATTATCGCTTACAATGTACTCAAACCATTTACAGAAAATGAGCTCTTTTACTCTCTTTTCCTAATATTATATGTATGCGCTGTGATATATATGTTATTAAGTTTAACATGATTAATCAGTTTTTAGGAATATGCTATTTTGGAGGGGTTAAGGAGGTTCCTGATTAATTTATCTACTAGAGCAGCATATATTTTTTTCTATAATTTCAATTTTATTTATAGGTTAGCGGTCAATATTTTAAAATTTTTATTTCACATGTGCTAAACACTAGAAAGTGAAGTCTAAAGAAAACATGTAACTGATTTTCAAAATAAGTGCAGCTGCTTTATTTTCTAAATATCCACCGTCATAAAGTTTTATATTTAATAAATTTTACTATAAATGATGAGTCAACAAACCAATGTCTGTTGAGATCTATATTTACATTAATATCCACAAAGCAAATGTAATTGAGCTTGGAAGAGCCCTTCATTGTTCTGCTATTGATGTATTCGTTCTAACATGAAAGTAGCAATTTAGCATCAGGCTATAAATAGAAAAACATAGTGGATAGCTCTGGCTAGTCTTGTATTTTTAATATTCCCTCCAGGGTAAAGTATGACATAACCTAATTACAGTGGTGGAGCTTTCACTGTGGAGAAAATTGTTCTTTCATTTGACAATCAAGTCATTAGCTTCCCTACTGGATGGTTTAGTGTATATTACTAATTAAGCTATCCACTGGAATGTACTTAAAAGTTAGTGAAGGTCCCGCTGTTATAACGTTAAGGAGGGCCATGCAATATGATATAAACTCACAGTGTGTGATTTTGTCAAGCAAACATGTTTACATTTTCCTTTTAAAATAGAGAGGAAACATGTCCACTTGGGATTTGCATTGTTGGTGTTAAGTATTTGGAGTTGTCTCTGACTTGTAGTGACCCTGTGATCAACAGATCCAAACGCTACCCTTCCTGAACCATGCTCACAATCTCTGCCAGGCTCCAGCTCATCGCTATAGTCATGATGTCATTGAATAGATTAATATTATTTATATTTATATTTA
>NW_006399764.1:21464670-21471295 GCF_000299155.1 Elephantulus edwardii | reverse complement strand
AATCTGTGGAAAGACTAGTTGGAGCTGTGAAAATCTGATGTGGTAACTCATAGATCACATCGAAACCTCAGGGAAGTCAAAAGGGTATAATTCAGGTTAGCAGCAAGATACACTCCAGTCAGGACAGTTTTCAAAGCATGTTCCCAGCACCTCAGCCTTGAGACCCACGGATTTAGGCCAGTGTTACAGAACTTTCAGGCCTGTTAGATATGGCTCTCCTCTGTCCCCTTTCCTCTCCTCCCAGTCCTCTAGCAAAACTTGGGTAAAAGGCTCTTAGCTTTGGTTCAATGGCTTAGCAGTCCCAAGGTCTGCGCCGTCTAACATCAGGTCTCCAGTTTTCTGCCGTAGCTTTCTCTGACTATTGCTCTCATTAGGCTCTGGTCTGACTGACACACAAATCCCTGCTCCCAAAGGATTCACTTCATATTCTTGCTTTTTCTTTGCAGGCGGTCAGATTCTCCAGTTCTGTTGCAGATCTGCTCAGTTTTATAACAAGAGCAGCCAATCTGCTTGTGAATTAGTGAGACCAGCCAATTCCTTTGTGAAAGATGGTGAAGCTTTGTCTTTCGTACTTTGGACATGTGGATGGGTGAGGCTTTCCTTGGAAAGGGATAGCATACTTTAAAGACGGAAAGTCAGCGAAGGAGAGGAAGGCTCCCAATGAGATGGACTGACAGAGTGCTTCAGGACAGGCTCCCACGTGCCAATGATGATGACAATGGCACAGGATAGGGTAGGGTTCAGGTTGGCAGTTCATAGGGTCACTCTGTGTTGTACTCAATTCAACGGCACTTAACAACAACAACAACAATATTGTGTGTTGGCAATCAAATAGAAAATCCCCTTATATCTTTTTTTAGGGTTTCTCAAGTCATAATTTTTTCATTTTTATTAATTTTAGTGAAAGCTTACCGAGACTTAGAGTTTCCAGTTATTCATTGTTGCACTTTTCTCCTTGCCCATCCTCTCCCCGCAAATTCCCTTTTCTCCTTGATGAGTAAAAGAAAAACTCTTTCATTGCTATGCAATCCCTCCCCCCAAGCCGACTGCACTATGTAGCCTTCATTCTGGACTCCTGTCACGACAATAAATAAGTCAAGAAATAAGTAGATATATATAATGCCAATATTTTTTCTAGAATCTAGTTTGCCTGTTTGGGTTTTACAACTCTAATCCTTCCTGCAAAAACAGGCAACAAACTGATTGTTATAATTAGTTGCATAACATATGTAAAAATGATGAGATTGTTAAGAACCTTATTGATGAAGAATATTATCCCATGAACTGCCAGAACAAACAAATCTGCACTACCCAGTGACTTCCAAGTCAAACTAAGACAGTAGATTATCACCCTATTGCTTCTGAGCTGGGCAGCATTAAGCTAAGACATTGTAGCTTCCTGACTGAAAACACTTTAGAACATGCTTCCTTCTCTTAAACGGAATGTTTTAAAACCTACATTCTATGGCAGAACTTACCTTTATCATTGTTGCAAAATAGACCTTGGCCTTTTGATTCCCTGGCTGATGATGTCTGTATTTAGAGCAGTGGGCGACTGACCATAGCTGTTTCTAGCAGTGCCTGGGCTGTCTAAATCTAGTCGAGATAAATTATACCTGGGCTGTGTTGGCAATAGCTGGCGCACTTGTGTGAACCATCCCTTTGGTAGTTAGATTACACTTGTCTTGCTACTTCAGTGTAAATGTAATTGGAGAGGTTTGTTGCTTGTTTCAGGTAAGTGTTGTGACTTGAAGATGAAAATATGTCACATTAGCTTGTTGGCTCTACTTGGAAAAGGCACAGAACTGTCATCAGCAGCGAGGGAGAGACTGTTTCATCATCTACATTAAACTCTAAGGACTTACAAGATCTGTTGTATCAACAAAGTTGAAGCACTTTTTTGTTCACTAACTTGTTTCAACTCCAAAGTAAAAGGTGCTTTGGACTCTGTTTTCTTCATAGCATTTAAAGGAATATTACTTAAGAGAAAAATGTGTTCTCCTCCAAGATAAGATTGGATTATTACTTACGTGGTATTTCTGGGTGGGGGAGAATGGGGGGAAATACACAAATATCCCATTTGTAAGGGGACTCCTGGAAAAGACCAATAAGGGAAGCTGCACCATTCTCTGAAAATAAAAGACTCATTTAAAAACAAACCAGCAAGCAAATAAACAAACAAAAAAAGCCAACCTTATATCTCTATAAGAGAATGACTTTGTACCAAGAAAATAAGATAGAAAAATAATGTGACATAAAGAAGTCACTGTTGAAGATCTTTAGACAGTAAAGAATATGAATATTGATGTTATTCCTTTGGGAAAGGATTTGTTGTTGTTCGATGTCATAGAATCAAAGACTTGTAGTGACTCTAAGAGCAGCATATCGGAGTCTTGAGACACTGTAACAGTCCTTGCTACGCTTGATCCCTCTGTTACAGTCCTTGAGTCAGTCCCTCTTGTTCAGGAGCCTCTTCTCTTTTCTAAGCCTTCACTTTTTCCAGCATGATGTCTTTTCCCAAGGACACGCCCCTTCAAACAAAATGCCCAAAGTACATGAAACAAAGCTTCATCATACTTGCCTCTTAGGAGAACCAGGGTTGCCCTTCTTCTAAGGAAGACTTATTTATTCTTTCGTAGGCTAGTGGCATAATTCTTAAGGGATTCCATGCTAATCCAAAGCAGACAACTCTCTGATGGTTCAAATTCACTAGAGGCTCCATGAAAGAAGGTGCATATTCTACTCCCATGCAACTAATAGCCTCTAAAAATTCATTGTAGGACAACTCTATGATGGTTCAAATTCACTAGAGGCTCCATGAAAGAAGGTGTGCATTCTACTCCCATACAACCAATAGCCTCTGAAAATTCATTGGAGAGTCAGCTGTATATCAGCTTAAACTAGGTGACAATGAGTCTAAGAAAGGATGGTTAAGGCTAATTTAGTATTTAGCTCATTGTTCATAGGAGCCACGAATCAGTTCCAACTCACAGAACAACTGTGTATAACAGAGTTAGAGATTGTCTGGTCTGATCCTATCTTCATCACCACTGCTGAGTGTGAGCCATCTCATTGAAAGCCTGCCTCTTTTTTTGTTGACCTGCCGTGAATTGAATTGTGGCTTCCCACAATGTGGTTATACAATGACATAATGCGAAAGTCCTATAATGATCTAATTATCTGTTACATCAAATAGTTGGAAGAAGATTATGATTCTTGTTTACTGGGATTTAAAATCAACACCCTTGGTACCAGTAGTCATGAGACCAGGGTATGTATTAAATTGGGAAAGTCAGCTGTCAAGGATCTCTCAAAATTTCTGAGGAGCCATGAAGTCTGTTTAAAGACGAAGGTCCACCAGATTCAGGCCATAGTGTTTTCTGTCACTTGCTGTGCATTTGATAGCTGGACAATGAAAAAGAATGATGGAAGAAGAATTGGTACCTTTGAGCTGTGAAGTTGGAGAAGAGCACTGAATATCCCATGGAATGGCAAGAGAACAAACAGGTATTTCTTGGAGAAAGTGCAGTCAGGACGCTTCATGGTGGCAAAGATGGCAAAGCTTCATCTCCTATATTTTGGGAATGTGGTCAGGAGAGTATATTCCTTTGAAAGTGACATCATGGTTGGGAAGGTGGAAGGACTGTGAAAGAAAGGAAGACCTTCACCAAGATGGATTGACATAGCAAGAGCATCAATGGGTTTAAGTATGTCAGAGATGATGAAATTAGCACATTATAGGACAGGGTTCAGATATGTTGTATATAGGGTAATGAGTATATAGGTATACGAGTATATAGGTATGTGTATAGGTATATGAGTCATACTCCACTTGATGGCACCTAACATTGGAGGAAGACTTATTAATTACCTACATTTTGCAGATGACAGTACCTTGCTTGTCATAACTGAGGATGACTTGTAGTGTTTTTTGTCGAAGGGAGATAATTCTATTCAATATGTACTGCATCTCAATGTCAAGACAATAAATATCCTCACCTTTGAGATAATAGGCAGTATCATGATAGATGCAGAAAAGATTGATGTTGTTAACAATTTCATCTTACTCAGATCCAAAACCAGCACTCATGGCATCAGAAGTCAAAAAGGACTTAATACTGGAATGATAGAAGGTCAGCACAGAAGAGGAAGACTCTGGATGAAATGAACTGGCATAGTGGCTGTGGTAATGAGTCAGGTGTGTCAGAGACAGGTTGGCTCAGGACAGAGCAAGTTTCAGAGCCATTGTTCATAGGATTTCTATGACTCTTTGGTGACTTGATGGCAACTAACAACAATAACAACACTCTTACTACATACCTAATAGGACCTAAGGGGGTTCCTTTATGATGTAGCCAGTAGTACCTTTTATCTCACCAGAAATAAAAAATGAGGGTAATGAGCTGAGACTGAATGGGAGGTCAGTAAGAGCAAAGAATCAGCACTAGGTGTGGAATGCATGGTTTTGGGACCTGGACTCTTGCTTGACAGTTTTTAGATATCAGGGAAGGCCAGGCTTTATCCACGTCTCCAGGTAACACTGGGCCCAGAGGAAACAAGAACTTTCTCTTACCACCAAGTACAGAGAAAGGAACTTCCCTTAGAACTGGTATCTTAAATTTGGACATTTAGCATTCTAAACTGTAACTGGCTATATTTCTCTGTGTTAAAACCATCTACTTGTGGATTAAATAAAGAAGACACTCTGCTTTATCAATCATGACATCCTTTCCCCTCTGGTAGACTGGTCCACCTTGATAATTTGTTCAGCCTACAAGATATGAAGTCTTCCTCACTTCGAAGGAACATTCTAATGTAACCTCTTTCAAGGCACATTTGTTGTTTTGGCAGTTCGTGTTCTATTCAATATTCTTTACCAATCCTCTAATTCTAATGCATCAATTTTCTTTCAGACTCCTTAAGCTCCACAGGTATTTAAAATACTGCCTCGAAGAATGTAAATATAGTTCATATCCATTCTAAAACATTATGAAAAATGCATTACGCAGTGTGATTATTATTATATTTGAGTGCACTGGCTAATAAGCCATGCGGACAACAATAAATCTGCTATTGCATGCTGTTGAGTAGGAACCAATTCCTAGCTAATCCTCTTGTGGATTTACACAGGCAGTAAATCACAGGGGAGGAGACTGCCTATCCTTCTCCCACAGAGAAGCAGATGGATTCACACCAAGTGCCTTCAGGATTGCAGGACAGTGACCAGTGTTATGTAGATGACACAGCCTTGCTTGTTGAAACTGAGGAAGAGTTGAATTGTTTGCTGTAGAAGGTTAAGAACTGCAGCCTTTAATTTGGATTGCATTTCAATATCAAGAACACAAACATCCTCAACAGTGGGCCAATAGACAGCATCATGATAGGTGGGGGGAAGATTAAGGTTGTTAACATTTTCATTTTCCAAGGATCCAAAGTCAATATCCTTGACACCAGCAGTCAGAAAATCAAGAGATGAGTTGCACTGGGAAAGTCTGCCATGAAGGACCACCCTAGAGTGCCAAAGAGGAACAATGCTCGTCTAGAGACATCAGGTGTGCCTGATTTGGGCAATGGCCTTCTCGATTGCTTGTTCTGCATCTGAGAGTTTGACATTGAATAAGGATGACAGAAGAGTTGATGCTTTTGAGTTGTGGTGCTGAAGAAGGGTATTGAACATACAACCGACTGCCAAGAGAACAAACAGACTTGCCCTGGAGAGGGTGATACCAGTTTACTCCATGGAGCCAAGAATTGTGAAGATCCACCTCACCTAGTTTTCGCATATTGCCAAGAGAGACCCAACTTTGGAGAAAGATGTCTTGATTGGGAGTCAAGCAAGAGCGTCAACAGGAGGAGAAGACCCTGGATGAGCTAGACTGACATGGTGGTGACTGTGGTAGATGTGTATCAGAGACAGTGAGGTCAGCTCAGGACAGGGCGCGGTTCAGAGCTCTTGTTCACAGGGTCACTATGAGTTATAGTCAACGTGACGACACATACCAGTAACACCAGCAGCAACTAAAATAACAACTTAACATGAAACAAATGTGTCCAGTTCTTCACTTAATTCTTAAACTTCAAACTCCAGTATTTCTGGATCCTTGCAATCTCAAGTGAGAAGCATATGAAGCATGTTACACATTTTTAGATGTTTTTGTTTGATGAAATGAGGTCAGAAACTTCTGGCAGCTCAACTCTGATAGGATTTTTATTTTGGTGGTGGTTGTTGCTTCTTGTTGTTGTTATGATTGTCAGTTTTCCCCATTTCACTTCCATCTGTCTTTTGAGTACGATTCTAGAATATCAGCCAGATATGGTGTTGTTGATGATCTATAATTTCCTTTTCCTTCCGAGAATTCATGAGTACGTTTGGGAGGAGTTGAGAGTTAGTAAGGAATTGTACTGACAAGATATATATGACATGCAAATTAGGACCAGATTTGAAACATAACCTTTAAGTTAGATTGCAACTTCAAAATTCTATGACTTTAAAGTGTGGGTAGAATTTAAGATAAAGAAAAATGGAATAACTGATAAGCAATGAGAGCCAATGGTGTGACCTTTACAGAAAGGAAATTTAGTGCTTTTAATTGACTAATATAAAAAGAATAAGGAAGCACAATTA
>NW_006399764.1:21461839-21464337 GCF_000299155.1 Elephantulus edwardii | reverse complement strand
TTTATATCAATGAGAAGTCTGGCATCACTTGCCTTGCTAGGGAGGAAAATTCAGCATCACAGATTCTGAGTCTTTCTTTCCAAAAGGCTAAGAATTCCTGTAAGACCCCAAAAGGCTGATACAGCTCTATGTAGATATTGGGTACACAAAAGTTGCAAATGAAATGTCTAGGAAGTGGGAAGAAATGTTCAGAAGAACAAGTGAGTAGCAGTGGGTGTCATGTCTTGATGGTTTTGTTTCTTATTCAGAAAAAAAAAATATCTCAATCACAACTTCTTATTACATTAAAGCAAATAATTGTGATCTTAAAAAGGTATGATTTTAAAAGCTCTTAAAAATCAGTGTCCAGGCTGTCCTTCACTTTTTTTAATGTATAAATAATCAAGCTCCAGATAATTTTGAAAAGATTTCTACTAGTATAATCTCTAAAGAACATATATCATTTAAAAAATCCCTTCCATATACACATTTCAGGTGAATTATATGTAAAACAATAATCTATGGAATGCTGTGTATTAAAATACGTAACATTGGTTGGATGTGTGAGATGAACTCTCATTTATGAGGGTGGAGAGATGTGTAATGAGAAATGGTATCAAACTGGGTGTTATAAACAAAGCTATAAGAATGGGAAACATACACTTCCTTTCTTCATACAGTTATCCCATTCCTTTGGAGACAATTTCAATTAGCGACTATTCAACCAAATCCAAGACACTAACATATTATAGTTCCTTAACTTAAAGTTGACACCAGAAATGAGATTTATATCTCAAAATCATTAATTTGAGACTTTACTTATACCATATCCTTAGTCAAGGTTCAATAAACTGATGCTGAATAATGTAGAAGAATGAAAAGAGCTTTTACAATTTAGGGAAATTCACATTCTAACACTGTAAATGGAAAAAAAATCTTTGACTAAAGTACTGAAAGTGAGCATTCATTTCAGGTAAAAGGATTTGTACTGTATCTTTACCTAATTCTCAGCCTTACGCATTCAGCGTATTTCGTACCAGAAGGCTAAGAATTCCCTTAAAACTCACAAAAGGTTAAAGGACTGTATATGGGTCACAGGTACAGAAATTTGCTCCGGTGGCCAAGTGGACAAGAAGTTGCTTTGTCAACCCAAAGGCAGGCTGTTCAAATCCACCAGTGTCTCTACAAGAGAAAGATGGACAATCTCCTCCTTGGTGTTATTTATAGTCTTTGAAAACTCACTAGAGAGGGGCTCACTCTGGGTCTGTACTTAATTATCTTTCTAATTCTTAGTTTCCAATGCCCGAAAAGTGAAAAAAGGGAAAAAAATGAAACCAAAACAAACAATAACAAAACCGCAGCTTAGCAAATGGAGTCTTTCTCGTGCGCTGTCTCATAACCATGGTATACTTTCTCCTGGTGGTGATTCTGGACTCTGAGACCAATTGCCATCCAAAGAAGAAATAATAACACATGCATAAATCCTTGCCTCTTTCTATGCTCGCTCTCTCAACACAGAGTCTAGAAGTCCTGTTTAATAATATACCTTGTGGGTGACCTCTGGTGGCCTAGTCGCAAGAAGCCTCACTGTAATAACAGAGGTGAGCTGTTCACATCCATCAGATGCTTTGCTGGAGAAGGAGGTACAATCACCTCCTGTACCAGTTAGATCCAATTTGACAGCACACATGCCCACCCCAATAATAAAAATCATTTATCTTGTAAGATTCAAAATAAGAAAATACAAATAAAATATACTAATATATTTTAAATATTGCTTTGGGCTAAATATTAGTGCCCACATACAAGATCCATACTTTTTAACATTTCTAAAATATAACAGAATTTAAATTATTTAACTGAAAGTACTATTACTTATTATGTATTATCAAAAATCAAAATCCATCATACTCAAAGAAGGAGGACATTAATGGCAAGGCAAAAATAGCAATCATAACACACACTGTGATTTTCATTCTTCTGCATAAAAAAGAAAATTATAGTTTTGTAAAAACTGAAAAAAAAGGGTTGT
The DNA here is from genome assembly GCF_000299155.1 of Elephantulus edwardii. NCBI lineage: Eukaryota > Metazoa > Chordata > Mammalia > Macroscelidea > Macroscelididae > Elephantulus > Elephantulus edwardii. The sequence continues at coordinate 21,462,326 of NW_006399764.1, read as the reverse complement.
GTCATTTGCATGTTTCTTGGTCACGATACGAGAAAAGAAAACTTTTGCTTTAAGTCTCAAAGTCGGTCTGCGCTGGAACTTGGATTTAAGAGCTAAGTCACATTTCAATCATATCGTCTTTCCCGTTGTGTTATGATGTTGCTGCTTTTATGTGCCGTGCATGTGAAACCAACTCATAGCGGAGTCTTCGTCGGGATTTAAGAGGCAGTAAATCCCATGGGAGGAAATTGCCCACCTTTCTCCTGTGGATCAGCTGGAGGAAACCACATGCGTTTGCACTGACAGCACACTCCCCACCACTGGGCCACCAGAGCTCCCTATTGTGTTATGGTAGACATTGATGTTAAAGACAGTTTAGTCAAATTGTAATAGAAACACAAACGTTTTTAAAAGATGGTTGTTGTTGTTGTTGTTATGTGCTGTCGAGTCGCTTGCGATTCATAGCGACCCTATGTACAACAGCCCTAAACTCTGCTCTGTCCTGTGC
>NW_006399764.1:21452766-21461164 GCF_000299155.1 Elephantulus edwardii | reverse complement strand
CCAATCTTGATCCCACATTTCTCCTCATAGAGCCCAGCCTCCCAGATAATCTGTTCTGCATATAGGTTGAAAAGGTATGGAGATAGGATGCATCCCTGGTGTACACCCTTCTCAATTTTGAACTATGCAGTGTTCCCTTGCTCTGTTCTGACAACTGCCTCCTGGTCCAAGATGGTAGTATATAAAAACAAAGAAAGATCTCCATAGTCTTTCCTATCTTTATAGGAGCAAGATATTAGGTACACATATTTTATTTTTTATAGCATTCTTATTGGGACAAGATGACAGTAAAAATTTCAATGACATTCCCAGACAAGGTGAAATCAACAAGAGATGGAACTTGTTGGAAATTCCTTGTTTTTCTGGGCCACAAGATCAGTGCTATACCACTTTGAAGAATGTTTTACCAAAACCAATTAAAACCAGGCTTGAGGGCTACAGATTAAAATTACCCACCTTTGGCTTGGTAGTCTTTGACCTTAACCATGTTTAAAAGGTCTTTTACAACTGACTTGTCCAGGACTTTTGGTTATTGATGGCTGTCTTCAAGGTCTTTGATTGGGTATCCAAGGCAAATGAAACCCTAAACAATTTTAATATTTTCTCTCTGTATAATGATGTGGCTTGATGTTGTCTACTTGTCAGAAATTTCATTCTCTGTATGTTTCGATGTAATTCATACTTAAGCCTACAGTTTTTTGCTTTACATCAGAAAGTCTAAATGGGTACAACTCTCACATGCCCGATTCAACGTTAAGTCTAGACTTTCTTAATGAAAAGTGTTGAGGTATTTTATTAAACTACATATATATCCAAAGGAGATAGTATCCTTAATTATTCCAATAGAACAAATAGATTGGTAACGAGAGTATAGAAATACACTTGTTTGTTTGTTGTTGTTATGTGCCATTGAGTCATTTGAGACTCATAGCGACCCTATGTGCAAGAGCTCCATACGCTGTTCTATCCAGTGCCAACCTAGCCATCTCAAACACACTCATTCCCACCACCTCAGTCACAGATTGATCCATCTCATGGAAGGTTTTCCTCTCCTTTGCCGCTCCTCTACCCTGCCGAACATGATGTCCCTCTCCAAGAACCAGTCCCTCCTTGCAACATGCCCAAAAAATGTCAGATGAAGTTTCAGAATCATTGACTCCAAGGAGTATTCCGGCTTCACCTTCTCCAGGACAAACCTTTTGTTCTCCTAGCAGTCCATGGTATATTCAACACTCTTGCTCTAGCACCACAGCTCAAAGGCATCTATTCTCTATCAACCCTATTCACTGTCCAACTGTCTAATACATAGCATATAATTGCAAAGACTATAGCCCAGATCAGACACACTTTAGTCTGCAGCCTGACATCATTGCTCTTCAGTACTCTTGTGAGGACCCTCAGAGTTGACTTTCCCAATGCAATTCGTCTCCTGATTTCCTGGCTGCTGTTACCAAGAGTGTTGATTCTGGAGCCAAGCAAACTGTTAACTATCTCAGTCTCTTCACCATCCATACTGATGCTGTCAAATGGCCCAGTGGTGAGAGTCTTTGTTTTCTTGATGTTGAGCTTCAATCCATATAGGAGGCTGGAGTCCTTGACCTTCGGCAGCAAGTGCTTCAGGTCCTCCTCAGTTTCAGCAAGCAGGGTTGTGTCATCTGCATAACGCAGGTTGTTGATGACTCTTCCACCAAACCTGATGCCACATTCCTCTTTGTACAGTGGCAGAAATACACTATCAGTCCTTTATTTTTGTTTCATAAAGTTTTTATTTCACAATGGTTTATTTTCAAAGTTCATATACATCATTTTTCATACTGGCTCTTTCCCATTTCCATTACCAACCCCTCCCTCCACCCATCACATTGGGTGACCTTATGTTTAAACCCTCCTCACTCCCCTACCTTGGATGCTCATACATGTTCTACGATAAGGTCTTATACCTTATTTGTCCTCACGGAACCTGGTTTGTTCACTTAGTGTAATGTTCTCCAGTCCCTCCCAAGTTGTTGTTGTTGTTGTTGTTATGTACCGTCGAGTCGTTTGCGACTCATAGCGACCCTATGCACAACAGCCCTAAACCCTGCTCTATCCAGTGCCAACCGCACTGCCTCTGACATACCCATCCCAATTACCCAAGTCACCGAATCAATCCATCTCATAGAGGGTCTTCCCCTCCTGTGCTGTCCCTCCACCCTCCCAAGCATGATGTCCCTCTTCAAGGACCTGTCCCTCCAGGCAACATGTCCAAAGTATGTCAGACAAAGTCCCAGAATCCTTGCCTCCAAGGAGCCACCCGGTTTAACCCTCTCCAGGACAAATCTATTTGTTTTCCTAGCAGTCCATGGTACATTCAGTACTCTTCTCCAGCACCACAGCTCAAAGTCATCAACTCTCCTTCTGTCCTCCCTAGTCATTGTCCAACTCTCTGATGCATAACAAGCGATTGCAAATACCATGGCCTGTATCAGGCGCACCTTAGTCTCCAGAGAGACACTGTTGCTCCTGAGTACTTTAGAGAGGTCCCTAACAGCAGACTTTCCCATCCTGATACGCTTTTTTATTTCCTGACTGCTGGTGCCAAGAGTGTTGATTGTGGAGGCGAGCAAACTGAAGCTGTGAACAATCTCAATCTCTTCGCCATCTATCCTGACACTGCCAATTGGTCCAGTGGTGAGAATCTTTGTCTTCTTGACATTGAGCCTCAGTCCATACTGAAGGCTGCAGTCCTTGACCCTCCACAGCAAGTGCATGAGGTCCTCCTCAGTTTCAGCAAGCAGGGTTGTGTCATCTGCATAACTCAGATTGTTAATAGATCTTCCACCAATCCTGATGCCACAATTCTCTTCATAGAGCCCAGCCTCTCGTATAATCTGCTCTGCATACATGTTGGAAAGGTATGGAGACAGGATGCATCCTTGGCACACACCCTTCCCAATTTTGAACAATGCAGTGTTACCCTGCTCTGTTCTGACTACTGCCTCTTGGTCCAAGTATAGGTTTCACATTATCACAATTAAATGTTGTGGGATTCCCATTCTTCTCCTCCCAAGTTAGGTAGTAATTTATAAAATCATTGCTCCTGCATGCCACATAGTATTCCATTGTGGGAATATACCACACTTCCTCAATCCATTTGGTTGTGGTTGGAACTTTGGGCTGTTTCCATGTTCTTGAGATAGTGAATAACACTACTACGAACATTGGTGTACAAGTTTCTGTGCCTCAGTTCTTGTTTTCCTTGGGATATATTCCAAGCAGTGGAATAGCTGGGTCAATATGAAATTTCTTTTTTTCTTATGCACTAATTCATTTTCATTTAAAATGGCATCTTTATGTTAGGCTTATGAAATGACATGTGCTATAGAAAAATATTTCAAATATACTGGTTTTGTTTCATATGGTTCTGTATTATAAGAAATATTAAGTATTACAGGGGTTTTTTGTTTTATAATTGAGATTTTAGTGAAACTTTATAGAGAACTTGGATTTCCATTCATTCATTGTTGCACATTTTCCTTCCTCCATTTGTATTTTTCTTTGTAAATAATTTTATCATTATTATAAAGGTCTCCCTAACCCCACACTGAGTCCACTTTACTATGCAGCTCTTATTCTAGATTATTTTTATGTCAATAATACTTAATCATATAATCCTTTTATACAGTTCTCTCCCTTGTCTGTTTCAATGCCGTTTTTATCCCTTCTTTTCTTAGTTTTCCCTCATCCCTCATGTTAGCCCTGTTTTATAATATGGCATTATGCAATATTTGTCTTTATGTGACTGAAATATTTCACTCAGCATAATAACCTCCATGGTCACCCATTTTGTATAATATTTCATGAGTTCTTTGTTTTTCAGTGCTGCATAATATTCTATTGTGTGAATATACCACAGCTTCTCTAGCCATTTGTTTGTTGATTTGCACTTGAGTTGTTCCCAACTCTTTGCTATTGTGAACAAAACCAAAATAAAAATGGGTGTGCATATATATGCTTGGGTGGCAGTTATACTTTCTTTAGGATATATTCCCAGTAGTGGGTGGAATTGCTGGGTCAAATTGTATTTCTATTTCCAACTTTCTGAGAAAGCGCCATACTGCCTTCCAGAGTGGTTGCACTATTTTACTCCCATCAACAGTGAATAGGGGTTCCAATTTCTCCACAACCTCACCAGAATTTGTTGTTTGCTGCTATGTTGAATTTTACTATTCATACAGGGGTGAGATGATATTTCATAGTTGTTTTGAATTTCAGCTTTCTGAGGAAAGGCCAAACTGCCTTCTAGAATGGTTGTACCATTTTACATTCCCTGTCTCACATATATTGGGGCACATGGCCAAGAGGGACTGATCCTTGGAGAAGAACATCATGCTCGGGAAGGGTAAAGTGACAGTGCAGGAGAGGAAGACCCCAGAAGAGATGGATTGATAAAGTAACTAGGGTAATAGGGGTAGGTGTATCGTGTCAGAGTCTGTGAGACTGACTCAGGACATGGCAGATTTCAGGGCTATTGTGCATAGGGTCACTATGAGTCACAGGTGACTCAATGACACACAACAACAACAAAACCATATGAATCTCTTTATCTGTTTTGTTAATTTGGACATCAAGGGCCACTGCCAGCATCCAGTTCCTTCCCACCAGACCACAAGAATTACTTGATGATAATTTAAGTGAGCTTGAAGATGTCACAAGGACAATCTGTTGATAATTTTGTCATAAAACAGGGGCTCCCCTTAAAATTACACAACAGAAATTTCTGAATATATTTGGTTGGTTTTATAAGTAGGTGCATACTTGTAATTAAATGATGAACAAAAAATATAATAGGGCTTTTTTTTTTCTGTTTAAAGTAGTAGACATAAAACCAGAAATTATATATTCTTTATTGAAAAAAGGAAAGAAAAAAATTATAAATTTTCCCTTTTCTGGTAGCTCTCTTTCTCTGATGACAAGAAGTACGCTTTACATTTTGTTCTGATTTCTAGCAAGCTAGAATTGTTGGATGTTTTTCATTCCTTAGTTTTGTTTGTATATGTTTATGTGGGTGTATATATTTTTATTCTAGTGCACCAAAAACAATTTTTAGCATTAGTTTTGTACTAACAAATGTACAAAATAAATGTGTGAGAAATATTTTAGTGTTCTAACAGATGCCATTTTAAAGGCATGCCTTCTTAATACATTTTATTAAAAATGTCTCAAGCAATCTTTTTTTTCTTTCTTAGCAATTTATACAATTAATCCAAGATCTATTCATATGCTATTTAAACATTATTTCCCTTTCCTATTTTCTCTTAATATTTAGAAGTTAAGCTTATTCAAATTTCATTTTTGAGATTTTCTCCTATATCACCCTGAGGGATGTTTAGTAGCATCAACAAACCGAGGATGAACTGAGTTTGCATATCTTGCTGAGGCACCATAGTTGCAATTAATCTTGGGTTGAATGTATATGGTGGTTTCAGTTTAATTCTTAATGGGCTATGCCATACATAATGGAATTACCACAGAGAATTGATGAGTAGCATTTAATTAGCAGATGACAACCCCATCTTAACGATCGCAGTATCCAATTTCTCAAAGACATAATAATTCTGAAGAAAAATACAGACAGCATTGGAAAGGCAAAAGCGGGCTGCTTGTTTAGATCTCGATATTGAAGCAGAGCCACATGAACAAACGGAGGGAAGGTTATTGACATTTGAAATGTTCATGGCGAGAAGATGTGCACAGTGGTTAAGGGGAGATTAAGAGTCTCACTCCCTTGTGACCATGATTTGGAATTGACTTGAAGGCATTTGGTTTTTATCTTACTCGACAACAAGAATAAGGTGAGAAGAAATTAATCAGAAGAAGAGGGATAATGTCTTACCAACTGGCCATCATTGATATCAAGTCTAACTCGAACCCATGATTATTATCTTATAGAACATAAAATAAACAAGAACTTTTCTGAGCACTTTTTTTCCTGGGTAGGAGAGAAAAAAAAATCCTCCAGCTCTTATTTCTTATTAATGTTGTGATGTCTAATCTGCAATTCTGGGTTAAATTGGTGGGAGTCCTAAATAGACCCAGAGCACTTGATTCGTCTCATAGTTGGGGAGTTCTAAGACAGGAGACAAAGGCTGTTCAGGTTGTTCATAAGCCCTCACTGGTTCACACCTGGCAAAGCTAGTTGGAGTCCACTCTCAGATTGGGTAATCACAACGGTAGCTTAAACTGGACCAAGTAACCAAATGTCCCAGAGATCAGAGGAGGACATTATCTGTAACAGCACTTTCTTTTCTTTCAACCTTCTCTTGCCATATCTGAGATAGAACCAAATTACAACTGACCCTACAGTGACTTTACAGAGGCTGTAAAGTGCTTGAACACAGACTGTCTGTCTTTCTCCCAAGGAGTTGCTAATGGATTCGAACCACTGGAGAGGCATGCCTTTGAGTTGCTAGCAAAATTCCTTATGAACTATGCCACCGGAAAAAAGCACATTTGTGTCTAATGTACTACTGTTAACAACTGGAAATTATTTACACACACACACACACACACACACACACACACACACACACTGAGTTTTCAGTGACTCTTCCATCTTCCTTTGACTCTTTTTGTTTCTGAGTTCTTATTTTCATAGTTGTGATCTGGGTGAAAGTTTCAGAGCAAATTAATTTTTCATTCTACCACTCCTACACATTTGTTCTTTAACACCAATTTTAATACTTACCATGTAATCACACTTTTCTCATATTGTCTTTGCAATACTGATTTTCAATAATCCATCCATATTTCTTGGTGCTTTCACTTTCTTTAGTGATACTGTGTTAATCATCCTCTTCTTATATATTATCTTTCCTTTTGCCCATTTTAATATATGTCTCTTGAGAGAACAAAAAGTTATTTCAACAACAGAGAAGGTAAATTATAGATACATAGCTAGCTAACTAGATAGATAGATAGATAGATAGATAGATAGATAGATAGAAAGAAAGATGAAGAGACTACGAAAATTGCATTAGAGCATCAAAGGTCCAAAACAAAGGGAAGGGATGCTGAAGAGATGCCAATGGAAAGGAGCTGAACAGAAGATTCAAATGATAGCTTGAGAAGATAAAGCAAAATATTATAATAAAATGTGCAAAAGACAGTTTTTGTTACGTGCCATCGAGTCACTGTGACTCATGGTGACTCTTTGTACTACAACTTCGAACCCTGCTCTATAGTTAGTCAACCTCATTGTCTCTGACACATGTACCCCACTACCCCAGTTACTGAGTCAATCCATCTCATCCAGGGTCTTCCTTCACCCTTCCAAGCATATTCCTCTCCAAAACTGATTTTTCCTTGCAACATGCTCAAAGGATGTCTATCAGATGAAGCTTCAAAATCCTTGCTTCCAAGGAGCAGACTGGTTTCGCCGTCCCCAGGACAAACCTGTTTGTCTCCTAGCAGTCCATGGTATATACAATACCCTTCTCCAGCACCACAGCTCAAAGGCATTAACTTTTCTTCTATCATTCTTGGTGATTGTCCAGGTCTGATGCATAGCAAGTAATTGAGAAGACAGAGACCTGAATCAGGTTCACCTTAAAGAATAAAACTTGCTGGCATACCTCAAACTGAAAGAACTGAGAAACAAATTCAAGCCTTAAGTTGCGATAATGAGTGATACTGTGAGAAAATCTTCAATTATCCAGGAAACATCAAAAGAAAGTCAAAGAAATACACAGAGTCACTGTACCAAAAAGAATTGGTCAACACTAAAGAATTTCTGGAAATATCATATCAACAAGAACTAATGGTAATGAAGGAAAGAATTCAAGCTGTACTGAAAGCACTGGGGAAAAAATAAATTCAGGAATGGATGGGATATTAACAGACGTAATATAACTAACGGATATTGCCCAGAACCTGCTCACCTGTCTATGCCAGAGAATTTTGGAGGACAGCTGACTGGCCCACTGACTGGAAGAGACTCCTATTTGTTCTTATTCCTAAGAAAGGTGTTGAAACAGAAAAGTGGAAATTATTTTGTTTTCTTTTGATGCTTTCTGTGCTGTTCAATAATATCTTTCTAATAGATTCTTCAAATATTGTATCTCTAGACTTGAAGGTTACCTTCAGTTATTTTATCTTGAAAGTGCCAAATATTTTCTTTTTTTCTGGGTTTTTTACATGAAGTCTTTTACTGTTTCATTATGCTGTTGTTGTTATGTGCCCTCAAGTCATTTGCGACTCATAGCAACCCTATGTACAACACCCCTAAACCCTGCTCTATCCTGTGCCAATCACACTGCCTCTGACACACCCATCCCAATGACCCCAGTCACTGAATCAATCCACCTCATAGAGGGTCTTCCCCTCCTGCGCTGTCCCTCCACCTTACCAAGCATGATGT
>NW_006399764.1:21441249-21452666 GCF_000299155.1 Elephantulus edwardii | reverse complement strand
TTAGAGCATCAAAGGTCCAAAACAAAGGGAAGGGATGCTGAAGAGATGCCAATGGAAAGGAGCTGAACAGAAGATTCAAATGATAGCTTGAGAAGGTAAAGCAAAATATTGTAATAAAATGTGCAAAAGACAGTTTTTGTTATGTGCCATCGAGTCACTGTGACTCATGGTGACTCTATGGACTACAACTTCGAACCCTGCTCTATAGTTAGTCAACCTCATTGTCTCTGACACATCTACCCCACTACCCCAGTTACTGAGTCAATCCATCTCATCCAGGGTCTTCCTTCACCCTTCCAAGCATATTCCTCTCCAAACTGGTTTTTCCTTGCAACATGCTCAAAGTATGTCAGATGAAGCTTCAAAATCCTTGCTTCCAAGGAGCATACTGGTTTCCCCGTCCCCAGGGCAAATCTGTTTGTCTCTTAGCAGTCCATGGTATATTCAATACCCTTCTCCAACACCACAGCTCAAAGGCATTAACGTTTCTTCTATCATTCTTGGTGATTGTCCAGGTCTAATGCATAGCAAGTAATTGAGAAGACCATGACCTGAATCAGGTTCACCTTAAAGAATAAAACTTGCTGGCATACCTCAAACTGAAAGAACTGAGAAACAAATTGAAAGAACTGAGAAACAAATTCAAGCCTTAAGTTGCGATATTGAGAGATACTGTGAGAAAATCTTGAATTACCCAGGAAACATCAAAAGAAAGTCAAAGAAATACACAGAATCTCTGTACCAAAAAGAATTGGTCAACGCTAAAGAATTTCTGGAAGTATCATATCAACAGGAACTAATGGTAATGAAGGAAAGAATTCAAACTGTACTGAAAGCATTGGGGGAAAAAAATTCAGGAATGGATGGGATATTAACAGACGTGATATAATGAACAGATATTGCCCAGAACCTGCTCACCTGTCTATGCCAGAGAATTTTGAAGGACAACTGGCTGGCCCACTGACTCGAAGAGACTCATATTTGTTCTCATTCCTAAGAAAGGTGTTGAAACAGAAAGTGGAAATTATTTTGTTTTCTTTTGATGCTTTCTGTGTTGTTCAATAATATCTTGCCAATAAATTCTTTGAATATTTTATCTCTAGACTTGAAGATTTTCTTCAGTTACTTCATCTTGAAAGTGCCAATTATATTCTTTTTTTCTGGGTTTTTTACATGAAGTCTTTTAATGGTTCATTATAAACAGTGTTATATATTAAATTGTGTTCCTCAAAATGTGTGGTAAATTACCTGGGCCCTCATTCTCAAGAAATATGCAATTCCAGTAGAATTTATGAAAAATAATGTATTTCAGAAGTTATATAATGACTCCTTGTAATCTGATAGGTTAAAAGATTACTCTAGCTCTGATCTGCTCTTGGGGTGTCTCCCTGTGGAATGGCTGAAAGGCTTACATCCTACAAGAGATAAGAGGGTAGAGGGGGAAGGTCATCTCAATCCCACCACATTATAAGGGCTAAGTAGGAAACTTTTTCTTTGACCAAGCGTCCTTGTCAGGTGAACCTCCTACATTTAAGAAGAAAAGAGTGAGCCAAGACACAAGGTCTCCAAGTAGTTCTTTGTCTGCTAAGGCAGAGAGGAGATACGGATTTTTCTCCAGAATTAATAGAGAAAACCTTTCTCTATAATCTGGACTCTGAATCTATACTCCTAACCGCTTAAATTGAAAGAATCAACTAACACTTGTTAAAGCCACACACTTGAGGTATTTCTATTGTTAAAGACCTTTTTAGTCTGCTAAAGACCAAGGATGTCAGCTTAGAGACATGAATCATGGTATTTTCAATTCCATCACATGCATGTTGATCATTACAGAAGAAGATGTCTTTGAGCTCTGGCATTGGACAAGAATACCTAAAATATCCCCTACAGTACCGAAAGAACAGATATACATGCCTTAGGGAAAGTGCAGACTGAGTGCTCCTTGGAGGCAAAGATGATAAAGCTTCCTTTCACACACTTTGGGCATGTTACAAGGAGAGGTCATTTTTCTGAGAGGAATTTCACACTTGGGAAAATGGAAGGTTGGAAAAAGAGAGGAAGACCATCACCCAGGTGAATTGAAATTGACTGTAGCAATGGTCTCAAGTATGTCAGGAAGTTTGAGGATGGCACAGAAAAGGACAGGATTCAGATCTGTTGTTCATAGGGTTGTTGTGGGCTGTGTTCTATTTGATAGCACCTAACAACAACATATGCAAGTGAAGGAAAATGAATACGGAAGACTAACGAAGAACTGATGCTTTTGAAATGTAGCATTGGCCACAAAGATTACAAACCTCATGGACGGTCAAAAGAACAAGCAGGTCTATCTTGGTACAAATAGAGCCAGAGAGCACCTTAGAGTCAAGAATGGTGAGACTTCTCCCATTCTTTGGCATAACGTCAGGAGAGCCAGTTCTTGGAGAAAGATATCATTCTTGGAAAGATACAGGGTCACCAAAAGAGAGGAAGAACTTCAACAAGTTGGATTGGCATGGTGACTACAACAATGGGCTTTAGCATGATGAGGATAGTGAGAATGGCACAGGATAGGACAAGGTTCTGACCTATGATACTTAGAGTGTCTATGAGATGTAATCTACTGGATGATAGCTAATAAAACCATTCCACGTTCTGATTATTAATGGAGGTTCACAGCTGTTTCTTCTTGTTTAAAATTGTGACACCTTGGCAAATGAAGGTTTATTTATTCACTAAAATAAATGGGAAGCTTTATTCTATCCAATCTATTGTGCCAGGTTCTACTCTGAGGAAATAGTCCTTATACTGTTGTATTTTTAGTGCCGTCCAAACGGAAAGATTCCTCTTCTGATAATGTATCAGACAACATTTTGCTTCTACTCACAAGGAGTTTATGGGCCAATGTTTTCATGAGGAAATCACCAGTCCCTCGTTCCTAGTTTGGCACAGTTTGGAAACTCTGCTGGCATCTGTCTGCCTCTGTTTATTTCCTTCTAGTACACATCTCTTCCTAGGACATACAGAACTCTTTTGTACATATAGCATGATTCATTACCACTGGAGGATATGTTGTTGTTCTATAGAAAATCAAGGGGATCATGATCCTATATATTAGAAAACTAAGTATCAGAGACCATATTGCCTTGGGGCATTCAGTAACTGTGGAGTGCTGCCCCTTCCATGTGAAAATAAACTATGCTGTTAAGGAACAATGCAGTTGAAAGATCAATACATACATGTCAAGGGCTAGAACTTGTGTGCGACACTGCTAATAAGTACACTCTTACTACCCTATAGTTGCAATTGGAGCTACAATCTGAATAAATAAAATACTTACGCTCATCTGCAAATGGGGATTATTATAACATAATTCTTTTTTTCTAGCCACCCGGAAAACTATATGGATAGGAGATATCATGGGAAGCACCATTCCTGTATTCCTTCAATAGTTCTTATATTTCCAGTTCAAACTAGGATGTAATACTGCTTTGACAGATTCATTAAGGTTAGAGGAAGGTATTTGCTTGTTCTTTGTTATCACACTGGCTCTTACTCAACAAATAATAAGTTGATACGTAGATTCTGCCCGCTTATTTGTATAATAATAATAATAATAATAAAGTATAATAATACTTATTTGTATATTCAGAGCCAGTGACAGTGGAGGTATGGACTTAATTGTTGTGTTGTAAGATGAACTTGGACTGAAGCTGCATTTATTACTGAGTGCCCAAAGTATCCCCTCTACTGATGGTCTTTCAGTTTCTCCATTATCAGTTTCAACTCAAAATCATTATCCGTAATTATCTGCCATTCCTCTTTTCCAACACACAATTATCACAATGTTGGCAAAATGTCTCCTCAGGAATTGTTTGGAGCAATATTTATTTGACTCATATTGTAAATATCGTGTCTGTCTTTCTCAAAGGAAAAGAAATTCAACAAATGACTTAAAGTTCTGTGAATTGAGTAATATCCAAACATTTTGTGAAGATCACAGTTTTCCATTTTGATAGTTGATGTCCATTATGGTCACTTACTTTGATTTTTTTTGTGATTTAAGTTAGTATATCAACTTTTCTTCTTATGATCTGTCTTTCTTCTCAGATATCATGATCTCGTTTATACAATCACAGATACACTGGTGCCAGGACACTCCTATTTCTATGCCAGCCAACATGGCATTGGAATGCTTGATCTATCTTGTGAGGAAATGTTAGATGCTGCTACTTGTCTCTTTTCATTCCAGAATTCCATCATCCCTCTTTACTCTGAACAGCTTCGTTTTGTGACACTTCTCACTGCCGATGCTATCTTACAGATGAAAAGAAAGGTTGAGTTTCTTAAAGAAACTTCTGACTCTTCTCCCCTCACCACCTTACCCCATCACCCCTCAATGAATACTATTAACCTCCCTGAAAGAAATCGTCTCTGGAAAGATTTTAACTCTGTTTTCTTAGGTTGTTCTTAGAAATCCGTCCTAACATGGCGACTTTCTCGATCCTTTTATTAGTTCCTCCATACTTTCTCAAGAAAGTAGTGACATCTCCACTGATCTGTGCTAAGTAATTTCGTGTCCAAGTTTCAACGTATCACCTCAGTAATATATGATGACTGGTTGCACTTCCCGATAAAACATTGAATCCCAATTTAGGGGTGAGTGTCTCAAGGTCATTAAATTCTTCCATTTTGTGTTCTGTCAGGGTGCGCTTCCCAGTCTCATATTTTGAGCTGAAGCATCATTTGTCCAGTTCACTACTAATGCTGTTGGCTGAAGGGTCCTAGATAAAAGCCTCTTTTTAAAACCATAGAGGCCCAAGGAGAGCTTCTTCATATAAGCTCCACACCCAACCCTCCCTTTAGGGGTCAGTTAACATGAAATGAATGATTTACAAGAAGTTCAAAGGCTTCTTTCCCTTGGCTTTGGTCATTGTAATGGTCATTTAGCTTCAAAATGCTAGGAAAGGTTATTCCTTGGAGAAGGACATTATGCTTGGAATGGTGTTTGGTTCATGGAAGAGATGAAGACTTTCAACCCCATGGATTTACACAGTGACTGCAGCAATGAGTTGGAGCATGTCAAAGATTGTGAGGATGGCACAGGACAGGACAGGGTTCAAGTCTGTCATTTATAGAGACACTCTAAGTCTTATGACTCGATGACACCTAACATTAACAAAAACAACGGTAATTTACTTCCATAATTCCCCAAGGAATCCACTAAGGCCCTTCCTGCAATGGTACCACAGATCAAATTTTTGGTAGTATTTTTGCACCTGTTATCTATTTCCAAGGTTTATCCTAAAAAAGAATTGAATCCAATAAAGCTCTTGGATAGCAATCTCCAACTCAGTGACTCTTTCCCACAGAAGCCAAATTTTGATGCATTATTTCTGTATGTACAATTTTTGACTTATGATGCATAAGTAGCTTTAATTACCACACCCTGTTCTCATACTCTCATGATCCACTGTCACAGTTAGCCTATACATATAAAGTATACTCTCTAATCCCATGATGATTAAATGACTTTCTTCTGGAGTAAGTAGTGTATTTCCTTGCTTTATAATTAGCCTGAAAACAGTAAGTGGTAAAAGGAGTGCTTATCATTTTGGAAGGGAACTGCTTCTATGAGGTCCTTGCACGTGCTCTATTCCGTAAAAAAGTGCTTTCCTCTACCAAGGAGGGGGGTGTTTCTGCTTTTGTAGAGAGTGCAGGAGAACAAGGGAACAGGACTCTTAGCTTTGTTCACACTTTTCTTTATCTAATTCTTTTGGAATCTTAATCTCTTCTAACATATATCATGAATTAAATATAGAAGATATCTCAAGGCAATATATTAATTTGTAACACTATCACAAGGACAGTAAATTTGTATGTCTAATACCTGAACAGAATACCCTCCATCCATAGAAATGAAGGTGCTTTAAAGCCGTAGGACCCTTCTGTCTCAGCTGACAATTGGCTGCTCGAGGTCTGTAATTTTCTCTTTCAAACCAATAACATGAACAAAAACTAACCCAATCCAAAGTCCTTATAAATATCTTTGATCCCTTATTATTTAAGATATTGACTATCCAAAAACACTGCCTTCTATATCTCAATGAATCACAAGAGCAAACTTAAGTATCTGTGGTATGACATTCCATCTCAGCCACAATGAACACCAGTCATGGGCTCCGTATCGCTGTCAATGACGTAACTTCACTAAACTGTGCTCTGTGTCAAGAGCAGCACAGCTATTGTGATGATGGTGCAAGACTGAGCAATACTTCATACTACCATCCATGGGGTGCTGTAAGTCAGAGCCAACTAGATGGCACAGAATGGCAACAATAACAACATATCCAACAATGTTGTGCTGTGATCCATATTGTTGTTATGTGCCATCAAGTCGCTTGCAACCCATAGCCACCCTATGTACGACAGATCTAAACTCTGCTCTGTCCTGTGCCATTCTCATTGTCTCCAACACACTCATCCCAATTTCCCCAGTCACTGAATCAATCCACCTCCCAGAGGGCCTTCCCTTCCTGCACCTGCCCTCCACCCTCCCAAGCATGATATCCCTCTCCAAGGTCTGGTCCCTCCTTACAACATGACCAAAGTATGTCAGACAAAGTTTCAGAATCCTTGCCTCCAAGGAGCAGCCCGGTTTAACCCTCTCCAGGCTGAATCTGTTTGTTTTCTTAAGAGTCCATGGCACCCTCAGCACTCTTCTCCAACACCAAAGCTCAAAAACTTCAATTCTCCTTCTATCCTCCCTGGTCATTGTCCAGCTGTCTGATGCATAACAAGTGATTGCGAAGACCATGGCCTGTACCAGACAAACCTTAGTCTCCAGAGACACACCATTGCTCTTCAGTACTTTAGAGAGGTCCCTAACAGTAGACTTTTCCATCACAATATGTCTTTTAATTTCCTGGATGCTGGTGCCAAAAGTGTTGATTGTGGAGCCAAGCAGACTAAAGCTGTCAACAAACTCAATCTCTTCACCATCCATCCAGATGCTGCCAATTGGTCCAGTGGTGAGAATATTTGTCTTCTTGACATTGAGCCGCAATCCATATTGAAGGCTGCAGTCCCTGACCCTCAGCAGCAAGCGCTTCAGGTCCTCCTCAGTTTCAGCAAGCAGGGTTGTGTCATCTGCATAATGCAGATTGTTGTGTTGATAGATCTTCCACAAATGCTGATGCCGCATTTCTCCTCATAGAGCCCAGCCTCCCGGATGATCTGTTCTGCATTCAGGTTGAATAGGTATGGAGACTTGACACATTCCTGGCGTACACCCTTTCCAGTTTTAAACCATGCAGTGTCCCCTTGCTCTGTTCTGACAACTGCTTCTTGGTTTAAGTATATGTTTCTTATTAACACGATCAAGTGTTCTGGGATTCCCATTTTTCTCAAAGTCAGCCACAGTTTGTTACAGTCCACATATTCAAACGCCTTTGCATAATCAGTGAAACACAGATAGACATTCCTCTGGTATCCCCTGTTTTCAGCCAAGATCCGTCTAACATTAGCTACAATATCCTAGTATCACAACCCTTTCTAAACCCAGCCTGGACTTCTGGCAGTTCTCTGCTGATGTGTTGCTCCAGCCGTTTTTGGATAATCTTCAGCAGAATCTTGCTTGTATGTGAAATCAACGATATTGTTCTATAGTTTCCACACTCTGTTGGGTCACCTTTCTTTGGAATGGGAACAAATACAGATCTCTTGCAGTCAGTTGGCCAAGTGGTTGTTCTCCAGATTTCTTGGCACAACTTTTTGAGCACATCCAGGGCAGCATCTGTTAGCTGAAATAGATCAATTGGTATACCATCTATTCCTGGAGCCTTATTTTTTGCTATTTCCTTCAAAGCAGCTTGATCTTCTTCCTTCATCACCATACGCTCTTGCTCATATGTTGTTTCATCAAATTCTTCTGTGTCTGCCCCAGTTCCTTTAGATACAATGACTCAGTATAATATATATATACACACACACACACACACACACACATATATATGTATATGTATATATATATGAACATGGTGTATATATATATAGCTGTGATCCATAGATTTTTTAATTGGCTTAATTTCAGAAATAATGCCAGGCCTGTATTAATCTAGAACCTCTGCTGAAAATTGTTTCCCTTGAACTACGTTCCTAGTATTTCAAATGCCAGTGGCATTGCTTCCAGTGTCATAGCAACATAAGCCATCATCGTACGATAAACTGATAGATGGAGTGAAAAAGACAGAAGTATTATGCACTTGAACTATAATGTTGAAGACTATTGAATATACTAGGAACTACATAAGGAAAGGCTAACCAGTCTTAGAAAAATAGAAACAGGATGTGTCTTCTAAGACAGGTTGGAGAGACTGACTCACTCTGAACATATCATTCTAAAACTTACTGCCCTTGAGCTGAAACTAATTCAAAACTGACTTTACATATAATTATTCATATACATTGTGTTTCATTCATGTGCTCAGAGGTAGTTCATTTTGCGTGTGTGTGTGTCTCACACTTGCCTTCATTGACATTATGTTTCATACCACAATTTCCATACATTGTGCATACCAATTAAAACAGAAACACTCTTTAAAAATGGGAAAAAACCCTCCACAATATACCTACAGGAAACACAAGGTATATCAATTATTATATGCAAACCAAGAAAAATATTGTTTTTATGTGCCATCAAGTTGCCTGCAACTCACAGTGACCCTACGTGGAAGAACTCTGAAGCCAGCTCTGTCCTGACCTTGAATCACTGACTCTGACACACTTGCCCTATTACCCCAGGATTGACATCCACTTCTTAAATAGCAGGACTTTGAAACCCCTATGAACACTAGAGAAACAATGATAGTTATAGAACAGGGTTCAGCTCTTTTGTTCATAGCATCACTATGAGTCATGTAGCAACAACGACAGCATGGTGCACCCACTGGAGCGTCTTGACTATATCATTGGGAATGAGCATGGAAAATGACAATCATGTGTGGTTACGTAGTTGTTATGTATCTTTGAGTCAGAAAGGACTCATAACTGATCCTCCAGTGGGTTTTCAGAAGCAGTAAATCACACAGGAGAAGATTGTCCATCTTTCTCCAGCGTGATAGCTGGTGGATTCAAACTGCATTTAGGTTGGCAGCTCATCTCCTTATCAAACATTCCCTGAAGAGACAAATAAAAATCATTCACACTGACTGGAGAAGACCTTGACCAGTTGCTTGATGATGTACTTTGTCTAAGAGGTTAATATATGAGCTATTATCTTTCCAACTCTTTTGGCAGTACCTGCTGGCTTCCGGGGCACTCAATGACATGAATTGATGCAACATTTGCAGCAACGAAAAAAAAATCAGTAAAGTAAAGATGGTGTACGAACAATCATTTTTTGACCTTACACATAGAGTGACAATGGATAAATGCAGAAGGACAGCTAACAACTTTCTAGAGTCATTCCTGGTATCAACTCTCTTAATAGTGTGAGTATATCAAATACAGAGTTACAGACAATGTCTGTGGGTTATTTCTTAATTCAACAGCCCAATTCCTGGGAGCAGAAATGAAGGCAATGAAAGGTGAGGCAGGAAGAAGGGGAGAGTCAACACAAGGTTTAATCCAAAGCAGAAAATCATTTGGTTTCAAGTATGACTGGATGATCTCTTAGGAATGTTTTCCAAGGAACCTTATTAATAATCACTTCTTAGGACATTCAAGATTTTGGGGGGAGTTTTTATTTCATTTGGTTGTCATTTCTTTAATTTGTTATTTTATATTTTTTAAAAAGATACTGATTTATTTACAAAGTTCAAATACGTTGCTTTTCACATCAGATCTTTCCCATTTCCTTCATTCCCCCATTAAATTATGAGACCCTATGATTAACAACCCCCTACCCATCTTCGCCCCTCTGTTTCCACCTTCCCTGCCCCTTGGATCCTCATACACATTCTACAAAAATGCTTTTATACCTTATTTGTTCTTATGGGACTGAGTTAGTTCATTCAGCGTAATGCTTTCCAGTCCCTCCTGTTAGGTGGTAATTTACAAAACAATTGCTCCTGCATGTTCCTTTTTGTGTATATACCATAATTTCTCAATCCACTTGATTGTAGTTGGACATTTGGACTGTTTCCATGTTCTTGTGATAATTAATAACACTGCTATGCACATTGGTTTGATCCTCAGTTCTCATTTTCTCGGGGTACTTTCCAAGCAGTGGAATAGCTGGGTCATATGGAATTTCTATGTTCAGTTTTTTGAGGAAGCGCCAAACTGATTTCCAGGGTGGTTGTACCATTTTACAATCCCACCAACAATGTATGAGAGTTCCTTTATTGCCATGTCCTCTCCAACATTTATTACTCGCTGCCCTGTTCAACTTTGCCTCTTCTACTGGAGTGAGCTGGTATCTCATTGTGGTCGGGATTCGCATCATCTCTCTTATTGCCAGTAGGTCATGCAAGATTTAAAGATGAATAGAAACAATTTATCTCCTCTGTCCCTTCTCTCCTGTTGGGTATTGAATGTCTACTCTATTCACTCAACATTTTCATTGCCATGGAGTGTGAACTGACTCTTGACTGACCCTTCACTGGGTTTCTGAGGCTGTAATTGTATGGGAGGAGATAGTCCATTTTTTTCTCAAGGAGCTACTGGTGAACTTGAGCTGCCAGAGGGGCTCAGTCTTTGAGTTGGCATTGCAACCCCTTCGAGATAAGGGCACTAGGGCACCTTCTAATTACTTTTGATTATAAAATATTATAACTATCTTTAATTTCTCTCTCAATCATATACGAACCAAGCTTGTGATTTATTTTCATCTTTGTATTAGAAATTTGCTCAACTTTTTTCCAACGTAGTTATATTCAGAATATTTAAATCACAAAGACATCTTATCCTTCACTGGCAGACAGTAAGTTTATTTCTGTTTTGTTTATGTTATTCAAATATGTACTTTCCACTGATTGTGACGTGGGAAAATCAGCTTTTCATATATAACCTAAAGAAATTCATTACCTTCAATTCAAAAACAAAACCAGATATGGTGTAAATAAACAGAAGACACTTAATTATAAAAATCCTAGTCCCCAGTCTTATACCTAGTGTAAGTAATGTATTTTGGGTTTAGCCTTTTTAAATATATCTTTTCTACTTTTTAACTTACTTTTTTAATAGAAAGGATCTGGTTGATTTCACTTTAGAGCAAGGAGTTATTTATCAAATATTCTTGAGGCTTCTTATGCCTTCAAAGACAAGCCTCATTTTATTTCTGTTCACAGTGTTCAATAGAGTTTAGACGGCATCCAAAGAAAAAGAAAGAGATAATATATATGAACTGAAATGAAAAAGAAAATACTGAAATCCATTGGCTTAAAACCAGACATTGTTATGAAATAATGGATTCCCCCACTTCCTTTTGTCCAATA
>NW_006399764.1:21437803-21441149 GCF_000299155.1 Elephantulus edwardii | reverse complement strand
TGAGAGATTAGATAAAAAAGGTTGATAATAGTAACAGTCCCAGGAAGAAAAGCAGAAAGAATAAATGAAAATCTTACCATTTCTTATTTCACAAGAATTTGAGGAAAATGGTAGACATGAAAGGAGATAGAAGTGTAGATACATGGTGTCTAGGATTGCAAAGTCTGCACTAGGTTTGAGGAGCATAGCTCAGTTTGGGTTTGAGGATAAGGCTTTGTAGTATAGCAGCCAGTCACCCATTTGGGATGTAGAGTGCAATCCCCTACATGGAGCGATGCCAGTCTTTAATATAGATGTAAGTAGTTCTAACTTGTCCTTGTTACATATTATTGTTATTGTTACATGCCGTCAAGTACAACCCATAGTGACCCTATGAACAACAGATCTGAACTCTGTCCTATCCTGCACCATTCTCACAGTTCCAGACACATTAGAACCCATTCCAGCAATTACTTGTCAATTCCCCTCATTGAGGGTCTTCCTCTCCTTCGCCAACCCTTTGCCTTTTTGAGCATCATGTTCCTCTTCAAGGAATAGCCCCCTCTTAGCAACATGTCTGATGTGTGTGAGGTGAAGCCTCATCATCTTTGCCTCCAAAGAGTACTCTGGCTACACCCTTTCCAAGACTTATTTGTTCTTTTGGTGGTCCATGGGATGTTTAGCTTTCTTCTTCAACACCACAGCTCAAAGGGATAAATTCTTCTTCTGTCATCCTTATTCCTTGTCCAGCTCTCAGATGCTTAGAAAGTGATCAGAAAGACCATGGCTTCATTCAGAAGCACCTTAATCTTCAAGCTGACGTCATTACTCCTCAATAATTTGGAGATGTCCCTAATTAAAGACTTTCCCAGTGCAATGTCTCCTGATATCCTGAGTGCTGATACCATGGGTGTAAATTATGAATCCAGTTAAGATGTTTTTAACCGTTTCAATCTTATCCCCATCTTTCATGGGGTGCTGCCTATCAATCCAGTTGTAAGCATTTATTTTTCTTGATATTGAGATGCAATCCATATTGAGGGCCATATTCTTTGATTTTCAGCAACAAGTGTATGAAGTCCTCCTCACTTTCAGCAAGCAAGGCTGTGTCATCTGCATAACACAGGTTCTCGATGACTCTCCCTCTGATCCTGTTGCCAATTACCTCTTCATAGAGCTCACCTTCTCAAATAATTTGCTCAGCATACAGATTGAATAGGTATGAAGAGAGAATATAATCCTGACACATTCAGTGTTTTATGCTCATGCCAAACCTTTAACTAGACCAGGATGCAGGCAAAAGCATCAGAAAACTGTGTGGGATTCTCTGGTGAAAGTAAAGGTAAAGTCACAGTAAATTCACCCAAACCCTAGACCAGATGGGAGGATCAACAGAATATAAAATCAGTTCAACAGGAAGAGGGCCTGAGGTACTAAGAGAAAGAAGAAATAATGAGTAATCAGCAGCTGTTGCCAAGAGAACCAGGCAGAGAATCTCAGGTAATACCATAAAGAACCAAACCCAACCCACTGCTTATCCAGCTGGTTCTGACTCATAGAGATGCTGTGAAACAGAGTAGAAGTTCCCCAACAGGGCTCGAGGGTGGCAAACCTGTACAGAAGGAGACTGCCACATCTTTCTTTCCTGGAGCAGCACCCCTCTAAGTTAGAACTGTTGACTTTCGGTCGACAGCTGAGCATTTTACCACCGCGCCAAGTCTGTCACCTCTCATACTTCTCTTATATAACCAGCTGGCATTTTAAGTGAAGAAAAGGATAAACACATTCAATTAGAGAAATCAAAATAAGACACATTGTCTTAAGGAAGAAAAAGGGGAAGGAGTGTGTACGGTTATTTCCAGGGGAGAAAACACAAAAAAATCACCTATATTTCCTTTGTACTTCTACATGGAGTATGAATCACTCAGCAACTCTGAAAACCCCTCAATTTTGACATCTCAATGTCAGAGGACTTTATTTTCTGGTCAGTCAAGCTTCTCTCAACTTCTGGTTTGAAGCATTCATCAATTTCTAGTTGCAGTCTCCTATTTCAGGTGGGCTATGGCACTGGCTCCTACTGTCTCTTCTGTTGTCATGTTCCAGACGTCTCGACACAACTGAAGTAGGCAAAGCCCAGCATCCTGTCACTCCATTGCTCGGCTCTATTATTCCAGTTCTATCATGTTTGAGTTGAATCTTATTTCTATGATTTACTTTTTAACCTACTTCCTTCAAAGCAATCTTATAACTTTTGTTGAAGGAAATCTCTTCAGTAATTTCCTCCTGTATTTCTCTAAGCTAAAAATCCAAGCCACATTCAGTCCTGAGAAGTGCTTCACCTGGTTCAATCTCCTGTTAGATAACTTTTGCCCGTAAAAAAACTGGCCTTTCCCGAGATCTGTATGTGTATCCTCATCCCTAAAATAAGCGTGCTGCATTCAAGGAGATGCAGATGGAAGATATATGAAACTAATTGAGAAGAGTGGTTATTAATTAGTAGGAGACACATACAGTGTCAGCAACACAGATTTACGTACTGGAGTCAATTAACTCATGATTAGGAACATTCAAAGTCCTGAAAAATGCCACATCTTCGGATGTCCCTTAGGTCAAAAGTAATCATTTCTCCCTTCTTGCTCTCACAGTACATTAATTGCACTTTGTCTGTAGGAACATACGTCATACTTCCGTCCATTACTGTTTGTGGTTTCTCTGCCTTCTCTATAGGTCTCGAAATGCCTTGTGGGAAGGAACTCTGCTTTATTCATTATTTTCTAGGGAATTTTCTAGGGCATTGCTTTTTGAGAGACAAGTATTGAATATTTTTTTGTGGATTTGAATGGTAATTAATTTTCTTTTTCAATTACAAGATAGAATGCATATTCTAATTCTATCTCCAGTATATGCATAAAAGGCAAACAATATATATAGGCCATTCCTTTAAAATTGTTTTATTGGCTGTGTGACTAGCAATAAAAAGATGAGGAACACAGAGGAAAAAATAACCATGAATTCTCTCCGATGCACACAGCTTTTTTCACTGAATCAATCCACCTCATAGATGGTCTTCCCCTCCTGCGCTGTCCCTCTACCCTAACAAGCATGATATCCCTCTCCAAGCCTGTCTCCCCTTAAAACATGTCTAAAGTATGCCAGACAAAGCCCCAGAATCCTTGCCTCCACAGAGTAGCCTGGTTTAACCCTCTCTAGAATGAATCTGTTTATTTTCTTGACAGTCCATGGTACATTCAATACTCTTCTCCAGCACCACAGCTCAAAGGTGTCAATTCTCCTTCTATCCTCCCTAATCATTGTCCAACTCTGATGCATAACAAGTGATTGCGAAAACCATGGCCTGTATCAGGCG
>NW_006399764.1:21432283-21437463 GCF_000299155.1 Elephantulus edwardii | reverse complement strand
TGTCATCTGCATAACGCAGATTGTATAAGAGGCTATAAATCACAAGGGAGGTGACCTACCTTTCTATCGAGCAGCTGGTGAATACAAAACATAAACCTTTCTGGTTGGCAACACAATTCTTTACCCACTGGACCACCAGTCTCTAAAACATATCCTAGCGATGTGACATCAAGTCTCCCCATCTTTGCCTGTCTGGAGGACTCTGGTACCGCACGGTACTTCTCGGAGGAAAGGATGGCGGAGTTTCGTCTCACGTATCACAGGCACGCTGTGAGGAAAGCCTATTTCTTGGAAAGGGGCATCATGCTTGGAAAGGTGGAGGGATGGAACAAGGTGGAATGACAGAATGACTGCAGCAATGAGCTCACGTGTGTCTGATGGTGATGAGGATGACACAGGATAAAGCAGGTTTCATATATGTTGTTCCTAGGGTTGCTGGAAGTCCTACCTGATTTGATGGCACCTAAAGCTAAAGTTACAAGAGAGATACTACAAAGGGGTGGCTTTAAGAAACATATTGATTCTCTTGCAGTTTTGGAAGTGTTCTAATTAAGAGTTCCAGGTCTAGGAATAGACACTTTGTTTCCATTGGCTGTGGAGGAATTAATGGCGTGGTTTCCTTCAGCATCTGCAGGCCTGGCATTCTGGGAAGAGTTCCCAGTGTTCTGGCCTTCCCCGTGTCAAGGAGCTTTGTGGGGCAGGGGCCTCCATTCCTGTGTGGTGTTTATTTCTTTGTGTTACTAAGATACCTTCCTCTCAGCTTCTTTCATCCCCTTTCACTCTTACTAGGGGAATTTAACGTCAGTTTAGGAATATGATGGGTTAGGAAAGGCCACAGTTGACCCTTAATCTTCCTATAACTATTTTGCTTTAAGAGATAATGAGGGACCCTTATATCGCTTCACATTATACCACACTTACATGTTTTGGGAGGAACCTAATTCAATCCATGATATAGCCCTTTACTTAATTCTTTCTCATTCTCAGAATCCAATGGTAAAATTGTGAGAAGAGTGAAAGGTTTGGAAATGCCAAAGAAAACGAAATAATTTCGTGGAAGTGTTTCTATTTAAGCACTCCATTACTTGACAACTAGGTGCCTCTATCAGTTTTGTGATGAATAGACTTGCCAAGAGAACTGCTTATTACCAGTTCCCTTTTTGAGATATTGAAAAACATGTCGCACATTTCATGCAATTCTGGAGCATCTTTCGTAGGAGAGCACCCAAATAAACACACAGCTTGAAAGCAATCTTATCATGTATTTTATGTTTTTAAACTCTTGTTACCAATCTCCTTCGTCCCAGGTCTTGTGCTACACGTGGGAAAGCAATAGAAAGAAATAAGTAGTTATCAGGAAGTCAAGTACAGCCTCTAATCCTCCTCTGAAGATCTCCAATTCTCTAGATAGAGGCTCTCATAAAGGAAATGACGTTTACATTTTCCAAAACGTAAAAATAAGTGTCAGCAAATGTAGGTTGTCAATATGCGGTGTTTCCATTTTAATAACAATAACTCACTTTTTTCCAGTGACTAACCCTGGATTGTTTTCTATTTAAAAAAGTCTCTGAGTGGAGTAAAATCACTAACCTTTGGTTTAACAATCAAGTTTCTTGATTTTTTTTTTTGAGGTGCCAGATTAAAGGCATGAGCTTCTAATTCACCAGCTCTCTGTGAAAGAAAGATGGATAACCTTCTTTCATGTTCTTTACTCCCTCTGAAAACCCACTAGAGGGTCAACTAATGGTCAGTTCCAACTCTATAGTACATGAACACAACAAAACCTAAATTCCTAAAGGTGTGGCTAAATTATTTTAGAACATAGAGCCATTCCACAAAATTATTATTACAGTCCAAGTTGTTGATGATAGTACATGCTGTCAAGTTGGAACAAACTCGTAGCTGATCCTCCAGCCAGTGTTTAGAAACTGTAAATTACAATGGGGAAGATTGCTCATCTTTTCTTCCCACCAGAAGTCTGTGATTTTGAATCACTTGCCTTTTGGGTGGCACCATAACTCTTTACCTACGAGGCCACCAGAAACCCTGATGAGTTAAATTGCAGAGCAATGGGAAAGACATTGGGCTGCCTTCACTTTTCACAGACACACCAGTAAAAGTAAGTGAGTGACAATACAGGAGCAATTGTTGTTGTTTCTAGGTGAAATCAAGTAGACTATGACTTCTAGCACCCTATGAACAGCAGAGCTGAACCTTGCCTTGTCCTGTGTCATTATCCATTGGTACAGTGACTGCATCAATCCACCTCGTTGATGGTCTTCCTCTCTGACCCTTCACCTTTCCCAGCATGATGCCTTTTTCCAAGGACTGGTCTCTTCTAACAATGTGTTCACAGTATGTGAAGTGCAATTTCACTACCCTTGCTTCTAAGGGCTACTCTGGTTGCACTTCCTACAAGATAGACTTGCTCGTTCTCTTGCCAGTTCTTGGGATATTCAGTAGTCTTCTCGAACACCACAATTTAAAAGCAACAGTTCCTTTTTTTTCCTTATTCACTGTCCAACTTTCACAAATATATGAAATAATTGAAAAGATCATGGCTTGGACCAGGCAAATCTCAATCTTTAAACAAACATATTGGTCTTTAGCACTTTGGAGAGGTCTTGGAGAGCAGATTTTTTTCCCAAGTCAACACTTTTTT
Organism: Elephantulus edwardii; assembly: GCF_000299155.1. Taxonomy (NCBI): domain Eukaryota; kingdom Metazoa; phylum Chordata; class Mammalia; order Macroscelidea; family Macroscelididae; genus Elephantulus; species Elephantulus edwardii. The sequence goes on along the minus strand of NW_006399764.1, from coordinate 21,434,801 downwards.
GGTTTTTTCTTTCTTTACTGCTGCTGATTTATTTGTTGAATAGATGTTGATTTTTATCCAAATAGGATGGAATAACTGACAATGTCAATCTTTACTTTTTTAACCTCTCTCTTTTGCCTATTGATCCAATGGTGAAAACTTTTGTTTTCTTGATATTGAGATATAGTCTATTTTGAAGGGTATAATCTTTGTTCTTCTACAGCAAGTGTTTTAAGGCCTTTTTATTTTTTGTAAGTAAGGTGTGTCATCTTCATAACACAGGTTGTCGATGAGTCTTCCTCCAATTCAGAAGCCATATTCTAATATGGTCCAGTTTTCTAGCGACTTGTTCAGTATACAGATTGAATAGGCATTAAGAAAAGATGCAACCCTAACATGAATCTTTCCTGATTTTAAACCATGTAGCGTTCCTTTGGTCTGTTCACACTACAACTTCTTGGTGTATGTATAGATTTCTCCTGAACACATTTAAGTGTTTTGTGATTTCTATTCTCAATGTTAGTCATAATTTGTTATTTGTTATGATCCACACAATCAGATGTTTTTGCATAATCAATAAAATAAACATCCTTCTGGTATTATCTACTTTCCACTGAGATCCGTCTGACATCAGCAGTGATTTCCCTCATGCCCTGGACTCTTCTAAATCAATCTGGACTATCTGGCAGTTCTCTGCCAATGTACTCTTCTAAATGCTTTTGAATCCTCTTCAACAAGATTTTGCTTGCATGGCTTAGAGAGTACTGCCTTCTGCCCTAATGCAAGTATTAGCTCCAGACAAAAGATATTGTTTCCTAAACGATACCCTGTGTACCTAGTAATATAACTCAATATATTTCTCAGTGAAGATCAAGAAAAATAGAAAGTATAGTGTTCTATTTGAGGTCATGGCAAGATAGAAGGAGGAAGGTAGGATCAGAGAAAAAAAGGAAAAACATTATATTTTACTCTTGTAGATAATGTGTTCTGTTTTCCATGTGTTTTGTTCTTTGTTTTTATTTTATCTCAAAGAATGTAATATATTTGATTTTTTTAAATCCTAAAATTTTGCAGTCTTTTTTTATTCACGTTAGGTTTACTGTGATTGATATGAATCTGATGATTACTATGGTAACTGTCATTTAATTATTAAGGACAGTGGAGTCATACAGCTTTTCTGTTGACCTATCATCTCTCTTCATACCAGAACTGTCGTTTCAAGCATGTCAGTGGTGAGTAGCATAATAAGGGAAATCTCTGAAAGTCTATCTTCTGTTCAGAGTGGTCTTACTGAGCCATTCAAATGTTCACATCTGTGCTGATTTTAACATGCATAGACAAGATCAATGGGCATTAACATTAACCAGCAAATAATAACCTGGTTTTAAAAAATATAAAAGATATGTACAACTGTTTGTCAAGGACGGCAGGCTTAATTTTTATATTAGCAATAAAATATAGACAATTAAATTCTTAAATAGATGAAAATTAATAAACCTAAAACAAAAGACAGTGGTATTTGTTTCATTTATATGCTTTTGTTGCTAAAGAAACTATTGTCATTAAAAAACCCTCTCAAATTCATTGCCAACAAAAGAAAAAGATACATTAAATCGATCAAGAAAAATTAGAAATAACCACTCACAACCTTAAAACTAGACATAATCACTGTTAATATTTTCAGTCATATTCCTCAAAACTTATTTTCCACACTAAAAATAGAAATTGCTTTTAAACTTTAAGGGGAAAAATAGGTCAATTTGGGGTCATTTTTATCAGGTAATCTATACATTTTTATCTCTCCCATATGTTTGTCATGCTGTGTTTTTGTTTAGAAGAAAAATCTCAATTATTGCATAGTTTTAACATAAATCATGCTAGCAAGAAAAGAAAAAATTCTATTTTATGTGCAATCAGCACTCTCTAATTATGACACCACTCAACGAGAGTCAATGGAAAGAATTTTTATCAATTTTGGGACATAAAATACTGTCCTCAAAATAGAGTAAAGAATATTTAAAGAATGTTAAAAACCCCAAAGATTTTGTGAATCTTATCCATGATTCTTAATCTAACTTTCAGATGGCAGCCTTAAAAAAAAAAAAAAAACCAAAAAAAAAAAACCAAACCCACAGAAAACTTTAAAAAACAGAGATGATTTTGTTGCTAAGGAACTCAAAATGACAGCTGCCTTTCTCATCCATTAGCATTAGCAAAATGTAAAATGCAATGCTAATGTCATACTGCCCTCTTAAACCGTACTAAGTAATGTTTTCATGCTGATGCTTGAACATGGCTTATATATTCCCCAGTGTCCCATGCTTTTGATGACAGAGTGTATTACAAAACACTCATCTCTTTCATTCTTAGATATATATTTTAAAATATTTTGTTATGTTGATTGTTTTCTTTAGTCAAGGATATAAATGCAATTTACATATTTTGAAAAGATAATTTTACAATAAAAGAATAAAGAGAGAAAAGACAAGAATATTTTATGTCTTGAGGGAGGTGCAAATCTTAACAAAAATTATGATAA
>NW_006399764.1:21423387-21432183 GCF_000299155.1 Elephantulus edwardii | reverse complement strand
AACAATCATAATAATTAAAATTAAAACATTTTAAAAGCACTTATCTGATACATTATTCATTAAGATTATTTTAGTGTAATGGGGCCTTAAAGTCATATGGCAATTAAGTTTCAGAATGCTTTTATATGGCTTGTCTCATTTGATCCTTTGGATAATCCTGTGAACTAGAAAGAGCAGTACTATTAGGTCTGTTAACTGAAATCAAGCACAGATCAGGAATTATGACAAATGATGTGCCTTGTCCAAGGTCTCAGGGTCAAGTGCTAGAAAAGCGTTCCGATTCCTGGCCACTGATAACACTTTAAACAGGAGATCTCTTTGGCTCATGTTGTTGTTGTTAGGTGCCATTGAAAACTCACAGCAACTCTATGAACAATAGATCTGAACCTTGCGCTATCCTGTGCCGTCCTCATGACCTCCACTATGCTTGAGCCCATAGTAGGAGTGACTGTGTCTGTCCATCCCTTAAAGGGTCATCTTCTCTTTCACTGATGCTTTACTTCTCCAAGCACTAGGTCTCTATCCAAGGACTCACGTCTCCTGAAAATATGCTCCCAAAGTGAGTGAGCTGGAATGTCACCATCTCCTTCACGATAGATTTGGTTGTTCTTTGGCAGTCCATGGAATAGTCAATAATCATCACCACTACCACAGTTTGAAAGTGTCAGTTGTTTTGTGGTCTTATTTATTCATCATCCAACTTTGTGATGCACAAAAACCAACTGAAAATGCCATGGTTTGGATGAGGAAACACCTTAGTCTTTAAATGACATCCTTGCTCTTTAGAACTTTGGAGAGGTTCTTAACAGCAGATTTCTCAGAATTTATTTATTTACTTATTTTTTTTAATTTCTCGACTGCTGATAACATAGGTGTTGATTGTGAATCCAACTGAAATGGAAATTTTTGCCAATTTCATTCTTTTCTACATGTATAACCTATTGGTATAGTCATTCCTCTTCGTAGAGTCCAGCTTGTCAGATAACTTGCTCAGCATATAGACTGAATAGGTATGGAGAGAGAATACAATCCCGATGCAATCCCTTCTTAACTTTAAACTTTATAGTGTTCCCTTGCTTTGTTTTGACAACAATCACTTGATCTATGGATGTTGTTGTTGTTGTTGTTGTTATGTGCTGTAAAGTCGCCTGTGACTCATAGTGACCCCAAGTACAACAGCTCTAAACTCTGCCCTACCCTGTGCCAATCTCACCATCTCCAACACACCCACTCCCATGACCCTAGTCAGTGAATGAATACATCTCATTGAGGGTCGTCCTCTCTTGCACTGTCCCTCCACTCTCCCCAGCATGATGTCCCTCTTCAAGAACCGGTCTCTCCTTGCAACATGTCCAATGTATGTCAGATGAAGCTTCAGAATCTTTGCCTCCAAGTACCAGCCTGACTTCACCCTCTCCAGGAAAAATCTGTTTTCTTAGCAGTCCATGGTATATTCAATACTCTTCTCCAACACCACAGCTCAAAGGCATCAGTTCTCCTTCAATCCTTCCTAGTCATTGTTCAGCTCTCTGATGAATAGAAAGTTATTGCAAAGACCATGGCATGTATCAGGTGCATCTTAGTTTCCAGACTGACATCTTTGCACTTCAGCATTTTTAGAGAGGTCTCTAAGCACAGACTTTCCTATCACAATACATCTTTTAATTTCCTGGGTGTTGACTGTGGATCCAATCAAATCAAAATTGTGAACAATCTCAATCTCTTCACCATCAATTAGGATGCTGCCAATTGGCCCAGTGGTGAGAATCTTTGTTTTATTGATATTTAGTCTCAATCCATACTAACGACTGCAGTCCCTGACCTTCCACAGCAAGTGCTTTAGGTCCTCCTCAGTTTCAGCAATTGTGTCATCTGTATAACACAGATTGTTGATGATTCTTCCTCCAATTCCTGATGTCATATTTCTCCTCATAGAGCCCAGCCTCCTGGATAACCTGTTCTGCATAAAGATTGAAAAGATATGAAGACAGGATACAGCCCTGGCGTACACCCTTCCCAATTTTGACCATGTGTTTCCTTGCTCTGTTCTGATGACTGCCTCCTGGTCCACGTATAGGTTTTGGGTCAGCAAGATCAAGTGTTCTGGGATCCCCGTTCTTCTCAGAGTCAGCCACCGTGTGGTCTATGGGTAGGTCTCAGTATAAAACAATGTGTCACAAGTAAATCATAACAGCAGTTTCTTACACACTTGAGTGTGTCCAGCCCTTAGTGAGTGCTCACAATATGGTAAATAGAGACCATTTGTGTTTGGCCAATATTTATCAATGTACAACATCATCACTTCTATGAAAAAAGTAGAATATATGTTATAGATGAGAAAGCAGATATTACAAATCATTGCAAAGAGAACTGGGGAGGGGAGAGGTAGTTAATTGTACAACAATGAAGGAATATGGAAAAAAAGGAAGTGAGCTATTTAGGGGGAAGCCAGGGTGAGGAGATAAAATGTACAACAATGAATAAATGAAAATCCAACTTCTCTGTAAATGTTTGTGAAAATCACAACTAAAATAAAATTTTATTTCAACTAATTCATTTCATAACTCAAGTTTCAATATATAAGGATGCTTTGGGCAGAATATGAAACCATCAAGGAAGAAGCAAAAAAAAAAGATGGAAAGAGTATATGGAGTTATTGTACCGAAAGAAATTGGCATACAGAAGAAGTCCATGAAACAACATATGTGCAAGAGCCTATGGTGATGAACAAAGAAGTTCAAGTTGCTTTGACAGAATTGGCAAAAAAATAAGGCCCCAGTAATAGATGGTATACCAATTGACATATTCCAACTAACATGGTGCCCTGGATGTACTCACCAAGTTGAGCCAAGAAATCTGAAGAACAACCATTTGGCCAATTGACTGGAGGGGATATAATTTGTTCCCATTCCAAAGGAAGGTGATCCAACAGAGTGCAGAAATTACCAAACGATATAATTAATATCACATGCAAGCAAGATTCTGCTGAGGATTATTTTAAAATTACTGGAACAGCACATCAACAGAGAACTGCCAAAAGTGAAGTCTGGTTTTAGAAGTGTTCGTGGTACTAGGGATATTGTAGCTAATGTTAGATGGACCTTGGCTGAAAGCAGGGAGTACCAGAGGAATGTCTATCTGTGTTTCATTGATTATACAAAGGTGTTTGACTGTGTGAATCACAGCAAACTGTGGCTGATTTTGGGAAGAATGGGTATCACACTTCATCATGCTAATATGAAACCTATACTTAGACCAGGAGGCAGTCATCACAGGGAAACACTGCATGGTTCAAAATTGGGAAGGGTATACACCAGGGATGTGTCCTATCTCCATACTTTTTAATCTATATGCAGAACAGATTATCTGGGAGGCAGGGCTGTATGAGAAGAAATTTGACATCAGGATTGGAGGAATATTAATCAACAATCTGCGTTATGCAGATGGCACAACCCTGCTTGCTGAAACTGAGGAGGACCTGAAGCGCTTGCTGCAGAAGGTCAAGGACTGCAACTTTCAATGTGGATTGAGGCTTAATATCAAGAAAACAAAGATTCTCACCACTGGGCCAATTGGTAGCATCATGATAGATTGTGAAGAGATTGAGATTGTGAACAGCTTCAGTTTGCTTGGCATCACTCAACACTCTTGGCACAAGCAGCCAGAAAATGAAAATACACACTGCAATGGGAAAGTCTGCTGTTAGGGACCTCTCAAAAACTGAAGAGCAATGATGCCACTCTGGAGACTGAGGTGCACCTAATACATGTCATGGTCTTTGCAATCACTTGTTATGGGTCAGAGTATTGGACAATGACTAGGAAGGATAGAAGGAGAAATGATACCTTTGAGCTGTGGTGTTGGACAAGAGTATTGAATAAGTTCATCCTTGAGAGGGTTAAACCAGGCTACTCCTTGTAGGCAAGGATTCTGAAGCTTTATCTGACATATTTTGTACATATTGCAAGGAGGGACCAATTATTGGAGAGGGATGTCATGCTTGGGAGAGTTGAGGGACAGTACAAGAGAAGACCCTCTGTGAGGTACATTGATTCAGTGACTGGGGTAATGGGGATAGGTTTGTCAGAGACAGTGAGATTGACACAACCTAGAGCAGGGTTTAGGGCTGTTGTAGATAGGGTCATAATGAGTTGCAGGCAACGAGATGGCACATAACAACAACAACAAAATTTAGCTAATTGGTTTTTGTTTCAATCCCTTCCTTTTCCTCTGTGACAAGATTACCCATGGACCAAATCCAGCTTGTTTGTGGTACAATGCTTCCTGTGGGCCAGAATATATTTGTCTGCTTCTATTAATATTGAAATAATGGGTTTGAATGTAGTAGAGATTGGGGCGATGGGCAGGATAGGGCAGTGTCCCAATCTATTGTTCATAGGATCTCTCTGAGTTGTGGTCGACTTGATGACACCTAACATTAGCAGCGTTAATACGGAGCTTGTCCTGTGGCGTGGCTTACTCAATGGGATGTGAGTTACACTTGCTTATTTCCAGCTGAAGACTTAAGAAGCATCCAGGTTTCCTTTGTCTCCTGGGTTTCTTTCAGAGGCCAAGAATTGATGCAGCCAGGGTGCTGCTTGTTTTAGGAGCAGACAGTAAGAGTACATAAAGTCGTGTGCAGCCTGGCATCCAGCCCAGGGGAACCCTGTGAACTAAGCCATGATTGATTAAACACTAGCAACTCAAAGCTCTACGAGCTATTGGACAAAGTGCCATGTCCCAGAGAGACTTCAAGGTCATTTGCTATTAGTAAAAACTGAGAACCACAACAAGTTAAGTGCATGGAAAATGAACTCATTTTCCTGACTTCGGATTCAATGTTGAATGGTAAGAAAGATGCATTTGAAACTAAAAAAAAAAAAAAAAAGTAATTATTATGCAATACTACATAAAATAATTTTTTTAAAAAAAGGTAAATAAAGAAAGATTTACCCACAAATGTACTAATTGTAGTATGGCAACCATGGGCAGGGAGGGAGGGTGATGGAATAAAATAATAATAAATAATAATAACATAAGATAAATACTCATTATGACGGGTCAAAGTCAGGGCAACATACAATAAATGGATAGTCAACAGTAGTGAATATTGTCATTAACATTTTAAAACAAAATATCTTTGAATAATAGCCTGACATATACTTGTAAACTTTCTCTCAGGTAACAATAGGAAAAACAGTAATTCTTCCATTCAGCCTCGACTGGGTTTAAGTAATTAGCTGAATTTAGAATGTACCATAGTCCTTAAATGATTTCACTTTTATATGTTGTTGTTTATTTTGTCTTCTGTATTTTTTTTACTTAAAAAAGAATGTGTGCCCTTTTAAGAAAATAGTACCTGTGAAGCAATTTGTGTTTTGTCAATAAAAAAAAATATTGATGAGGTAAAGAAAAAAGGAATTGAAAACGTCATATAGACATTTCTAAGAATGCTATTTTTCCAAACTTAATAAAATCATGCACCACTCCCAAGTCCTTCATGGCATTTAAGAAGCAGCTTAAACTGAGATTTATAAAATATAACTGACGATCACTTTTATCTTCAGTGTGTAACCTCAGAATGCTAATCTATGTTTTTAAATTTCTAAAAACGTTTGGCCCATATATTTAATAATAAACTGCTTAAAACCAAGGCCAAGAAGCCTCCTAATTACTTATATTTAATTTTAGCACTTTCCTCATTAAACTAGACATTAGGGGGAAATGCTTTTTTAACATATCTCATAGTGTATTGTTAATAAAATATTGTGCTGTCCTCCTTCCAACCTCCCTCTCTCTGGGTTTATGAGCTTCGCTGTTTATTTTACAATAAATCTTTAAAAATACAAATCTCATTTCCTTTTTCACTGTTAGATTTAAGACCACTTCCTTAAAGTGACCATTAGTTCTTTCAATTGAGAAAAAAAAAAAAAAGAAAGAAAATTGTCTTGGCAGGAGGAATTAATTTACTACTCAATTAAGGTTACTAGGAAATTCAGACAAATATAAATACACCAGCTATGCCTTTAGATACAACCCCTGCAGTGTTGAACTTTCTTATTTTATATTTTGTACCTATGACTAGGAGTTCCACTTAAACTTACCCAAGTAGTACATATTGGTACAGTATAAATGACCTACTGATACAAAATATAACATAAAACATTATTGTCAGCAGTATTGTGGAAAGTGTGTCCTAAATATCTGCAAAATCATTTACCAGATTATCTTTTAATAATGCAATTTCGTATTTCCACCATTATTTTTTTCTTTTGCTGCACTGTGCTGTCTTTCTTATAGCTGTGATACTGCAAGCTATTCAACCAATATAACAAATACCAGATGGGTCACCCATAGTCAATAGGTTTCAGTAGAACTTTCAAAGCAACACAGACTAAGAGACAGGACCAGCCATCCATTTCACACAAAAAAATAAGCCCTGAAACTGTAAACTGAGCAAATCATTTGGGAAGCTAGACTATGTTAAGAAGAATGTAACATTAGGATTGGGGGAAGACTATGTTAAGAAGAATGTAACATTAAGTTTAGAGAAAGACTCACAAACAACTTGTGATATGCAGATGACAAAATTGTGCTTACAGAGAGCAAAGCATTGAAGCACTTACTACCTAAAGAAAACATTCTGACTGGGAAAACAACATTTGGCCATATCATTTCAGACAAGGGTCTCATATCAAAAGTTTACAGAATACTACAGGGCCTTCACAAGAAAAAGACTGATAACACAATTACAAAATGAGCAAAAGACATGGAAAGAATTTTCCCAGACAAAGATATTTGAAATGGTCAACAGAGACATGAAGAAATGTTCAAAATCACTGGCAATAAGAGATATGCAAATCAAAACCTTAATGAGATATCATCTCACCCCAGTAGCAGTGGCGAAGTTTAATAGGAAGCAAGTATTAAATGAGAATCAGGCAAGATAGAAACTCTTACACATTTTTGGTGGGATGCTAAAATGGCATAATCACTCTGGAAGGCAGTTTGGTATTTCCTTAGAAAGCTAAACACAGAAATTCCATATGACCCAGCTATTCCACTGCTTGGAATATATCCTGAGAAAATGAGAACTGAGGCACAAATGAAGAATTGTACACCAATGTACATAGCAGGGTTATTCACAATCTCAAGAACATGGAAACAGGCCAAATACCCAACTACAATAGAATGGATGAAGAAATTCTGATACATTTACGTGACAGAATACTACACAGCACAAAGAAGCAATGATTTTGTAAATCATTACCTAACTTGGGTGGGACTAGAAAGTATTATGATAAGTGAACTAACTCAGTCCTATAAGGACAAACATTGTAAAAGAACATTATTGTAGAATGTGTATGAGGATCCAAGGGGGCGAGGGGAGCAGAGGAGTGAGGATGGGTGGGGTGGGGTGTGGGGGTGGGTTTTAATTATAGGGTCACACAATCTGATGGCTGGAGGGAGGAGTGGGTAAAGTAAACTGGAAAGATCTGATGTGAAAAACAATGTATACAAGCTTTGGGAGTAAACCAATATTAAATTTAAAAAAATAACCAAAAAAACCTACAGTTTTCAATATAGATTATCCCTCAACATAAGGAAAACAAAATTCTCACATATAGACCAATAGATAAATAGATAAAATAGAGAAGAGGTACAGGGAGATAACATTAATGTTTTCACAGAGATCTTTTATTTGAATCCACAGTCAACACCTGTGGTAATAGCAGTTAAGAAATCAAAAGAGTGACATTATGCAGTATTTGTCCTTTCTCGACTATTGCATTGCACCACTGTTATCAATCAGGACTGACACGGCATGGCAGTGGGGCAAAAGGAAGAAAAGAGGGCATAAATAATGTAATCTGCATTGAAGTAGATGAGGGAAAGAATTGTTTAAAAGGAATCTATTACTAGCTATTATTTGCATGACAAGAGCCCAGAATAAGAGCTGCGTAACAGAACGGACTAGGGGTAGAGTGGGGAGGAAATTGTGCAAAAATGAAAGAGAAAAGCAAACTGGGAATTGGAAATGGAGGAAAATGTGCAACAATGAATGAATGGAAATCCAAATTCACTATAAACTTTCAATAAAATCTCAAATAAAATAAAACAATTAAAAAGAAATCAATAGACATGTAGCAGTCTGCTATCAAGATCTTCTCTAAAGTACTAAATAGCAGGAATTTCAAGTTAAAGATTAGAGTGGCCCGACCTAAAGTATATGTGTGACATTTAGACAATGTACAGGGAAAAGCAATGAAGATATGGTGCCTTTGAACTGTGGTGTTGGAGAAGAGTACTGAATACTCCATGGACTTCCAAAAGAAGGAACCCAACTTTCTCTCGGAGGAAGTTAAACAAGGATATACCTTGGAGCCAAGGAAAGTGAAACTTTGTCTCACATACTTTCTGTATGCTGTTGTGATGTGTCAGTCCTTGGAAAAATTGTCTCTGGAAAAGTAGTTGTTGTTACGTGCTGTTGAGTTGAAACAGGTTTTTGGCTGACATTCAGGTGAGGTTTCTGCAGCTGTAAATGGTGTGGGAGGAGCTCGTCCCCTTTCTCTCACCATGAGTCTGTTGTTGTTGTTATGTGCCATCGAGTCGCTTGCGACTCATAGCAACCCTATGTACAACAGCCATAAACTCTGCTCTGTCCTGTGCCAATCGCACTGTCTCTGACACTCCCATCCTGATTATCCCAGTCACTGAATCAATCCACCTCATAGAGGGCCTTCCCTTCCTGCGCTGTCCCTCCACCCTCCCAAGCATGATGTCCTTCTCCAAGGA
>NW_006399764.1:21418026-21420357 GCF_000299155.1 Elephantulus edwardii | reverse complement strand
TTTGGTTTAATTTTCCTCAGCTTCAGCTTGAATTTGCATATGAGTAGTTGGTAATCTGTTCCACAATCAGCTCATGGCCTAGTTTTCACAGCTGATATTGAGGTTCTCCAGCGGTTCTTTCCACAGATGTAATCGGTCTGAGTCCTATGCATACAATCAAGTGAAATCCAAGTGTATAACCTGCGTTTATGTCTCTTAAAAAATGTATTTGCTATGAATAAGTCATTGACTGTGCAAAATTCGATCATTCTGTGCATCTAGAAGATTTAAATATCATTCCTTTGGTTGATAGCACAACCCTTCACACACTAAGCCGCCAGAGTCCATGGAAAAGCAGAGGATGAGTGAAAGCAATAGTAGACCTGAGCATGGCTCAAACCACGGGGACTGTGCCAAAAAGGCCAGGTTTCAATCTGGTTTTCACAGGATTGTTACAGGTCATCTAGTCAATAGCACCTAAAATAATTTTCTATATTATTTATCTATAGCACCTAAAATCATTTTCTGTATTATTTATTAGTTTTATTACTATTTCTATTAGTTATATTACTAACTATTGTTTACATAACATTAAGGAAACGGAAAAGTATCAACCATACTAAACTAAAACCCAATCCCAGTGCCATGGAGCTGATGTAAATCTGAGAAGATACAACCTCTCTTTTCCTCAAGGAGTGGATTGAGACTGCCCGATGTTTCCACAGGCTTCCTAATACTTAACCTATTATTTCATCTGGAAGCCTAAAACAACACAGTGTGTCTTAAACTGCAGGAATTTTGACATTTGTAAGGACTTATTTTTTCCCTCTTTTATTTCCCATTTCAGGACTTTTCTTAGCAAATACAGGTGTAAAATGGTTCTGAGAACTCATGACGAATATAAGAGAGAGATGTATTATACCAACAAACAATTAGACTCATTCATTTTTCCATCCTTGCCGTCATAATCCTATGTTTAACTTACTTTTAAAGTCAAAAGAGAGCTTCATTGTTTGGGCTTGTAAAAATGAATGTCGGATGACGAAGGTTTTCAAGTAATTCAGCAAGAGAAACATCTCCCTTTTTTTTGGTAAATTTCCCATTTAGAAACCTTTCTGCTATTTCCCTTTTGAACCTGCTGTAGTGGGTCAGAATGACAGGTTTTATTCTTTCTGAAATGGTAGGAGAAACACTGATGTCATTTCCTAGAATACTGTAGAGTGATTCCCAATTACTATATTTTAAGTTCAAGCTGAAATGAATATTGTCAAAAGCAGTTCAGCAAAGGAAAAAGAAATAAGATAGCACAACCTTGAATTTTCATCCTAACCTCATCTTACCAGTTCCTTGTATTCTATCTAACAAAGTGTTCAAAGTTACAGACCTTGTATTACCTTTATATAGCCTTAGGACAGGTTTTCTCAACTTTGTCACTATTGATAATTTGGATAGAATAATTCTTTTTTTGTGATGTGCTGCTATTTCTACAATAGTATTTTATTTTATAAATGTATTTTTAGCAACTCTATCCTTGATGGATGGCCCCTGGTTCAGTATGGATTGAGGCTCAGTGTCAAGAAGACAAAGATTCTAACCGCTGCACCAATTGGTAGCATCAGGATGGATGGTGAAGAGTTTGAGATTGTTAACAACTTTAGTCTGCTTGGCTCCATGATCAACACTCTTGGCACCAGTAGCCATGAAAATACATTTATAATGATTAGTGACTGGAATGCAAAAGTTGGAAACTTATTTGGACAATATGATCTTGGTAATGGAAAGGAGACTGGATGTCTTATGATAGAATTTTATAATTAATGATTTATTCATTGCAAATACTTTAAAAACAAAGATAATTAGTGGCTATATACATGAATCTTACCTTGTGGACCACACAAGAATCCAGTTGACTGCATCTGTGGAAAGAAACAGTGGAGAAGTGTGATATTGGCAGGCAAAATGAGATCTGTGCCTACCTGAAAAATACATCAGTTACACATATGCAAGTTCAAACTTAAGATGGAAAAAATAAAAATATGTCCTTGAGAGCCAAATGATGACCTTGAGTAAATTCCAACAGAAACAAATTAAAAGAAGAAACACTCACGTGGAGCACTGATGGTTGACTGGAAAGGATTTGCATCACCGACTTAAGGCAGAAGGTTCAAATCCACCAGATGCTCCACATGAGAATGCTAGAAAATCTCCTGTGCATTTTAGGGGCTCTGACACCCCATTGGAGAGTCAGCTATGATTTGGTTCTGAATTGATGGTACATAACAACCACTACCATATAGACATGTGTGTATATATACACATATACCTATATGTATACATATAGGTATATGTATA
>NW_006399764.1:21407813-21417585 GCF_000299155.1 Elephantulus edwardii | reverse complement strand
TGACAGAAAAAAAAGTCAATGCCTTCGAGTTGTGCTGCTGGATAAGAGAATTGAACAAATCACAGCCTGTCCTAAAGAGGGTGAAACCAGGTTGCTCTTTGGAGGCAAGGATCTTGAAACTCCACCTCACGTCCTTTAGGCATGTTGCCAGGAGGGACTAGTCTTTGGAGAAGGACATCATGCTTGGAAGGGAAGAGTGTCAGCTTAGGAGAAGAAGTCAGGTGTATCAGAGAAGGTGAGTTTGGGTAAAGGTGTTCAGAGCCTTCATTTATAAGCTCACTGTCAGTCACAATTGACTCGATGACCTATAATAACAACAACAGCAGCAACATACATTGTTTATCTAACTTTCTAGATATATATTCCATCCTATATATCAAATTAGTACGCATGATATGTGCTGTCATTATTTTTCATTACTTCCCTTTCAATCTTTTCCTACTGTCCCTATTGCTATCCAGACTCACAACGCCTCAAGCCTACATTTCTGCTATTACTCTCACAAGATTTTTGTTTGGATTTTAGCTGTGCAGATTTCCAAGGCACTTCTATTACTGATTATTTAAAATTTTTTGTTTGTTTCTTGCAATTCCTTTTTTAAATTTTTACACTGGTTTACCTACAGAGTTTGTATACCTTGTCCCTCAAACCAAATCCTCCCCACCTCACCAAACCACCTACACTATATTTTAGTATTTTTTTAAAAGCAACACGTACAGGTTTTTTTGTGGTTTTTAATTTGTCAAACAAATTTAGTAGTTATTCCTGGTGCCAAAATCTGTGTTTGGGTCTAATGTGAAAAGATAAGCAAACTCCTTACTCTTGAGAATTTCTTAAATAGAGACACATCAAAGAATAGGCTACAAGGAAAGACTCACGTGGAGTCACACAGGCTATATGGAAATGGAGACCTGTGATTCACTATTAAATCTGGACTTTTCCACCTGTCTTTCAGGGTTAAGGTTATCCACTCTGTCCTACTTTTTTAGCCACTGCTCAGTACAAATTCCCTTTCCACTGGGATAATATTCTCGTTTGTCCCTCATACAAAAAGCTCCCGCTCATCTCTTTATCTTTGTTTCTTCTTCCCGCCTTAAATGACTTTCACCAGCTCAGGTCAGTTTGCCTACATCATTTTGCTGGCTTTTTAAAGATAAGCACAAAAGCCTAGGTTTTATTTCCTTCATGTGTTTTCACCAGGTAATCAAAATCCACATAGCTTGTTCCCTTCTTTAAGTTCTTATATGTATCTGATTACACATCTCATTTTGAATTTACTTCTCTTTCTCATAGAATATAGCCTGAAGAGGTTATCTTTAAAATTAGCTCCTTTATACATAAAAAACTAATTTCAGTTCAATCACCACGATCAAAGAGGATCCTATTTCTAGAACTTTAATTCAAAGCAGTAAAAGTTGATGCTTGACCAATTATTGAACAACTATTTGCAGGACTCTGCATAACTAGGTAAGTGCTGTATATTAAAAATATAGTGATTTTGTTGTTGTTAGGTGCCACTGAGTTGATTACAATTCATATTGACACTATAAAAACTATATCTGCTCTTTGCCCTGTTTCACCATACTCATGCTTTCTGATTTGCTCGAGACCATTGCTATGTTCTGTGTCAATTCATCTTCTTGAGGGCCTTTCTCTCTTGCTCTTTTTCCAAAGACTAATCCTAGTGAACAGAAAATTAGCCCAAGGTGGATGATTTTAATCTGCAGCCCTCAGGCCTCATTTTAATTGTTTTTGGTCAAACATTTTTCTAGATAGTATAACACTGGTCTATGCTTTGCTGTACAGAGATACCTTGTGGTTGCTGTGATGTTAAATGCTGTAACACTGATGTGCCAAATGCAATAATGGTTACCCATGACAGACAGTGTTTGATGGAGCTTCCCGATTAAAATAAGCTTGGAAGCATGAGTGGCATCCACTTCCAAAATCACTTGCCTCTGGAAACTCTATTAACAGTGGTCAGGTCTTCCATTCATAGGGTCTTTAAGAGTTACCTATGACTCGATGGCTCTTCACAACAACAACAGTCTGATCGGTGAAGGGGTTGGACTCTGAAAGGTGGGCTCTCTTGTTTTGGTTGAGGGTTGAATGTGGATTGCTTGGCTGTTTTTTTATTTAAGCTTCTTGTTTAGAGTCAATAAGACCTGGTGGAGGGCCTTTGTATTTAAAAGTCTGCTGGGTCCTCCAGCCTGTGGCACTTGGGGCTAGTGTTCTTATATTTTGGAGGAACATTCTTTTAAGTGGTACAGCACTGGTCTGTCAATTTGCTGTACTAAGGTAACCTGGGGTTGCTGTGATGCTAAACCCTGTGCCACTGGTATGTCAAATGCCATAATGGTTACCCATGGTGGATAGTGTTTGGTGGAGCTACCAGATTAAGACAGATTTGGAAGCAGGAATGGCATTCCCTTCCTAAACAACATACCGCTGGGAACTCTATGAACTTAGAGAAATGATAATAGTTATAGAATAGGGTTCAAGTCCTTTGTTCATAGGGTTGCTACAAGTTGTGCTCGACTTGATGACAATCAACAACACAAACAGTACTTCTGAAAGCATGCACAATGCAAGTGACATAAGGTTTCGTCATCCTCACCACTAAGGAACAGCCTGTTACCCATCTTCAGGACAGGCATGTTTGTTCTTTTGACAGTTCTTAGGATGTTCAGGACTCTTCTCTATCAAGACAATTCAAAAGTAACTAAGAAGGAAGCAAAAGGGTTCTTGTCTTCATGAAGCTTATTATTGAGTAAGATCTGCAGAGTATCAACAACTTAATAATAAGGAAGAATAAAAACTGTTTGTAGTAATGGAAAGAATGAGGTAAAGCAAAGAGGATATGATTTGAGTTTGTGAGATTGCAAAATCTTTGAGACATTTGATATAAATTATGCCAACTTCTTCCTCAAATGGCAAAAGAATAATTTCTATGACAAGTATAAGAAAGAACATTCAAAGGGAAGCCACAGACAAGAAAAAAGTATTTGGTAATGACATGTCAGATAAGGGACTTATACCTAGAATTTATAAAATACTTGAGCACCACAACAAGTTAAAGGTAAATAATCCAATAGAAAAATGAGCACAGGATAGGAACAGACACTTCACCAAAGAAGACATTCAGATGGCCAACAAGCACACAAAGAAATGTTCAAAATCCCTAGCTCTAAGAGAGATGCAAATCAAAACAACTATGAGATATCATCTCACCCCAGTAAGAAGAACAAAATTTAACAGAACAGCAAGCAACAAATGCTGGCGAGGTTGTGGAGAAACTGGAAGAATTATTCACTGTTGGTGGAAGTGTAAAATGGTGTAACCACTGTGGAAAGTGGTGTGGAGCTTTCTCAAAAAGTTGCAAATAGAGATACCATTTGACCCAGCAATTCCACTACTGGTAATATACCCTAAAGAGACCATAACCACCATCCAAACAGATACATACACACCCATGTTTATCTTGGCTTTGTTCACAATAGCAAGGAGTTGGAAACAACCTAAGTTCCCATCAAGAAAAAAATGGATAGAGAAGCTCTGGTATATTCACACAATGGAATACTACGCTGCCTTGAAAACATGGAACTCATGCAATATTATTCAAAATGGGTTACCCTGGAGGACATTATGCTGAGCAAAATGTTTCAGTCACAAAAAGACAAATACTGCATTGTACCACTATTGTAGAATGGGACTGATCTCAGAGTTGGGGTAAGACTGAGAAAAACTGGATAAATTATGTATACTGCATTGAAACAGATGAGGGAGAGAACAGTTTGAAAGCGATATATGATAGGGTATTGTGGTTATCACAAGAGTCCCAAACAAAGGTTACATAGTGGACGGCGTTTGGGGTGGTGGAATTGTATATCAATAAAGGAATTTTTCTTTTGCTTTTCAAAGAGAAAAGCAAACTGGTGGTGAGGGGTGGGCAGGGAGAAAAGTGCAACAGTGAATGAATGGAAATGCAAAAATCTCTGTAAATGTTCATTAAACGGAATAATAAAATAATAATAATAAATAACATTTCAGGAAGAGGAAAGGACACCTGTAAAAAGCCTGGGAAGCGAACATAAGTGGAGAACAGAGTAACTAGCAAATGGGGGATGGTTACCAGATAAAGAGGAGAAGATCAGCTGTTCTTGTTATAAATTACCAAGTTCTGTTTGGATTAATTTCTCCTTGATTTTCTCGAACCGCAATATTTTGAATTTCCTTGTGGAATATTAAACATGGTGTTTATTGACTTCTACTTTGCCGATATACCACCACACCACCCGTTGGTATCAAGCTAATTCCAGTTCATAATTACTCTATAAAATGGAGTGGAAGTATTTAATAGGGTTTACATACTCTTTATAGATGAAGACTGCTACCTCTTTCTCCCAGGCAGAAGCGGACTCGAACTTCGAAGTTTCTGCTGAGTAGCTCAGCCACTGTGCTGGCAGGATTCCCACACAGTGCTGATTGGACCCTTGTATTAGGAACCGATAAGGTGTGAATATTGTTGCTGTTAGGTGCTTTTGAGTTGACTTTGGCTCACAGTTGCTCAATGATTGTCCTTGGTGCCTTCTTTTCCTTACAATCTCCACTGTGCTTACCATCAATGCTGACGTCTATGTCTATGTGGAACGTGCAGTAGAAACTGGCCCTCCAGCAGGTTTTCAGAGGCAGTAAATCAGCTGAGTGGAGATTGCTCATCTTTCTCCTGCAAAGCAGCTGGTGGATTCAAACTCTGTACCTTTGGTTGACAGTACCATTCCTTAACACTGGTGGCCCAGTGGGTAGAAGCTGTACTGCAATCCTAAATGCATATGGTTTGAATCTAACAGTTGCTCTCTGGGAGAGGGATGGACAATCTCCTCCCATGCAATTAACTGTCTCTGCAAATTCACTGGAAAGCCAGCTATGAGTCAGTTCTGACTCCATAACACACAACAACAACAAACCATCAGAGCCCCCTGGACGTATACAGTAATAGTATAATGTTTAATACCGTCAAGTTGGAATCGACTTACATAGCTGACCCTCCAGTGGGTTTTCAGAAGCAGTTAATCACTGCTTCTCAATGGGAGGAGATGCATATAAAATTAAGATCCGAGTTATTTATCAAATGGTGCTCTCTAAATTTAGGACTAATCTTTCCCAAATGACTTTGCATTTGTAAGAAATACGGTAGAAAGTATTAGGGTGGGAAAAGGAGCTAATATTATTATTGGATTTTTCAAGAGGAAACCAATTTCATACATAGGCTGTTGGGGATAGTGAGATATCTTAATCCTTTACAAACTGTGGAAATTTGACCTGCAATTTAATATAGGGGAAATGCAATGACTCTGTTTGCTAGAATTCTGGTCTTGTGTGTTCAGGAGACCTAAAATGGAAAGAATCCATTCTCTGAGTAATCTCATTTTGCTCAGATTTAATTAAATTAATCTATACTCTGGAGTTCTCTCTTTTGCTATGTCTAATTCCTGAGGTAAAGTGGAAAATTGCCAATTGTGAAGGTAGTTTAATTACTCCAGCACTTATAATAATAGCTCACGGTTAATTAAGGACTGGGCCGTTAACAGAAAGGCCAGAAGCTCGAACACAACAGCTGCTCTGTGGGAGAAATATGAACAGTCTTCTCTCATTAAGATTAAGGGTCTTAGAAATGTACTGGGTCACCATAAGTTAGAAATGACCAAATAACAGTAAGCTTAGTTTGGGGTAATATATGTTGGACATTTTTCTTTGATTCTTATGTGCATTTTTCTCATCTTATTATCTCAAAAGTCTAAGAGATATAACTGCCATTTTTGGTAACATTCATGAATAAGCTATAGAAAGCAGAAGTGGCATGCCTCGGGTCGTGCAAGTAAAGGACAGAACAAGATTTTCATCTAATTATCTTGATTTCTAAATTTACACTTAACCACTACTCTATCCAACCAAAATAAACAACAAAAACTATTTGGAAGTCTAATTTATGTGTGCTGTCAATCTTCAGTGATCAAATGAGATAATTATGAAAAGATCACACATCTCTTCATCCCTTATAAAATACATATATTATAAAAATAGTCTCAAGAGGTAGACTGCTAAATAATAGATTATATGATTTCTCAACCATGCCCAGACAATGACTATGAATTGATATCAAATAAGGTTTTCTAAATCAGAGGGTATACAAAAGAAAATTTCCAATTCTGTATATGCAATTAATTTCATTTCCAAAGTCAGAATACCTTAGTCTCTCCTCTGTCTCATTTCCCCACATAATGAATTCTCAATAATCTGAAAATGCACGAGTTAATTTTAGAACTCGCCATGTGTGTTGTGTGTGTAAGTAATTATAGGGGCTGCTTAACACAAAGGATGTTTAACAATAGACTTGCTATTGTTGATAAAGAGAGCTTCAGTTTTCAGAGCATTTTGTATGCACTTCCCCCACCATGCAATTATGCATAAATTATTCCAGAATGACATTCTGAAATGGGGATCTAAAAAAAGCATGCTTTACTCGAATAGTTGCTGGACATTTTAATGAAAGAAGAGTAACCATAAATTAAGTAGAAATCTAAAAATACACTTTTTAGATTTTTTTTCCTTTTTTCTTTTTATCATTTGAGTGAACGTTTATAGAGCAAATTAGTTTTCCATTCAAGCTTTCATACACATTTTGTTCTATAGCTTTAATTACAATACTCATCATGTTCTCTCTCATGCTCTATTTATTCCCTGTGATTCTCCTTTCCATTAATCCTTCAGTCTGCCCTTTCCTGACCTCTGAGAGTTATCCTGGCTAAATGACATGGGAGTGAATGTTGTTCTAAGTTTAAAGAAGATAGTGAGGGTCACTATCTTGGGATTTCAACAGTTTTTTTCAGACCAGTAGGTCTGGTCCTTTTTATGGCTTTAAGTTTTGTTGTACATTTTTTGCCCCCTTTATCCAAGATCTTTTACGATAAAATGATAGTATTTTTAAGTCCATGTATCACTCTAATAGATTGGGGTCCCTAGAAGTATTCTTTTACAAGCTTTTATTTTCTCTAACATACCTTTCATTTTTTTAACCAGTCTTATTTATATACTCTATAAATGATTAGTATATGTGTGTGTGATCATTTGAATTATCCTTTTTTTCTGTGTTTATTTTTTTCCTAGTTCTCTTTTTTGAGTTTATGGATTAAACAATAAAGCAAAGAGATGTACTGATGTGGGCACATACAAGCATATGTTTTTATATAGATAGTGAGATCTTGGTCAAAAGGAAGGACATCCACTTTCCAGGGCCACTACTACTTAGATCTTATATCTGTGACAGTGAGGGAAATCATCCCAGGTCTGACAGATATGTGATTTTTTAAAAATGTACTTAGACAATGACTTTTATTTTCCTTAGGTCAAGATTTTGATTACTTTTTTTTTATCTTTCAAAAAAAAAACAAGAATAAAAAAAACATACATCCTGTCACTTGACAACTATACAGTAGAATGATAGTATTGATCTGGTCCAAACTCTGAAGTTTGCTGCGGAGTGACTTTGGAGAGTTACTTAAATTTCTGAGCATTTACCTTTCTGACAAGTTGTTGTTGTTGTTGCTGCTGTTAGGTGCTGTCAAGTCTAGCATGACAAAGACCCTTTGAATAACAGATGTGAATCTTGTCCTATCCTGTGTAATCCTCACCAGCTCTGATACACTTCAAGCCATTGCTGCAGTCACCTTGCCAATCCATCTTGATGGGATCTTCCTCTATTTTATTATGAATAATAATCTTTTCCAAGAAATAGACTCTTCTAGGGAAATAGCCAAAGTATGAAAGATGAAATTTGCCATTCTTACATCCAAGGAAAACTCCTGCTGCACCTTTTCCAAAATGTACCTATTTGGTTTTATGGCAATCCATAGCATATTCAACATTCTTCTTCAATGTCACACACAAAGGTATCAATTCTTCTTTGTCGTCCTTATTCATTGTCCAGCTCTCACTTAACAAATAATGGGAAAATGAAAAAAACAAAAATAAAAAAACAAAACACAACACCAAAACAAAAACCCCACAACAAACCAATAACAACAACAACAAAAAAACCCCAAACAAACCCCATGGTCTGAATCAGGCGTAATTTAGTCTTCTGACTTACAAATTGAACATACTCTTCAGTATTTTGGCAAGGTCCTTCACAGTGAACATGCCTAAAGAAATGTATGTCCTTATCTCCTCACTGTTGGTACTAAGGGTATTGATTGTAGATCCAACTAAGGGAAAAATATTAAGAATTTCAATTCTTTCACCATCTGTCAAGATGTTACCCACTGGTACAGTGCTAAGGACATTTGTTTTCTAGATGTTTAGATGCAATCCATATTGAAGGCTCTATGAGTTGATGTTGTTTTTATGTGCCGTCGAGTTGCTTGCGACTCATAGCGACCCTATGTACAACAGCCCTAAACTCAGCTCTGTCCTGTGCCAATGGCACTGTCTCTGACACTCCCATCCCAATTATCCCAGTCACTGAATCAATCCACCTCATAGAGGGCCTTCCTCTCCTGCGCTGTCCCTCCACCCTCCCAAGCATGTTGTCCCTCTCCAAGGACCGGTCTCTCTTCACAACATGTCCAAAGTACGTTAGATGGAGCCTCAGAATCCTTGCCTCCAAGGAGCGACCTGGTTTAACCCTTTCCAGGACAAATCTGTTTGTTTTCCTAGCTGTCCAATGTATTCTCAATACTCTTCTCCAGCACCACAGCTCAATGGCATCAATTCTCCTTCTATCCTCCTTGGTCATTGTCCAACTCTCTGATGCATAACAAGTGATTGTGAAGACCATGGCATGTATCAGACGCACCTTAGTCTTCAGAGACACACCATTGCTCTTCAGTACTTTGGAGAGGTCCCTAACAGCAGACTTTCCCATGGCAATGCGCCTTTTAATTTCCTGGCTGCTGGTGCCAAGACTGTTGACTAGATGTTTAGATGCAATCCATATTGAAGGCTATATGAGTTAGAGATGGTAATATCTTATGTGGTTGTTTATAATATTAAAAGATATAATTCATACAAAAACTCATGGCACATTTCCTGACACATGATAACAATTTAACTAGATTGTAATTGCTGTTGCTGTTGTGTGCCACTGAGTCAGAACCAACCCATAGTTGAACCTCCAGTGGGTTTTCAGAGACAGTTAATTGCATGAGAGAAGATTGTTCATCCTTCTCCCATAGAGCAGGTTGTGGATTCTCACCATGTACCTTTGGAAGTGCAGCCCAGCTTCTCATCACTAGGCCATTAGAGCTTCTTTTCCTTCCTCTTATTATACTTTTATTTGGCTAATAAATTCCAGGTCTTTGAATTGTGGTGTTCGACCCAGTATTGAATACACCATGCTGCTGTATCCAGTCAAGTTGGAACCAACATTTCCTGACACACAACAACAATTTAACTAGATTTTAATTGTTGTTGTTGTGTGCTATTGTGTAGGAACCAACCCATAGCTGCCCCTTCAGCAGGTTTTCTGAGGCAATTAATCATGTGAGAAAAGATTGCACTTTTTCTCCCATGGAGCAGCTTGTGGATTTGAACTTTATGCCTTCAGAACTGAAGTGCAGCTTCTTACCATAGGCCATCAACGATCTCAGAACCATACACTGCCCAAAATCAAACAAATCTGTCTTGAAGGAAGTGCAACCAATGTACTACTACCAAAGACACAAGAATGGAGAAACTTTGTCTCACTTATTTGGGATATATATATATTTTTTTT
>NW_006399764.1:21322034-21407713 GCF_000299155.1 Elephantulus edwardii | reverse complement strand
GCTCCTCTCCTTGAAAAGCAAAAGAAAAACTCCCTCATTGGTACACAATCACCCCCCCGCACCTCCCCAAACCCCATCCCTACCCCCAAATATATTTTCAGGAGGAACTAGTCCTTGTAGATAGATACCATGCTGTGAAAGGTAGAAAGATCAATGAAAGAGAGGAAGACACTTAACTAGATGGATTGATACGATGTGCTTGAACTTGGAGGGATCATGAAGATGGTACAGGAAAGAACGAAAGCCTGTTATTCATGTGATTGCTATGACACATCGTCAACTCAAAAGCACCTAAAAACAACCTAACAAGGGGTCCTGGTAGCATAAGGGTTAAGCTCTTAGCTGCAAACCAAAAGGTCATAGGTTTGAACCTACTCAGTAGCTCCACTGGAGAAATATCTCTTCTTATAAAGATGATAGCCTAGGAAACCCTATGAGGCAAGTCTACGTTGTCATAAAACTTTGCTGTGAGTTGAAATCGACTTGATAGTACACAAAACGAACAACAAAACAGTTTACTACTTCCTTACTTCTTCTATCACTCCTCCCCAATTCTCAAATTTAACCAGACTTTTGCTGTTATGATCATTGTTTTTGCTCTCTTCTTGATTCTTGTTATTAAATAACATTCAACTTAATATTAAAGAACAAAGTACTTTCTTGAAATTTATATTCCAGAATTGCAAAACAAAAAGGAAACATTAAATGGACATTGGTTTTGTCTGCAACTAAGGAAAATTCACTACAGTTAGTTGAAAAAGAGATCTTCGTCTTTATTTGAAAAAATGTATTTAATATCTTTAATATGCTATTAATAAATACTTATCCATTACTTATTCATAAGTATTCAAATTAAACATTGAAAGTATACCCTGCCTGTTGCTGTTGTTGACTGCTATCTAGTCAAGCACAACTCAGAGAGACCTTATGAACCAAAAACCTGAAGCCTTTCTACAACTATGGTCGTTTCTCAAAGTTCAACGCGTTTTCAACGGCATGTTGTTAGGACGTAAATGCCATTCCTGTGTGGTCTTAAATAAAATGAATATAAGGGAAGATATTTAGCAGTTACAGAAATAATCCATACTTTCTTGTTTTGATGATTTGCATTTTGCTCTAAATTTTTTCATTCCCAACATCAATCTTGATTTGGTCTTTGTTTGACAAAATTCCTCCAGACCTATTATTGCTCAAGTAGTTAATGTTTTTGTGTCCTTGACTATCATCAACGTGTTTCACTCTTGGTTGAATATTTTTATATATATTGATAACACAAATGTCCACGTTTGGAATGGCCTGGAAGTTCTCTTTTGTACTCCTTTCATGTTCTTATTTTATCATCTTGGTTACAATGTCTTGTTGACAATAGAAAATAGCAGGAAATAAAAACATGCAAATAAATTAATCTCTTGATATACTTATTTTTAGGGTTGGATACCAAGCATGTGCTTCAGTATAACATTTTCACGGGGGTGGGGTGGGCGGGGAAAGAATATTTTATCATTTTCAAGAAGAAATGAATATACTTGTGACTCAAAAATACCTAGCTGATTGTTTTTTCTATTATCTGATGATTATATGTACAAAATAAATGGGCTCCATTTATTACAACTCCATACATCTGGAAATTTGTGTTCTTCTCAATCTGTAAGTAAGACCTGTGCATAATTTTACCATAAAATACTAAAACCCAAAGCCACTGCTTCCAAGCCTGACGCAGGATTTCAGAGGCTATAAATCTTTCTAGAAAAAGACATCACCTATTTTTTCAATATGTGGCTGGTAGTTTGGAAACACTAACTTTTCAATCAACAGTCTAGAATTTTAACTATTGAGTCACCAAGTCTCCCTTGGACCCAAGGAAAAAATATCTTTTATGTGTAAAATTCCATTTGATATTCATATGTTTTTTTTCTTCAACAGTAAGTGGTAGAATAACTTTACTATTTTTTTATAAATAAAAGCAAACATGGAAAACATTTTCAAGAGAACTATGGTGCCTTATGTTTCAGATCTTTCAGGTAGGATTTTATAAACTCTATTACAAGATATTTTTCCCCCATTAAAGAATATATTCTCTACACCTGGTAGATTCTAAGCAACATATTAAAGAAATTAATTTTAGAGATTGTTCTTGCTTTACAGTTTCATTCTTTGACATTGCTTATAGAAATTAAAAGTAGGCTCGGACATGTATAGTACAAGAAAAGAAAACGAAAATTACAATTTTCTTATATAAATAAGTGCATATTGCGGGGAAGGGATGGGTAGGGAGAGAAGTACAGAAATGAATGAATGGAGATCCAAAATATCTGTAAATGTTCATTAAAGTAATTAAAATAAAATAATTTTTAAAAGAACATAAAAAATAAGCACATATCAGAGCCTTGAATTATACTAGAATAAATGTAATCAAATAACAAATTAAAATGTAAAGGGTGGTTTAATAATTACCACCATTCAGTTTATCACTGGAGAGTTGTCATTGAATCACAGCTGATCCCCCACTATAAATACATACGCTATTAATTGCCCCGGAGGAACGTGCCCATCTTTCTTCCATGGGGCTGCTGGTGGACTTGAACTGTCTTTCAATCAGCAGCACAACTCTTTAGCGAACTCTCATGGATTGGTCTGCAGTGAATCGCACTGTTAAACCAAAAGCCATGTTTCTCTGGTGGTTCAAATCCGCCAGTGGTTCCTTTAGAGTAAACTGTGCAAGTGAAAATCCTTCCAAGTGATATACAGTCTTAGAAATCCAATGGAAGTTCGGCAATGAGTCAGTTATATCCTCAAGGCTATGAGAGAGACTGATAAAGTGTATTATCTTAGTAGGTCAAGGCAGAAAACTATATAGTTGTCTTGAAAGATTCCCCCAAAAGCCTATGATACTATACAGTATGTATTTTTAATTTTTAAACCCTTAGTAAACTAGAAGTCAAAGAGTAAAAAAAATTAACTTTTAAAAGGTCTATATCACACTTAATGATTAAGAACTAGAAGCACTTTAAATCAGAAATAGTTTAAAAGAAACAACTAAAATAGTTTGAGATATTTCTAACTACCAATAATATCACTAACTGAGGCCAAAACCATGTCAAATAACTAAGTTCTATAACACATGTCTATTAAAGGCACAGGCAAGAAAAAGTGGCTAATCATGACTGTTACTCAGCATCTTTCTTCAAGTTTCATTCTAATTATTAGAAACACAAAATGAAACAGGAAATATAAATATTTACTTTAAAGTTCACTTAGATAGATTAACGTTACAGCTGTTTTAATTATCTGTAATATTCATGCTTGGAAATGTATTTCAAATACCTAATTTTGGTGAACGCAGTTCAAGACAGTCAAGGAAATGTGAATTCTTACAGAAGTTCTGGGAAACAGTCATGGACACCCCCCCCCCACACACACACACACAAATCCATCTTGGTGAAAGGACAACCAGAGTGATCTTTGGAGACAAAATGGTCAACTTTGTCTTACTTACTTGGAGCACGTTGTCAGGAGTGATCAGTCCTTGGAAAAAGACACCATTCTGCATGGGGAGTGAAGAGGGTCAGTGAAGGGGGGGGTGAATCTTCAGTGAGATGGATTGACACAGTCACAACAATGGGCTTGAGCACGATGGAGGGCTGGACAGTGGTGCAGGACAGCGCAAGGCTCAGCTTTTTTTCTCAACGGGTAATTGTGGGTTATAGTAGCCTAGCTGGCACCTAACAACAGAATCATAAACCTTATTAAACACTCATAGTACATAGACCAGCATTTTATCATTACAGATTTGAAAATATTTAATATTATGATTTAATAACTAATTCATTTAATAAAGAATACATTTAATGAATTTATCATCTCATTATAATATGATAATTAGAGCAAAACTTTGTGTACATTAAGGGTATTAATCAATAAGAGATTAAAAGCCCAATACTAAACTCATTCCTATCTTATGGCAACAATTCTAATTGATAGCACCTAATTTTTACTTATAGGAAAATCAGATTTCTGAAGCTTTAAGTCTTTACAGGAGGAAACTTCACATCTGTGAGGAAGAAGATGGTGGATTTGAACCACTGATCCAATTTGTATTGGAAGAACAACACATACTGAACATAAGAGCTTGCTATCAACAAGGGGCTTGTGCAAATAAAACCCCAAGAGATCTTTCAAACAGTTAATAAGTTAAAATAAGACTATATTTTGTTAATTTATTTCTCTCTCAAGAGACCCATGTATACTTTCATGAAGTTGGTTGACTTCATTTTTCCTGTCCATTTGCATATTGAAACTTTCCTATCCATTTTTTTCCTTCTCCACCACACAGCAGAGTGGGACTATGCTAATGAGGGGAATAAAGTGAACGGCACATTTTAGGTGGCAACATGCCCATAGGGTATATAGCCGACCAATGAGGAGACTGGTCAGTCTTACTGTCCTACCCAGTTCAAACTGAGCAGGTTTAGATGCAGAAAATAGAAATCTTGCTGCCAGCAAGAAAGGAAAAGTTGAAAGCTAGTCCAAGTCCATTCAGGCCAGAGATCCCTGCACAATTCTGTCTGGAACATAGAATAAAGCAGACGCACCCGTGGAAGCCCACGGAATGCCAAGAGACAGCAGACCTGGGATGGCTCCTTGTACTCTTTAGACACACGCACATACAGAGTGAGAGTGAGATTGAGAGAGAGAGAGAGAGAGAGACCGAGCGCATGCACGAGAGAGAGAGAGAGAGAGAGAGAAACAGAGAGAGAGAGAGAGAGCACACATGTGAGAGAGAGAACGAGAGAGTGAGAGAGACAGAAAATACTACATAACATATAGCAATAGCCAATAATTATTATTAGAATATTATCTTTCCATTTCATTTCTATTTTACTTGCATGTTTCTTTCATAATATTTTCCTTTCAAAAATATCAAAATCTTTGCCTCCTAGTTGGAATCTAATCATAACTGATGCTCCGTTGCTTTTCCAATACTGTGAGTCACATGGCAGGACATTGCCCATTTGTCTTTCTTGGAGAGAATGGTGGATTCAAACTTCTAGGGAGTTTTGGGGTTAGCAATGCAGCTCTCTGTGCACTAATGTGCACATGAAAAAAATCCAAGTGTTTTTGGAGAGTTTGTTAATATTTTGAGAAATAATTGATGTTGAATAAAGTTCTCCATGTCCTAACCAGATAATAGAGTTGTAATGTCTTAAACATCTTTTATCCCCTTAATGTGCTCAATCTTTGCAGCTGTTTCTCCTCATTTTGATTGATATCCAGTCAAGACCTCCAATATCATAGCCACTCATGTTCTTCTATAAATAGAGTTTTCAAAGGTCTGCTACTTCAGAAGTGGATGACCAATCCTGCGTCCTAGTCTCTCTTAATCTGGGGGCTCTGTTCAAACCTGTCCATCTTGGGGGACACTTTTGGCATTGACACACCAGTTGTATAGCCTCCAGCATCACAGCAACCCACAATTTACCCAGTATTACACACTTGCAGATGATTGTTGGGTTAATAAGAGCAAATGATAATCAAGCAAGAATATATGCACACCTATGTATTCAATAGTTATTAATATGGAAATCATTCTTCCAAGGCAACATGTTGACAGACAATTATTTTACCTGTAACAGCAAATCAGGCATACAAATTTCATGGTGCAGGACCCATTTGTGACCGGTGGCTGTGTGACAGGATGGGGCCCTAGGTGGCGGCTGGAGTTCTCCAGCCGAGGTCCATGGCTGGCACAGCTGGATAATGCCCCAGCTGAGGGTGGTGCCTTGGCTGGATCTTCAATGCAGGTGCTCCAAGCAAAACTGCTGTCTTCTGGTGCTGATCCTTGCTGGCTCTAAGCCCGGAAGCCAAGAGGAAGGCCTGGATGATGATGAAGCTGTTGTTTTCTGGTGCTGAGACTCACTTGTGTGATGTAACACAGGATGAAACTAGAACTTGTCTGAATGAAAAGAATGAATGGACATTGACATTCTAGGCATTAGTAAAAAGGGATGAACTGGCATTCGCCACTTTGAATCACATGATCACATGTTATACTCTACTGGGCATAAAAAAACAGAGGAAGAATGGTGTTGCATTCATAGTTAAAAAAAAAGATAATTTCAAGATCTATCCTGAAGCACAATGCTATGAGATAGAATACTAAGCATACGCATACAAAGAAGATCTATTAATATAACTATTATTCTGATATGTGCACCAACAACTAAAAGCAAAGAGGAGGAAATTGAAGATGTTGACTAAATCTTGCAGTTCAAATTAACTAAACCCACAATAAATATGCATTAATCGTAATTGGTGACAGGAATTCAAAAGTTAGAAACAGTGAAGAAAGAATGCAGCTGGTGACAGAATTAGGCCAGACTTGACTGATTGAATTTTGTATGCTCAATGATTTATTTATCTCAGATATCTTATTTTAAAAATAAAAATGGTGACATTACACATGGATCCCACTCGAAGGACTGCATAGGGATCAGATTGGCAACATCTGTAAAAAGAATTGTTGAAGCTTAACATCAGCATTCCCTTGACCTGATGGACTCATCAGGTGCTGAACAAGGCCAAGAACTGAATGTGAAACAGAGTATCAATTACTCATATGCAATTTCAAATTGAGGCTGAAGGAAATGTAAATAAATACATAAGAATAAAAATATAACCGTGAAGTCTCTCCTACTTCAATGTACAAATCATATTAAGAATGGATTTGAGCCATTGAACACCAATGATCAAAGAGCAGATGAGTTGTAGGATGACATCAAAGTTTTCCATGAAGAAAGGAAAATGTCATTATAGACAAGAGAGAAAAAAACAAAACTGATGTTAGAAGAAACGCTGAAAATTGTGCTATCAAGTAATAAAGCCAAAATAAAAGGAAGAGATGCTGAAATAAAAGAACTGAACAGATTGCAAAGACAGCCCAAGAAGACAAAGCCAAGTATTATAACAGAATGTGCAGAGAGCTGAAACTGGAGAATTAAAAGAGGAGAGCGTGCTGACTTTTCTCAAGTTGAAAGCACTTAAAAACAAATTCAAGCCTTGAGTTGCCATGCTGAGAGATACTGTGGGGAAAATCTAAAATGATCCAGAAAGCATTAAAGCAGACGGAGGGAATACAGAGTCTCTGAACCAAAAAGAGTTGACAGAAACTAAAAAATTTCAGGAAGTACCAAATGATCAAGAGACAACTGGGGGAGAGGAGGGGAATCAGAACCAGACAGACAAATGGTGATGAAAGAATAAGTTCAAATTGCACTACAGTCATTGGCAAAAAATAAGGTTCCAGGAACTGATGGGACTTGAATTGACATGTTTCAATTAATAGATGCAGCGAGCCATTGGAGTCTGCACCAGAAAATGTGAATAACAGTGAATAACACAGTTAACTGACTGGAAAAGATCCATCTGTGTTTACATTCCCAGGAAAGGTAATTGAACAGAATGTGAAAATTTGTACACAATATTATTAATATCACAGGCAAGCAAAATATTGCTGAAGATCATCCAAAATTACCAGAACAGCAGTACCTTGACAAAGACATGCCAGAGGTTCACTGAGCTGAAAAGAGGCTGTGACACCAGGAATATTATTGCTGATGTCAGATGGATCCTATCTGAAACAGAATTAAAAATATGTCTATTTCTATTTTATTGACTATGCAAAAGCACCTGTCTGTGAGATCATAACTAACTATGGCTAACATGAAGAAGAATGTGAATCCCAGTATACTTAATTGTACTCATATGAGAGTTAGATCAAGAGGCTTTTGTCTGAACAGATTGGGGAACCATTGTATGATTTAAAATAAGGAAAGGTGTACCTTAGTGTTGTATTTTCTTTCCATACCCAAACCATGTGTATGCTGAGAACATAATTTGAGAAGCTAAACTTCATGAAGAAGAATGTGGGATCAAGGTTGGAGGAAGATTCATTAACAACCTTTATTCAGAGAACACTATTTGCTCAGTGAGAAGGACTTGAAGCGCTTGCTGTAGAAAATTGAAGACTACAACATTCAAAACAGATTATGTCTCAAAAATCAAGTAAACATTCTTGCCACTGGACTGATACATGGAGAAAAGATGGAAACTGTCAATGACTATCTTGCTTGGCTCCACAATCAACACACTTGGTACCAGTAGATAGGAGACCAGAAGACATAACACATTGGAATAGTCTGCTGCCAAGGCCCTCTCCAAATTTCAGAGAAGCAGTGATGTCAACTTAAGGACTAGGATTGGCCAGAATCAGGCCATGTTCTTTTCAGTCACTTGTTATATCTCTGAGAGCTGGAGAATGAATAAGGATGAGAGAAGAAGAAATGATGACTTTGAGTTGTGATATTAAAGAAGAATACTGCATATCCCATGGACTACCAAAAGAATAAACAGGTATGTCTTGGAGAAAGTACAGCCAGAGCTTATCTTGGAAGCAAATATAAAACAAAACCCAAAACCCAACAAACTTCATCTAACATACTTTGGACATGTTACTAAGAGAGGCTGTTCTTTGTAGATAGACATCAAGCTTGGAAAAGTGGAGGGCCAGTGAAACAGAGAAAGACCATTAACCAGATGTATTGACACAGTAATTGACACAATGAGATCAATTACGGCTGAAATAATGAGGCTGGCACAGACTAGGGCTCAGATATGTTACTCATAGGATAGGTATGAGTCATATTTGACTCAAGGGCACTTATAGCAACAACAAGGTCCCCCAAATTCTGCTCAATTATCATAAAATATTGAGTATATTATTTCAGTAAATGGGATATTTTCAAAGTAATCTGTCAAGTACTAAAATACAACAATAAAAAAGTGTAAATTTAAAAGCACTTTATGATTCATTATGACCAATGGTATTAAGGTAAGAAAATCTAAAAAACTAAATGGAAACTGACCCATATCTGGAGACATAATACAGAGAATACACTGAGGAGTGAAAAAATGGAGAGATTTCTTTTATTTGGATGGTGCAAAACACAAACAGATTAGAGATAAATATTAAAAAAGCAAAACTTCAGAAAAATAGAATGAAACATAGATGAGTATTTTTCAGATCTCAGAGCAGAAAAATAATTCTGTGAAAGTCACATAAAACAGCAGTAATAAAAAATGAGTAATAAATGAGAAGATATAAAATTAAAACCTTTTTATGACAAAAGGCATGAATATCAGACTTGGAGAGATATATACAGCTTACATAAATGTTTGAGTTATCAGGATACATAAATAAAAGCTTCATGTAAAAATTAAAAGGTAAACTATTAAAAGAAATATGAATAAATGTGGTGGCTTTTATATGAACAAACTTGAATGACTCTGTGTGTCTAAGTTTTATCGTTCAGATCTCTTTCCTAGCCAATCATTAACGGTTTCTTTTTTTGCTGCAGTATTAATTGGATTAAGGAGAGAGGATTCAGATGAGATGGAAGGCCAATCCCGCTAGAGGCTTATTTATAAACTCATGGGACCTCAGTGCTAGGTGCTTGTTCTTGTGGACCACTTGTCTAGGACCCCACATTCTAGCCTGCATCACCCACAGTTGCCATCCAGCTGCACCACAACTTACAGTCTACAGGATCCTGACCCATCAATCATCAGTTTCTTCAAAACCAGCCTGCGTACCTACAGCCACATGAGCTATTCCCCTGACGAGTCTGAATCTCCTGGAAACCCTTCCAGCAAGTCACTGAATCCAAGGGCCATAAAGCGATTAGGGAACTGAGCCACGAATGGAGCTGTTACTGTTGGGAATTATGGATTTGTGCAGCTGGTTAAGCATTTAGGACTAGGCTGACCTGACACTTCTAATAAATAGTATGCTACTATCACAGGAGAACAAATTATAGAAACAATGACATATATAAAAATATACGTCTCTTCAATCTCCCTAGTAATCAGTACAACATAATTTACACAAAAATTGGCTACCTTCTCAGCATTCATCAGATTAGAACATATTTAAAAGTCTGGCCATTTCAATGGACAACGTAGGAAGGAAAGGAACATTCTTTACATTTTGGGGGGATTAGAAATCAATACATTAAAAATTGATAATAAAATGTTGACTATCTAAATGCCATAAATCTCAACAATCTCATTTCAAAGGAATTTTTATGAAAGTTTTTGCATATGTGAAAAGTAAATTAACGAGAAAATGTTATTCTTTAGTTAACATAAGTGAACCAGGTATTATAGATCTGAAAATACCTATTGAATGAAATTCTTGAATAAAGAGCTTATTTTAAAAGACTGAGCATATCATTTGCAAGAATAGGAAGGGGGGGGTTATTATTAATTTTAATAAACATTTACAAAAACTTTGGATTTCAACTCACTGTTGCACTTTTCTCCCTGTCCACCTCTCCCCCTTCATTCATTCTTTTCTTTGAAAAGTAAAAGAAAAATTCACTGTTATACAGTCCCTTAACTGTATTACTTTCTTTGTGTATAGTAAAGACTTATATATGGAATTTCATTTTATTTCAAATCACTACTGAACCAACTGGCAGCATTATGATAGATGGATAAGAGATTAAGATTGCTGACAATTTCAGCTAGCTTAGTTACACAATCAACACTCTTGACAAAAGCAGTCAGGAAGTCAAAAGATGAATTGTATTGGCTAAATTTGCTGTCAGGGACCTCTTCAGAGTATTGAAGAGCAATGATGTTAGTGTAAAGGCTAAGATGCACCTGATGCAAGCCATGGTCTTTGCAATTGTTTGCTATGCATTGGAGAGCTGGACAATGACTAAGGATGATAGAAAAGAATTGGTGATTTTGAGTTGTGGTGCTTGAGAAGAGTATCAAACATTCCATGGACTGCTAAGAGAACAAGCAGGTCCATACTGGGGAGGGTGAAACCAAGTTTCTCCTTGGAGGCAAGAAATTAAAAGCTCCGTCACGTTCTTTGGGTATGTTGCCAGGAAAGACCAATCCTTAGAGAACATCATGCATAGAAGGGTGGAGGAACAGCATAGGAGAGGACAACTCTAGATGAGATGGATTGACTCAGTGACTAGGGTAATGGGTGTAGATGTGTCAGAGACAAAGAAATTGGCTCAAGATAGAGGAAGTTTCAGAGCTATTGTCGATAGGGTCGCTATGAGTTACAAGTGACTCAACAGCAAACAACAACAACAAAAATACATGGGATATTTATATATTAATTTCATAGTCATTGTATATGGAAATGAAGAAGAATGGAAAGGAGAAAAAATGGCTTGGGAGGGAAACATGACATATCACTCTTGTGTGTGCATGAGAATATGACATCCCTTCCTCCGGCTGCTAATACCTAATTAGTACACTGGCTTTATTGTCTGGATTCCAGCCCTTCCTGATGTCTGTAGGCAGGAGTCTTTGAACAGAGGACACATCACACAAGACAGAATACAATACAGTAGTAACAGCCCACTTAAAAAAACAACAAAACAAACAACAAAAAACTCCACCATGTTTTGTTTAATATTATAATACATTCATATATTCCTGACTCCAATCCTTACAGAAATTTCAAATCCAAACACACTCTTGAGATTACACATTTAACCTCATATCCACTGTCTTTCATCTGGAAAATCATTCCCAAGTGCCTGATGGTCACCACGACTTGTGTGACTATAGGATTTGCTTCACTCATATCTTTTTGGGGTTTTAGTTGTGGTAATTTGGGAGTTTCTATGATATAAAATAGAATAACTTTCTGTTGAATTTTTAAGTTGTTACTATATAAAAATATTATCTGTGCTTTTGGTATGAAAAACGTGTAGATTGCATTTCTGGGTAAGCTAAGAGTTTTTGTCACAAGAGGGTCATAAGTGTTATCAGCACAAGACCTGTCTGGTGGGGAAACTGGATGGTCCCAGGAAAATAGCTTTCTCATTCACCTTACGCCAACACTCCTTCCACCTCCTATTGTATAATTCCAACTCTATAATTTAATGATAAATTAATTTTTCTTTTGTTATTTTTTAAAAAAATATTTTGCTAATAGCAGCTGAGCTCTTACTAGAGTCTTTGTCTTGGTTTGTTTTTTTGGGGGGGTTTGTGTGGGGTTTTTTGTGGTTGTTGTTGTAGTTATTTGTGATTAATCAGCAATGAAATCTGCCTCAGCCACTGACAATCAGTATTCTGCTACCAGCTGGTAATTATCTTATAAAATTGGCAAAGCAAGCAGCTGTGTCAGGTATCATTGGGTTTCAAAACCCAAAAGCCGGTGGTATCAGGGGCTGCAGTTTGTTTGAATCTCTACAGCTGACAGTTTAGATATCAGATAGCATTACTCTCGTAAAATTCAGTAGAGGTACATGAGCCACAGCTTTTAAAATATCAGTTTTTGCCTGCTGCTAATCTTCTCTTTAAAATATACCCCTTTGCATGTAACCTGAATACAGTACACGAAATCTCGCTGGTAAGTGGGCAATGATTTCTGTAATTAATAATCTTATCCTACATTTTAGGGTATGTTTAAGGATGACAGCTTTATTTTAATGTCACTAATTTCACTATGAGTGCAACAATCCAAGTAGTTATTGTCTTTGGTATGCCAAAGTACTGTGTTTGGAGAGCTAATTTCTATGACCTGCATTTTGATGGATCAACAAACTTGAAAACTTCTGAATTTCTTTAAACAAGAATCCGCATTTTCGTCAATATCTCCTCTGAAAATGACACTATGATTAAAATAAATTCCATTGAGCTTGGTTATGATATGTTGTTGTTGTTGTTGTTGTTGTTATGTGCTGTCCGAGTTTCCTGTAACTCAAAGTGACCCTATGTACAACAGTCCTAAACCCTGCTATGTCCTGTGCCAATCTCACTGTCTCAGACACACCCACCCCACTTACCCCAGTCACTGAATCAATCCACCTCCTAGAGGGTCTTCCCCTCCTGCACTGTCCCTCCACCCTCCCAAGCATGACTTCCTTCTCTAAGGACTGCTCCCTCCTTGCAACATGTCCAAAGATGTCAGACGAAGCCTCAGAATCTTTGCCTCCAAGGAGCAGACTATTAATAAGTAAATCTAAATGTGATTCCTTAGGAAGCAAACTGTCCCTGACGATCTTATACCAAAAGTTTGGAGAAAAGCTTACCTGGGTGAATTATCGAGTACGATTTCCTCCCAAAGTCCGAGCCTGTCTTGGTTTTAACTGCTGATACGGAGCTTCTTCAAGGATTCCTTCCACAGATGTAGCCAATCTGATGCCTAGATAGTGTACAGGTGAGGGCCGTGTATGAAGTTGCTGATTGGGTTTTTTTAAAGGACTAGGGCAGAGATGCCGTAATTTCTGCGTTCTATTGGGCCATCTTTTCTTCTGCCAGTAGACACAAATATGGACCTCTTCCACTCAGTTGGTTAGGTATCTGTATTCCAATTTTTTTTAAATTTTTATTTTTTTAACTATAGACAAGCGAGCTCATTCAGAGCTGCATTTATTTGTTTAAATAACTTCATTTGACTTCTATCAATTCCAGGAGTGTTATTTTTGGTCAGTCCCTTCAATACAATCTGATTTTCTTCCTTCAGTATCATTGGTTCTTGATCATATACTAGTTCCTGAATTGATGCAGTGTCAACCAGGTTTTTTGGCATAGTGATTCTGTGTATTTCTATCTTCTTTTGTTGTTTCCTACATCATTCATTATTTTGCCCATAGAATTGTTAATATTGTGATTCCAGACTTGAATCTTTTCCTTAGTTCTTTCAGTTTGAGAATTACTAAGTGTGTCCTTTTAATTTTCTAACTCCAGGAGTCTGTATATTTCATTATAACACTTAATTTTTTCCTCTGTAGTTATCCTTTGATATCCTCTTCATCATTTCTTCCAGTCTTTAGCTTCTCTGCTGTCAAAAGCAAGTTTTAGAATATCTTCTGACAGCTACTGTGGTCTTCCCCTCCTTATAAATGTTATTTTTTATGACCATTTATTTTGAGATACAGTATCCTTGGTGTCATCTCACAATTCACCTTGTCTTTGAGTAGTATTCAATATATTAAACCTAATCCTGAAGTGGCCTCTCAATTCGGGTAAGATAATCTCAAGGTCGTGTTTTTCTCTTGTACACTTGTTTTCACTTTTTTCAGTGTCAGTTTGGACTTGAACAAATATGATCAAGTGCATTATTAAAAACAGAAAGCTACAGTGTTTTTGATCTATCATTTTTATCTATCTATTCTGAGAGCTAGTCTCTCAGAAGTTTAAG
Organism: Elephantulus edwardii; assembly: GCF_000299155.1. NCBI lineage: Eukaryota > Metazoa > Chordata > Mammalia > Macroscelidea > Macroscelididae > Elephantulus > Elephantulus edwardii. The sequence continues at coordinate 21,393,480 of NW_006399764.1, read as the reverse complement.
GACTGACTGTTATTTGCCACTAAACATTGTCTTCCTTTTACTCATTCTAAGGCTTAGTCATCTATCATATTCAGGATCAAGGCAACAACTTTTGAATCAAAGAACCGTCATTTCCCCTTCACTATTTTCGCATTCCTACCACCAAATTTGACCACACTGGATTTTATGTCAAGTCCATTGAATGATAAATTATTGTTTTGGAAAATGTTGAGTGTAACTTTAACTGAGAGACACCAACATAGGTATCAGTTGCGTAAAGCACACAATAATTTACATATTGAAGGTCACAAAAAATGTCAGGCTAGTCACAACACAGCAGAGAGATTAGCAGCCGTTTCAGTAGAGACAACGATGTATACTTTCAGACCACTGCAACCCTTATCCTAGGGGTTCCTAGTTGAATGCATTGACATTTAGGTGACTGAGAAGCATCTAAGACATTCCGGAATCTCAACTGGACCCTCTAAGTCTAGCCACAAAGAAATCTTTGTTCAAATAAGCTTGTCTGGACACTTGCCAGGAACCACTGCACTGAGACCTGAATATTTCATCAATCTCAGTGTTACACAAGATGGCCTATAACTAGAATGAGGTTCACGACAGTCAGGCATGAGCAGAGGCCTAATCTATCAATTCCAGCCTCCCAATAGCACACAACCTGTTCACAGTAATCGCCTAAACTCAGAACTATGATTTTTATGTCAAGGGCAGTTTCAAAGCTATCCTTGAGAATCTGATAACTGATAATTAATTGGTGGTTCCTAAAAGACCCATCATAAAACTGATGTTACCCAGAACCAAACAGAAGTTTAGAAAAGTTTCCCTCTGAAGTCCATGGAGGCCCCTGGGGCTCTGAGGTGGTGCAATAGTGGGGTCATGCTGCCTTTCTCATTAGAGGTCATCTACCAATGGTGATTCATAAAACCTCCAAAGCAGAGAAAGGAAATAACGTAAGAAGTTGGGAGATGTTCTGGGGAGGAACATAACCAACTCAATGACAATCACATGGAAGAGACAGCATCAACCCAGAATCAGGGAGGAAGTGAAAGTATAAAAGTATTAGAAAGTTGTGTCTGAAGATGGAGAGTGATTTGTGAAGAACTGTGAACAGACATGATAAAGATTGGCCAACTTCGGTGAGGATGACGCAGGATACAGCACGTTTCATTTCAGTTGTTCATTGGTCATTATTCTTTGAAGGTGAACGAAGAGTGCATACATATTCCTTCAGCAAAGACAGAACCTGATTCCTTGGCACAGCCTGCTTTGCACAGAGCAGAACTGCATTTCATTGGGTTTTCAAAGCTGTGGTCTTTTGGGTGAAGATCCCCCAAGTGAAAATCTCCCAGGTGGTTCAGGAAGCTGGTAACAGATTTGTGTGTGAATAGACAGAATTATGAACAAAAGACATTCCTTGTAAGTGTAAATCATGCATTGCTTGTATTACCTGAAATATCTTCAAAACCATTAACATGAGACACTTTAGCCAGGGATCACTGCCAATTGTTTGCATTGTTAATGACGTGGCCAGCATAGCGGTTAAAGATTCAAGTTCTATGGAGTCAGAGAGAAATCCCAGGAGGTTTGAAATTAACTGTGTGGCATACTTTAATATACGTGTGCTTCTAAATAGGTTTTCAAAGTTCATATGGATTGATTGTCCCTCCAGCCAACTTCTTAGTAGTGTAGTAGAAAATCTTGATTTTTTTTTTTAAATTTAGATGGATCTAGTTTGAATTTCTTGTGATGTAATGATATTCATTAGGTGTTTGAGCTTTGGACTGTTAGGCTAACCTCTTCCATTCTATTTGGCTTATATGCAAGATGGGAATCATATTGGTTGGTTTTTTTTTATGGAAATTATCTGGATAATTCATTTTATGAGTTGAACAAATGCTTGCTACATAAACTGTTCATAATAATTGGGTTTTTATGGCTTATTTCATTAATTTCTAGACAAGGTAGATAGAAAAGTATGTAGAAATGAAAAGTGGAATTGAAATTATCGAATGATGCCACTAAAATCATAACCCAAAGTAACTGGAAAAGAGAATTTGATATGTAAAGATATCAGAGCACAGTGCAAACATTTAAAAGATCATCAGTATTTTCTGTGACACTGCTTTAGTAATATCACAATTGACATCGTGGGATCGAAAGGGTGTAGGTCTCTTAATATTTACTGTTGATCACTAAGTTAAACTCTTTAAAATAGTAATAAAATAAAACATCTTTATATATTTTCTCTGCCTTAAATACTCTATTTTTAGCAATATATGTAATCATAAAATGCAGGTGAGTAAGAAATATCTAAAAACTACCTCTTATTCTATCTAGTAACCATTGTTAACATGTTATGAATGCATTTCTAGGCCATTTGTTTACACTTAATTTTGTTCTTGTTAAGTACCATCATGTCACCTCCAAAGAATGACACTATGAATAGCAGAACTGAAGCTTCCTATACCCTGCACCCTCCTCACCATTCCTGGCACGCGTGAGCCCCTCTTTACAGTCACTGTGTCAACCCACCTTGTTGAAGGTCTTCCTCTCTTTCTTTGAACCTTTGCTTTTTTCAGCATGATGACTTTTCCAAGGACTGAGCTCTCCTGACAAACATGGCCCGAGTCTACATGCCATTTTTTTAATAAAAAATGGGCTTATATAATCATATCAATATTGTTTTATATTCTTTTTAAACATATCTTTACACAAAATTTTTGTCTTTAAAACCTTTCCAAATCATATATGCCATGCTGTGCAATTCCATGCAATAAGGTAACTAAACCAAACTGGTGTTATTCTAATACCACTGCAAAGAAATTTCTCTAGAGACCAAAGACTTTGCTAAGCTGGTTTATAACCTTTCTTCATAAAATAGAACATCTTGTTCTATTTAAGTTTTTCACCTGATCCTGAACCCATATTTTTTTTTTATTCCATTTTGAGTCCATGACACACTGGTTTGTAAAATACCTTGTGATCTTTGGTCGAAAGAGCTGAATATTATTATAACCATTTATCTTCACACAGTAGAAACCCTTGACTGGAAAAGACAGTGTTTTATTTTCCTTATGCACTAGGGGAAGTTGCTACATTTTTGGCTCTAGCTGTTGCTATTAATTCCCCCACTTTTATGACCATGAACCACTGCCCTCAAATTCTTTTCTCCCCATTTTCATCAATATAGCTATATATAATCTTGCTTTTACAATGAGAAAACACAGACCAACATTGCATTACAATTGACAGGCTTATGCAAAATTAAATATTACCTGTTGACTTGAATAGACCTTTACACCAGCTCTGAATTTATAATCAGTTATTATATGGACCCCATCCACTGAGTTACCTACCTGAGGACAATCAGTAAGCAACAATACACACATCATATTAGTACATAGTAAGAAATTTGGAAGTTTCCATTCTTAGCAGTCAAAGATTAACTAGCAATGCTATTATATACCTGGATGAATGGCAGAGTTTCTTGCCACTCAGCAACAGAGAAAGTCAACCTTTCTAAAACAAAGATTTATTTGCTATTTCAACCAAAGATATATTCTAAGAATTTGATTTTAAGAGGATTTCTATAAAATAATCATATTTGACATTCAAATTGCATCAATGTAAACTATATTATTCTTTTTACTAAAAAAAAAAACACCAAAGACAAACCTGTATCATATCAATTTCTACTTTATTTTTGTTTCCTTTGGGCAAGCAAATAGGGTTCTTATATTGTTAATATAGATCACATTGCTTCCTAAATTTCTCCTTCATTGTGTACTATTTATTTCAAGGCATTTTGCATAGTGCCTAAAACTTAATAAAGCAAAACCAAGCAACTCTATGCTGTTGTTGTTGTTGTTGTGTACTCCCAAGTGGGAACCGACTCATAGCTGACCTTTCAGAAGTAATTTAATCCCATGGGAAGAGATTGCCTATCCTTCTCCAACAGAGCAGCTGGTGGATTTGAACTTCGTGCTTTTGGGATTTGCAGCACAGATCCTTACCACAAGGCCACCAGAGCTCAAGGTAAATTGAATGCCACATCTAAGAGGGGATGTGTGAGCCTGAGCAGAATATGATGATTCCTTTGAGAGCAGAGTTGCTAACTTAACCTTTATATATCAGAATGACAGCCTCATTGAGCCATGTATTGTACCAAACCACAGCTAACTCATTGTTTTAAAGTTGTATCCAATTCATAGCTGCTCTATAGAATAGATCTGAGCATTGTTCATAGAGTTTGCGGAGGTAAGCCATTTTGGAAGTGGATGCCACTTCTGCTTCCAAGCTTGTTTTAATTGAGGAGCTCCACCAAACACTGTCTGCCATTATCACATTTGGCACATCAGTGTCACAGTGTTCAGCATCACTGCAACCACCAGTTACCTCCGTACAGCAATATGAACAATGCTCAGGCCTTTCCTTCATAGGGTTGCTATTAGTCGTCTACGACTCGATGGCACTTAAGAACAACAACAACTATAGAATAGAATCAAACTGTCCCAGAGGGTTTGCAGGGCTATAATCTTTACAGAAGCCTTTGGTGGCCTATGGGAAGAAGCTGAGCTGCAATTCCAAGAGCACTCAGTTCCAATCCACCAGCTTCTCTGCCAGAAAAGGGCAGGCAATTTCTTCCAGAATGATTAACTGCCTCTGAAAACCTGCCCTAGAGGGTCAGCTCTGGGTCGGTTCTGATTCTATGGTACAAAACAGCATGACTACATCTCTCACCAAGGATCTTTTGGTTAACAGTTAAGCCCTTAACACTGTGCCAGTTGGGCTTTTTAGAGTATTGTAGTAAAACAAAAAGAGAAGAACAAAAACTAAGGTGGTGGTGATTGTTGTTAAGTGCTGTGAAGTCTAGTTGTAGAGGACTCATAGCGACCCTATGAATGAAAGACCTGAACACTTGTATAACTTTCATCATTTATCCAAGTTCATAGAGTTTCCAGAAGCAAGCTATTTCAGAAGTGGATGCCACTCCTGCCTCCAAGCTTGTTTTAACCAGGGAGCTCCACCTAACACTGTCCACTATGGGTAACCAGTATCACATTTGACACATCGGTGTCACAGTGTTCAGCATCACAGCGACCACGAGTTACCTCTGTAGAGCATATGGACAAACCAGTGCTGTACCACTTAGAAGAATGCTTGACCAAAAACAATTAAAAACAGGCCAGAGGGCCCAGATTAAATTCATCCACCTTTGTCTTGGTAGCATCGCCTTCTGTCCACTAGGCCAACTGAGCTCTCTTGATGTTGTTTTTAGTTTTGTTGTTGTTAAATGCCGTCAAGTTGTAGATGACTCATGTTGTTGTTGTTATGTGCTGTTGAGTCATTTGCGACTCATAGCGACCCTATGTACAACAGCCTAAACCGTGCTCTATCCTGTGCCAATCTCATTGCCTCTGACAAACCCATCCCGAGTACCCCAGTCACTGAATCAATCCACCTCATAGAGGGTCTTCCCCTCCTGCGCTTTCCCTCCACTCTACCCAGCATGATGTCCCTCTCTAAAGACCTGTCTCTCCTTACAACATGTCCAAAGTATGTCAGACGAAGCCCCAGAATCCTTGCCTCCAAGGAGCAGCCTGGTTCAACCCTCTCTACGATGAATCTGTTTATTTTCTTGGCAGTCCATGGTACATTCACTACTCTCCTCCAGCACCACAGCTCAAAGGCGTCAATTCTCCTTCTATCTTCCCTAGTTATTGTCCAACTCTCCGATGCATAACATGTGATTGCAAAAACCATGGCCTGTATCAGGCGGACCTTAGTCTCCAGAGAGACTCTGACTCCAGAGAGATGACTCATAGCGACCCTATAAACAAAAGACCTGGACACTTGTGTAACTTTCACTGTTTCTTCAAGTTCATAGGGTTTCTGAGGCAAGCTGAGCCAGCTGGGCTCTTTAGAGTGTTGTAGTAAAACAAAAGGACAAGAACAAAAACTAAAGTGGCTCATGGTAATGAATGCAAAGCATTCACCTGCACCTAGCACTATGCATGAATCTTATGTCCTGGACTAGGTATAAAGACCTTATTGAAGGGCCGGTTGTCATTTATTTGCCATGTATTTGGGAAGACTTTTTTTTTTCTCTTCTTTTTCGAACATTAAGTTTCTTAATTTCTAATCAAGAAATAATTTCACTTTTCCTCCAAAGCTGTCGTGAAGATTACAACTCTGCACAGTCCTTGATCAGCTTCCAGGAAAGGGAACTGAATGAACGATAGTTGTAATGATGATTGTTTGTTGTTGTTGTTGTTACGTGCCTTTGAGTTGCTTGTGACTCATAGTGACCCTATATACAACAGCCCTAAACCCTGCTCTATCTCTTGCCAACCTTATTGTCTCTGAAACCTCTATCCCCATTACTCCAGTGACTGAATCAATCCATCTGATTGATGGTCTCCTTCCCCTGTGCTGCCCCTCCACCCTCCCAAGCATGACAGCCCTCTTCAAGGACTGATCCTGCCTTGGAACATGTCCAAAATATGTCAGACAAAGCTTCAGAGTCCTTACCTGCAAGGAGCAGCCTGGCTTCACCCTCTCTAGGATGACCTTTTTGTTCTCCTAGTAGTCGATGGTATATTTAATACTCTTTTTCAGCACCAAAGCTCAAAGGCATCAATTATCCTTCTATCATCCCTAGTCATTGTCCAGTTCTCTGAAGCATAACAAATAATTGCAAAGACCATGGCCTGTATCAGGTGCACCATAGTCTCCAGACTGACATCAATGATCTTCAGTACTTTGGAGAGATCTCTAACAGCAGATTTTCCCAATGTAATTCATCTTTTAATTTCTTAGCTACTGGTACTAAGAGTGTTGATTGTAGAGCCAAAAAAATTGAAGCTGTTAACAATCTCTATCTCTTCACTATCTATTATGATGCTACCACTTGGCCCAGTGGTAAAAATCTTTGTTTTCTTGATGTTGAGTCCATATTGATATTGTTATCAATCTTGTCACATGGACCTTCAGGGAAATAGGTTAGAGAATCTTTAGATTTTCTATCAGTACCTTTCAACCCACTCCTTCAAGTCCCACGTGAATTTTTAATATTTGGAATTTACTCTACCAATTAAAGGGGATTGAGTGCAATAGGAGAAAATAGTATTATAAAGTACTTCTGACTTATTTGTAAAGTTTGAATACATTGTCTTCCACAAAATATCCTTCTCATTTCTTCACCCCACAACCCGTCGAAATGTGCAACCCTAAGATTAACACCCTACCCCCCATCCACACCCCTCTATTTCCACCCTCTTTACCTCCCTTGCCTTGGATCCTCATATTCACACTATAGTATTGGTTTTAGACAGTATTTGTCCTTGTGGGACTGAGTTAATTCACTCAGCATAATGCTTTCCAGTCATTAGCACCTTTAGAAACTCTAATGTTCTTTTTTCCTTTCCCTTTTAAATGTTTTAATTAATATGTTCCTTATTCATATATATTATGTTTCATGCACGCACACTGTTCCACACAGTCCTCCATGGTCACACTCTACCTCGTTCATCTATATCCTGGGGTTCTCTACCCTCTACAACCATGCCATTAACAACTACCTTCTTCCTTACTCTCATTTGAACTGTTATTGCTCTTGCACGAAAGAGAGAGAGCGAGAGAGCGAGAGAGCAAAAGAGAGGAGAGGAGAGGAAGAGAGAGAGGAAGAGTGAAAGAGAGAGAGGAAGAGAGGGAAATCACCCTGGGGAGGGGTATACTCTATAAGGTATGGCCCTGCTAACCACAAAAGACTGCTTCACTGACTCTTTGAATGCAACAGCAGGTCTGAGGGAAAGAGGTAGGCAATCTCATGCCATGTGATTTCCACCTTTGGAAAGCTTCGGTGGTGCTGAAGGGTCAGGCATGACCCACTATAGAACAGCAGTGAGAGCTAAGTTCAAGTCTATCCTATAGAGTCGCCAGGGACAGTGATATCCTGAAGGGTACATAAAAAATGACAATGAATATAGGTAATGAATTATTTGAGAAGGTCTCCAAAATTAGCAAAAGCCATTCATATATATATACTTATAATTAAAAGCTCACAAAAATTACTGATTGTCTAAGAAATAAAATCTGTCACTTTTTGCTCCTTGGAATTTTGAATTCACGGTGTGTATGCTTAGCTTTTTTTTTAAATAACTAAACATATATACTAGGGTCTGTTCAGCTATTTTCTTCTAAAAGGTCTCTTGCTCATAAAAAAAGAATCTATTTGCATTTCTCCCTCCCTCCTCCTGATTCTTTCTAATGTAAGTTATGGGACTTCTAGCCACATGAATTCCTATTTTTATATAAAGGTAGCTACTAATTTATTTAGGGAATCTAAGATTTTTGGCTATTCCCTTCTCCCGTGATAAAAACAAACAAATAAACAAACAGAAAAAAAAAAAACACAAACCAAAAACAACAAAAAGAAATCTCCAAACGGGTTACAGATCAGCTGCTTAGGCTTAGAAAACTGTGATGATTTATCATCAGTTGTGATGATTAAATAATGACCACCTTTTCCTGCCATCTACTCTCTGATAGTATGTGCGCTTTGCAATCTGTTCTGAAGCCCTGCACTTTTTTGTGGGAAGTCCCCACGTGAGCGCTCTGTGTTTATAGCTGCTATGAACTGAAATGAAATGTGAAGAGTGAAATCTTTCAACTAATATGCCTCCCAAGTTGCCACATCAGGATTCACAAAACAAGATACTGAAGGATTGGATCTGAATCCCACTGTTCAGCACCGTGTCTGGTCGTCTGAATTGTAAGTGATATTCTGTGACCTTAGCTTGTCCTTGAGGCTCCCTTGCAGAGAGAGTACTGCAGTTAGAGCCTTGGCAGTGGCGAGAGCCAAGTTTAAAATGAAGAATGCTGCTGTTTGCTATCTCCACCAAACCATATTTGTTCAGCTTCTGAGAAGCACACCTGGTCTTCGAAGGCATTAAAATAATTGGGGTTTTTTCATGCTATTGTTAAAAGCAAAGGGAATTATTTTCTTCTAAGCATAGAGCAACTATCAAGCTTGTCTACTTGCAGATATTAGACAGAGAGGGAAAACTCAGCCTGTTTAGATGCTGTTTGTTAACGAGGAGGTTCGTTAAAGACTTGGACACATCTCAACACTCTGTTTAAAACAATAATAAAATAAATGGCTTGGTTCTCCACTTCATTCTTAAATTATCAAAACATACTCTCACTCTTTCATGTGAGCAGTGAAAGGGAAATCTTTTTTGCCATCTTGAGAGGTTAATATAAGCTGAGTTATTACTAACCCCCTCCTTTGAACCCCAGGTAAAGTGAATTGGATAGGAAAAAGTGCATTGAAAGAAATAAGCTTGTGGGAATGGAGGACCTATGGTTCTACTAACATAAATTTATCATAATACATCCTGAATATATTATTTAATGAAGTTAGAGATAAAATCCATATATTCTTATTGCATTTTTATGTTCTATATGGTTTTCATGCACAGAAACTATTCTTCCAACATGTGAGAGGCGGCGCGTCTCTCATTACTTCCTCTCAGTAACGGAATTCAGGATGATATTTTAGCCAGTCATTCAGAAATCTATCAGGTTAAACTTTCTATGTAATCTAGACACAAAGTCTTTGCGACCAGAACTCTGCAATTAAATGCATTTGTAATATTCATTAATGGGGTCAAGTTGGCTGTTTTATATCCATCCTGACATTACCACTTACCATCAGACACTTGGCGAGACTGCATTAGCCGTGGAAATAGATCTGAAAATGTATATGTACCTTTAGTTGCAAGGTAATAACTCTGTCAGATACATGTCATTGGCTGTGTTCCTCTAAACTATTGTTTCTTAGTTTTGTTTATGGATTCAAATGGGATTGTTCAATATGTGCAAAAGCTGCATAAAATATGGCAGTGCACAGGCAGGAGGAAACCACCAATTTACTTCACCTCACCACAGCATTAAATGTCAAGGTGTCAAGTTGTCCCTTCAGGTTTCACTGGCGAACATAAATTATTGCTAATAGAATGCACCAGCAAAATTTCTGAATAACAAATGACTCGGGAAAGCATCACTACCAGAAGGAACTATGGGACACTTGAGATAATTTATGACACAAATATTTTCAAAAGCTGGTCGGCTTGGAAGGTTGGTTTCTAAATGTGAAATAAATAACTGCCTGAGTTCTGCGTACTCAACTCATCCTCCTGCAATTTCAGTCAAATACATTCTATGTAAGAAGTCACCCCCAGTCTGCAGCGCCACTGTGCCCTCAGAGCACCTTGATATTTGATGGAAAATTCACGTTTCAGTTAATCCCCCAAGCTCCTCAATCTAACTTTTCTTTAGAATGGGTTCAGCTGCTATTGTGTTTCATATACTAGACAGCATCTGCTTCACACTCTGTATCATTGTGAGCTTAAAGAGGGTAGAATTGCAGAAGCTTAAATAACCTGCATTTATGCTCCTTGCTAATTGGCTCCCTTTCCATTGTAAGGGGGGGCATTGGAGAGGGGACAAAATTTGTGCCTCTCTCTATTTCTTTTTAAGATTTTGCTTGAATCTCTAGCAAATTCTTTAGCCTTGGGAGGAGGTCCTTAAGTTCAAACTCAAAACCCAAACTCATTGCCTTGGCATTGGAACTGACTCATAGCTGACATTCTTTTGGTTTTCTGATGTGTCAACAACACATAAAAAGATTGACCGTCTTTCTCCCTTGGAACTTCTGTGGGATTTGAATGACCAGATAGACACAGCCTTCGTGTTAGCAGTACAACTTTCTACACTATCAGAGCTCTTTATCTGAAGGCAGGTTTCAAGTAAAATAAAATCAGTGACAAGCCAGCCTTTTCCCCAACCACCATGTTGTTGTTTATTGGTCTAGTTGTAAGAACTTTTTCTTTGATGCTTATGGATGAACTGTACTGAAGGCTAAATAGTTCTTCGAGCTTCATAAATAAGTTCTTCAAGTATTCTTTGTTTTCAGCAAAGTTGGTTTCATAGGCTGTTAAGGATTCTTCTTCCTATTTTGATGTGAAATTTTCTTCATAGAGTCTACAATTATTTATTCAGCACATAGACTGGGAAAGTATGATGCAAGACTATCGTCCCAATATTCCTCTTTCCAGTGAGCACTTCCCATAGTTGTCTTCATTTACCTTGGTCACGTTGTGCTAATTTACAATATATAGTTAATTGCCTTTCCATTCATCAGAATTAAGATGCTTCTACCAAGGGAGAAAGATGGCTAGTTTCCTCTCTTACATCTTCTGAAAACCTGCCAGGTGGTCAGCTATGAGTTGGTTCTCTACACCACATAACAACAGCTAAATTCTTCCCTCTTCTATATCTGTTAACTGTCAAAGAATGTTTCTGTAAGTAGACCTATTCTTGACCATTTACACAAGTAGTAGCATCAATATTTCCTCCTTTTTGGTTGACTTAATTCACTCAGTATAGTGCCTTGCAGATTTCATCCTTGTATTGGGTTTACCACCACTGGCATTCAAGTGTGCATCTGTATTGTTGGACTGGAGCTCTGGTGGCCTAGGGGCAAGAAGCTGCACTGCAATCCTGAAGACACATGGTTTGAGGCCACCAGTTACTCCATGGGAGAAGAAAGGACAATCTCCTCCAATGCGATTCTAGTGTGCATACGTATTACATTTTGTTTACTCATTCATTTTGGTGGAAAATTAAGTTAGTTTATTTTGCTGCTATTGATGCAATGAAAATTAGTGTGCGTGTGTCATTTCTCTCATATTACTATGAATGAGATTTCTTAATCATATGATATTTCTGTACCACAATGATAGTGTCATTCTATAAACCTGCTGTCAGGATAGAGTTCCAATCCCCACACAACCTCTTCAAGATTTGTTGTTTTCTGTTTTGTTTAGATCAGAGTAATTTTTGTAGGGATGAGAAACTATCTCCTTGTAGCTTTGATTTGTATCTCTCTAACCAAGTATCTCCTTGGAGGCAAGGATGATGAAGCTTCATCGCACATATTTTGAACATATATTGTTTGGAGGAGCTGGTCCTTGGAAAGGTGGAAGAGCAGCAAAGAGAGAAAAATCTTCAATTGTATGGACTGAAACAGTGGCTGTAACAATGTGTTTATAAGAAGTTATATGGCTGGCACAGCATAGGGCAAGGTTCAGATCTGTTGTTCATAGGATCGCTATTAGTCATAGTTGATTCAACACCACCTAACAACAGCAAAATGTTGTAAAAAATATCATGTGTTGAGTCAAGGGATGTATTTTCAATTGCTTCCAATGCATTTTAAAGTTAGGCAGTCAACAAGATTATGGAATAAAGAGTCACTGTTTTTGAAGTGTGGATATTCTGGAATTTGAATATTCCACAGATTGCCAAAAGAACAAACAAGTCGGCTTAAAAGAAGTACAAAGAGGGCATTTCTTAGAGTCAAGAATGGTGAAACTTCATCTCACATACTTTGGATATGTTGTCAGGAGGGACTAGTCGTTGGAAAAAGACATTATGTCGGGAAAGGTGGAAAGTCAGATAAAGAGGGGAGACCCTCAAAAGATGGATTGACACAGTGACTGTAGCAATAGATTGGAACATAATAGAGGTTGTGAGTATGGCACAGGGGAGGGCAAGACTCAGAGGTATTGTCATAGGGATGCTAGTTGGCCTGACAATACCAGGTAACAACAATAACTATGCTACAGAGGGGAATTCCGGTGATGTTGACAACAGCAACTACACCAGTTACTAGATGGGGAATCACAAGTAGTTACATTAATGCTCAAGCTTTTCTATTCCTTTCAAATAATAAAATTAATAATGTTATCATGCAGGATAAAATACCTTTTTTGTACGTATGCATTTGTCTGAAGGAGGGCGTCTTTAAAAAATCCTCGTGGTGTAATGGTTAAACACTTGGCTGTTAACAGATTGATTGGTAGTTTCTATCTACTAGTCTATTGGGTGAAAAGATACCTAGTGGTCTCCTCTGATAAAGAAACGCTATGAGTCAGTTCCACTTTTTAAGTACACTTTTATTTTAATGGGGATTTTAATGAACATTTACAGAGAAGTTAGATTTCCATTCATTCATTGTTGCACATTTTAACCCCTCTCTCTCCCTTCCCCTTCTCCCAGTTCACTGTTTTTGTTTTTAATATTCATTAATTGTTGTACAATTACCTCCCTCCCCCCATGCTAGTCCTCTTTGCAATGATATACCTCTTATTCTGGGCTGCTGTCATAGGTATTATGCCTTATCATATATTTCTTTTAGACAGTCCTTCCTTTCATCTGTTCCAGTGAGATCCTTGTGAGTAAGAATTGATTTGGCTGCACCTAGCAACATTGCCACCAACAGGATATGTCTAAATACTTTCTAAGACTCTTGTTCCTTTTTCCTGTGTTATGAAAGGATACAATGGCTACTAGGTTTTCTTAATGATTGAGCATGTTTTCTACTAATGTTTCCAGTTACTGATTGAATAATTTTGCTTCTTTGCAAAGTCTAATAAATTGTTAGTCCTACTTTCAATAATATCGCCTTTTACTCCATTCTCACAATGCATATGTGATGGTTTTATTAAAATCTAAGTCTATTGACTCTTCATAGTGCTTTAAATTAGTGAAATGGCTCCCAATTGTGTTTTGAAAGGGACAAAAAACTTCTCCTAATGGCACCTTGCCATACAGAGGTAACTTGTGGTCGCTGTAAAACTGAACACTGTGACACTGATGTGTCAAATGCGATAATGGTTACCCATGGTGGACAGTGTTTGGTGGCGGTCCTTGGTTGAAAGAAGCTTGGAAGCAGGAGTGGCATCCACTTCCATAAGTAGCTTGCCTCTGGAAACTCCATGAACCTGAAGAAAGGATGAGAGTCATGCAAGTGTCGAGGACTCTTGTTCATAGGGTCTCTGTGAGTCGCTTACAACTTGATGGAATTTAACAGCTACAACAACAATGCCACCTGCATTATTTCTAGTCAAATACAATTCGTCTTGATCAACAGCCTTATACAGATTTCAAATCCCATGAAGAAACCAAGCTCTCTCTTTATGTTTCAAATATCTTACTCTGCTCTTTACCTGGTTAAAGTCAATATACATTTCAGGTTTTAACAAGATACTTTTTCCTCATAGATGCTTTTGTGCTCCTGGACTTGAGGTTTTGTTTTCCAGAACTCTTCTTGTAAAGTTTCTGTAACAATTATCACACGGTATATCAGTTGATTTCTCTTGTTCCCTTAGACTTGAGTTCATTGAGAGTTTGGTTTCTCTAGTTGTTTCATTTTAGTGCCTAATAAAATGCTAGGCTCGTAACAACTCTCCACTGACTGTTGTTGAAAGGATGAATTAATGTATGCTGTGACCTTGATGAACAACCATTTCAGTGTCACAAAAGTAGTTCTCAGCCTCTGAAATTATTGTCTAAACTTAACATGGTAAAGAAGGCTGTATGGTCAGGTCAAAAGCCAGCTGGACACTGTAATTCTACAGACCTTCTTGGTAATGTAAAGGAGTTATGAGAGAGAGCAGTATAGAATGCGTTGGAGCAATTCTCTTCTGACTGCAGTTGAAGGCATTTTGCTGCAGCGTATCAATATTCTTTGTCACACAATATATCTCTCAGTGTCTTTTAGCTCTACAACAACATAAGCTAGAGTTTCCAGTCTTCTTCACTTCAAGCCACCATGCATATGTTAATGTTAAAGGAAACGATGCTGAAATTTCAAAATAATAGAATACTACTGGTCTTTATTAATTGTGGTCAGATTTATATACTTGTTAATTAGGATAATTTTTATTTAAGTAAAGACTTCTTCTAATGTACTATCTTAAACTTAGTTGAAAATATTTTCAAGTTTCATAAGTCTGTATATTTTATACACCAAGATTTTACCTCTCTAGGGTACTAAATAACAATGATGTAAGTCTAAAGGCTAAGACGAGGCCATGGTCTTCAGAATTACTCATTATGCATCACCTAGCTGAACAATGACCAAAGATGACAGAAAAATTGATTGATGCCTTTGAGTTGTGGTGCTGGAGAAGAGTATTGAACACATCATGAACTCCAAAGAGAACTAATAGATCTGTCCTGAAGAGGGTGAAGCCAATTTGCTTTTTGAAGGCAAAGATTTTGAAGCTCTGTTTCACATACTTTGGGCATTTTGCCAGGAGGGACTAGTCCTTGGAGAAGGTTATCATGTTTGGAAGGGTGGAGGGACAGTACATGAGAGGAAGACCCTAGATGGTATGGACTGACATAGTAATTGGAGTAATGGGGGTCGGTTGGTCAGAGACAGTGAGAATGGTTCAAGATAGAGCAGATTTCAGAGCTATCGTGCATAGATTGCTATGAGATGTGGTCGACGTGATGGTTCATACAACATGAACATAATTGCTTTACTAATTTTTCTTTCATCTATGGGATAGCAACTTTAATAAAATTTTTTAATTACAACTTTCTGAAAATATTCTAGATATTAGCTAAAAAAAACAATAATAATCATTGCCTTAGAGGCAATTCTGGCTCATCGTGACCTTACAACAAAGAATGCAATTGCCCTTTGTCCTTTCCACTGCTACATCTTTATGGAAGCAAACTCCCCCTTATTTCTCCTAGGGAGAAACTGCTGGTGTGAACTACTAATATTTCAGTTCAGTTGAGATCTTCAACTGCCAAACTAATAGGGTTCCTTAAGAGATAGTAGTGTGTTTAAAAAAAATCATAATTGCCACCCAAGCAGATATATGCACACCCATGTTTATTACGGCTTTGTTCACAATAGCAAAGAGCTGGAAACAACTCAAGTGCCCATCACCAAAGAATGGATAGAGAAGCTATGGTATATTCATACACAATGGAATACTATGCAGCATTGAAAAACAATCAATTCATGAAATATTATGCAAAATGGGTGACCCTGGAGGACATTATGCTGAGTGAAATATCTCAGTCATGAAAAGGACAAATATTGCGTAGGGCCACTGTTGTAAAACAGGATTGAGATCAGGGTTGAGGGATGACAGAAAAGGAATGGAGGAATGATGTATATTGCATTGAAATAGTTGAGGGAGAGAGCTGTTTAAAAGGGATATATCTTGTCATTACAGAAGTCCAGAGTGAAGGCTGCATAGTGGAGTGGCCTTATGGGGGAGGGATTGCATAACAATGAAAGAGTTTTCTTTGTCTTTTCAAGGAGAAGAGTGAATGCGGGGAGGTGGTGAGCAAGGAGAAAAGTGCAACAATGAATGACTGGAAACCCTAAGTCTCTGTAAACTTCATTAAAATTAATTTTAAAAAATCTATTAAGCGCATGCAAAGGCAAGACTTACAAATTCATATTGCCTAGTGCAAAAAAAAGCCTGGTGGCATAATGCGTAACATGCTAGGCTGCTGTCTTGGATTAAATTGTGTTCCCCCAAATACATGCGTATGTTGGTGTAATATAGAGTCATGCAAAAATTCTCATTATCTGGTAAGCTGAATCATTTTAAAAGAATTAAGAGTAGCACCCTTTATTCCCATTCAGTCCTTAGTCTGAGGTAAAGAGAGTTTCCCCAGGGTGTGGCCTGCAATACCTTTAATTTTACAAATTTAAAAGTGAGAACATTGAGCTTGCGGGGCAGGGTTTTGGAGGGCAGGGCTGCTTATCACTACAAAGCAATCTATAGGAGTGGAGATCCTTTTAGGTTCAGATTCCTGCAGTAGAAAGTTCGAGACACAGGCGAAGGCCAGGACATAGGATCACCAAGGAAAGCCTGGCCACATAACACTGAAGGAAACAGGACCTTCCTCCAGAATCGACAGAGAGAAAGGACTTTCACCTGAGCTGGCAGCCAGAATGTGCACCTCTAACCTCCTCAACTGTAAGGAATAAATGTCTGCTTCTTAAAGCCATACACTCATGGTCTTTTGTCATTGCAGCTCTAGGTAAGTAGGAGAGGTGCCTCTCATTACACTGTCCATGTCCACCTGCTACTGCATGACAGAAGGATGACAGATTATCCCATAAAGATTGGAATAGACTCACATGAGCAAGGTTTGGTTTTTTAAACTAAAGTGTATTATGAACAAGTAAATTGAAGGGTTCTTTGAACCTTTTGTTAGTTTTGTTGTTATTAGTGACCATCTACTCAGAACTGAACCAACTCTGATCTTCCAGTAGATTTTCAGATGCAGCAAAGTGGAACAATTGGCGAATCTGAATCTTTGATTTGGCAGCACAATTTCTTTACCACTAAATCTTTAGGGTTTTAAACGTTAGATTTGATTAAAATACTATATGTACTAATTTTAATCTAATTTAAAAAATTTTATTATTATAACAATTTATTTTTAAAATTTGGATACAATGTTTTCCAGAACAGATTCTTCCAATTTCCCTCACCCCCCTATCAAATTGTACACCTCCAGTATTAACCCCCCCCGCCCCCCCGCTACACATCCTCATCCCTCTGCTTTCACTTTCCCACCTCCCCAAACTTGGATCGTTATACTCATTCTACAATAATTGTTTTCTACAATATTTGTCCTTGAGGTACTGAGTTAGTTCACTCAGCTCTCCAGTCCCTCCTAAGTTAGGTAATAATTTTTAAAAAAAATCATTGGTCCTGCGTGCTGAGTAGTATTCCATTGTGTGAAAGTACCAGAATTATGTCCTTCTCCAAGAACTGGCCCTTCCTAACACTATGCTCAAAGTATGTGAGACAAAGTTTCACAATCCCTGCTTCCAAGGAGCACCCTTCCCACACGTTGTCTAAGATAGACTTGTTCTTTTTGGGTATAGTGTTAGGAAGGGCCAGTCCTTGAAGAAGAACATCATTCTGGGAAAGGGAGAGAGATGACATAGGAAAAGAAGACCTTCAACAAGATGGGTTAACAATAAGCTCAAGTATATTTGAGAGGGTGAGGAAGGCACAGACTAGGGCAGAGTTCAGAGTCATTGTTCACAGGAAGGCTATGAGCCACACATAACAACAATGTTGGTGGAAGGACCAAAAATAAAAATGTATCCCTAGTGGGTCTCGTAGGGCACTAAGTGGTGTAATCTGTAGGATGTTGCACCACTAAACAAAAGGCTGTATCTCCTAAGATCCAGCTGCAACAGCTCTTTTGTGGGAGTAGAGTGCATAATCTTTTCCAATTATGGTTTACAACAGTCTCCGAAACCCAACACAGGAGGATCACCAGGAGTCAGAAATAACTCGACAATAATGAGTTTGAATTTGTTTTGAATCAGTCTCCTGAGAACGTAAAGATCTCCAGTGTTGTAGTGCATAACATGGAGGAATGTTAACTGAAAGGCTGTTGGTTTGAATCCACGAGGTGATTCACGAAAGATGGGAAGTTAATAACTTCTCTGAATTTCATCAGGATTATTTGTAAAAAAAAAAGGATGTGTCCAATTGATTATAATATTAAGTCTTTGGAGAATTGAAAGATTGAGGAATTCTTACAGTAGAAAGAAATGATCTTGGGGAGACTGGTATGACAACTGACTGAAATCTGTCCTAATAACGACTTTATTGCACTGTATCACTGGGCAGAAATGGCACTGAGAGACGATCTTTGGGGAAACAGGGCTTTATTTAACATGTATTTTCTATAAATGTTAAATAATAATGGGACAGGTTATGTTCTGAACTAGAAAGAATCCTACTTGTGGACATTTTCAAGGGAAGACTAGAGGATTTTCCTGTCAGAGACACAATGTAAAAGACTTTGCTGGATCTGGATATATTAGATGTCTTTAGGTTCTTTATCATAACTTTATAACTCTGAGAAGTGTGTATAAATGTAGCTTTTGTCTTTATTTTCTTTTTTATTTCAGAACCTGAAATTACAGTTAAGTATGTAGCAGGATTTTGTTTGGTTGTTTTGATTGTCTAATTTTAGTAAATAGATGTCTTGGCTTTCCATTGATAGGTACTTGTAAGTCATAAAAATATGATCCAGAGACAATCTTTCTCTCTCAAAATGTCATTTCTTGAATAGGTATCAGAGGATTGTAAGTAATTTAAAAATTATTTATGGAGAAACACATTTATTTGTGGAGAAGCAGCATCCCATCTTGCTGATAACTTTACTCTCAAACCCATTAACAACAGAAAAGTTCTCCTCTTTATAAATAAGACTATCAGCCAGTTATTTAACTGTATCAATTATTAGGTGGGCCATTGGCGCTAAAAGTCGCTTTAATGAAACCACCTTTACTCATGGCCACAAAAAGAAAAGTCCTCAGAATGCAAAATGAAAAGTTGTTAAGTTTCTTCAGGGAAAATATTCTATCTGGAGAAGGAAGATTGTGGCCATTTATTGTAGCAATCATAAGTCCAGCGAAGACTGGGAAAACAGTGATCATTCTGCTTTAATCAGGTTACCCAAACACAACAGCTGCAAGCAGAGATTGCTGTTTAGGCTGAAAATGGGAAACACTTCTTATGAAGTGAAATGCTGCAGGGTTGTATATGAAAAATGGGACCTTTCTTTGTGTTTTTCCATAACAGAGCATAAAAGCGTGTTTTAACCACTTTTAAGCTTAACAGGGTATTGATTAATATCACCGTATAATGGCCTAGATATACTTCCAAGGACAAAAGTGGGTAAAAAAAATAAATTTAATCACAAAATTCATTCTCTTTAATATATTTGGTTTTCTTTGAATGGTGATTTTCCAACTCATGAAAGATCAGGAAAACAGAAGTCGAATGAAATAATCTTTTTTTTTTTTCTTGAACGAAAGATTCTTAAAACTTGTCAGATATCACCCTATATTCAACCTCTAATTTGGAAAGGAACAACAAAATATGTATATTTTTTTAAATGATCTTGCCTATTAATTTAAATACTAAAGTGGGGTTCCCTCTCCTATTTTCTCTTCTTTGGATTAAATAGAGACATATACATTGGCTCATGATGCTTTTTATTTTTTAACAGAAGAATAGAAAATTATCAGAAGGCGGCAGAAAAATGACTATCACATTTTAATTAGCATCAGTCTAGCCAAAGACTAGGTAGAATGTCAATCTCCCTTTATAATATGAAAGGAAAACCTCCATTCAATCCTGCAAGCATTTAGAACTTGACAAACTGTAATCGGCTATGATCTCTTTTTAAGAAATTGAAATAAAAGACAATTTCTTCATCTTCTAATCTTTGTGAAACATGAGAGAAATGAAATTAACTTCTCTGAGGGCCCAACTGGTACTCATAAATAACCTGCTGTCTGGAGGTACTGCACACGTCTTGTTTACGTGACTTTCACTTTCTTCCTAAAGGCAAGAGGGAAAATTCTGTGGAAGTACATCTTCAGTGTATAATCATGTTAATGTCTAGGTCCCATTTCACTCCAGCATATACTTCCTCCTGCCTTTGTCACTTTTCCCTGAACAGCGGCTGATCGCGACTCAGTGCCAGCAGTATCCTCTCCTGCAACACCCTCCTAGCAAGTTATTTGTTCTTTTGGTTAAGATTCTTGGAGTTTTGGAGATTAAATAACTGATGTGGTGATAACTTTTAGGGCACTTTAAAAGACTATAATGGGCTAGACTCATTCTGCTTTATTTTTAGACAGTCTTATGATGTATAGAGAAAATGTAGGTGGTGGAAGAGAGAAAAGGCAGAAAAAGTGAATGGGGGGGGGAGTGTTTCATTAAAAATTGGAGTGCCATGTAGCTGAATGTTAAACTCACTGCTCACAAAATTGTTGCATAGCAGGAGAAAGACCGGGTGTCCACTTTTGTTAAGATTAACAACCTCTTTGGAAACTAGATGGTTCTGAGCTAGAATTGCCTGCATGCAAGAAAGTGTAAGGAAGGTTCTTGGAGCAACAACCCCACTCGGTATTATTTCTAGAAACAGAATAAAATGTACAATTAGGAAGCATCTTTGGCACATACTCTGAACTAATAAAAATTTTCAATATTAGTATTATTCTCATTGATGCCTTGAAAGATACTCACACCAACTGCCTTAACAGTCTGTAATTTTCCAAGAAGAATGTATCTATTTACTAGTTCTACAGTTAGGAAGTATATCTGGCAGAGTTAATTTGGAAATTATTAACAAGTCATTGTCCAGTTATTTAGTTGTCAGCAAAGCAAGACTTTAAGGAGTAATGCAAAGGAAAGGTTCATTTTCACTCACACTGTATTTAAGTAGCTAGAAGCTCTTTCCAACTACTGAATCGATTTAGAGTCCTGCACACAAAACCTGAGGCCTGAAGGCTCATGAGAATGCCCAGTGAATTAAGGTATAATTCATGGGGTGTGGGTGTGTTTGTAACTAGCTTATATTGTGCATTGATAAAAGTGAAAAGAAAACCATGATTTATTAGCCCCAAGTCTTTTATTTGTGTAATATTTGAGTAGAAGCATTCATGGGGGATAAAACCACAGAAGAGGAGAGATTCAGTCTCGTACAAAGAACTTATAGTCAGCTGTGGTTGGTCCTCTAAAGTGTACAGTTTAAACATTCTTGGATTCCATGACCCAATAAGCTACATGTGTAGTTCCCTAAATATAGGCAGCAAGAAATCAAGGTCTGAACTTCACATACTATCTTATATGGACCTACAAGCTATTGAGAGACCCTCAAGGCTAAAGTGAGGAAGTCTTGTTTGCGATGCACAGTATAAAACTTTGGTACTCTGTGTAATTTCTGTTTTAACTACTTTTCCTTGAGAAACAGAAGATCAAGAGTAGAACTTCCCATTTTATTCTTTTTTTAAAAATACTATTATTATTTTGCATCCCATTTGTGAGCTGAGCGAATGTATTCCAGCATTTAGCTAAGCCAGGTAATCAACCATGGTGCTTTCAAACCATTAGATTTCCAAAGAACACAACACAGAAGCCACTTCTATAGAAAAACATGGAATATTTTTTGGTTTTGGAGTTTTTCTGGAACTAGGAGACTTCTTATAAATTGGCTTAATATTTTAGTAAGTGTGTCTAGTATGTTAACTCAAAAAACATAATGATTTCAACAAAGGGCTCAAACATAACAATGATGGAAAGAGAACTTTCTTTTGCTTCTATGGGGCTTATTGAACAGCCTGTACCAACAATAATGAAAGGTTTCAAAATCATCCATCACATTTGTTAAGCAAATCCATGAAATAAATAACAGAACCAGCAATTCATGAAGTTTATAACTCTTGGGTAGATACGTACCACATACCAGATACATACAAGCCCGCATCCTTCAGTATTTTGCAAAGAATGATACTTTTGCTCATATACTGCTGTTGTGACCTGGATCTGTGCCCTGCCAGAGAGACACTGCACTTAGTTTTCTTCTGTTGGTAAACATCTCTAAGTCCTTGCCCCTTTAACAGGTCTGAGTTGGGTGACAAAGGATCTGATGGTGACATTGGGCTCCTCTGGAGGAGTAAAGCAGATATGATTGATCCCAAATTTACTCTGCTTTTGACTCTGCTTCGTATCAGTAAGTTAACATCCTATATGGCCTTGTAGTCATCGTAAAACATCATTAACACGTAATGAATAAACTGTTTCCTCTTATTCTTAGCCTGCATCTCTCCTCCAAACTTGTAAAAACTCTAGTGGTTAGCTGGGTATATTAAATCATATTCTTCATTAGGTTTCTAGACTGTTGGTTTAGAAAGCTAAAAAGTTCTCTTTAATCTTTCTAGTTTATGAAAGTGATGCCTGAAAGTGAAACATTTTAAACACACTTATTCAGTAAATAAATCATGTTACCTTGTTTCAATTTTTATTTTATGTCTCACTTTGGAAAATAGATAACCTTTTCATCAGAATAACACTTAAATGTCTACCTTTCTTGCTTCTCCAGTTTCTGGTTCTCCAGTTCTTTGGGATGGGGTGGGGTGGGGGGATTAAGAGTCCTTGTTCATTTGTTCTAGGGGCTTCTCTTTTTTCAAGTCATGAACTGTCTTAGGACATTGAAATCAAATCTAACTTACTAGTAAAACATGCAAAGGTTACTTAATGAGGAGCTAAATATTGGTCTATTCACAAAATGCTACTCGTCACTATTAACATTAGAGATCGACAGTCGCTTAATATGTTACATATAATTGGTGCTAATCTTCAATCATTTGGCATTTAAAGACACTAAAAGCTACTCAAACTATCTTGCTAAGAAGCAGCTGGTGATTGATAATATCTATCTCCAGCCTTAGAAAACTGTCATCTCAGCTGGAAGTCTCCAGATGGGGTGAGTAAAAAAAGGAAAGTCTTTATTGCTCTTGATATAAACTATACTTCACATTAACCCGTAGAAAGAATATGGAACTCTATGAATTAAGAACTGAAAACTCAATTGTCCACTGTCCTTCTCTTTGCTATTTCTGATATTTTATTCATTAGAGTTGCTAAAAATATTAGAATAATTCTAATCTCAAAGAGAAAACAAATGTTTCTATTTTTTTCTACATACATACTAGCTTTTGTATCTTTTCAATAGGTAATCGAACCTTATGATCTTCTTCAGACAACAAGAAACATCACACAAGTTACACCCACTTATCTCAGCTTGAGTTTTCTCGTCTCGAGAGAAGTTTTAACTTAAGTCTTAAGTGGAGTCTGAGCCCATGCTCACTATTCAGTAGCGAAAGTGATTAGTTGTAGTGGAAAGAATCCAGATGAACCGAGCAGAATAGGTGGCTTTGTATCTTAGATTCCTGGAGCTAATGTAAGAAAATGCCACAAATTGGATGGTTTATAAGAACAGAAATGTTTGTGTTGGTTCCAAAGCTAAGAGTCTGAGTTGGGAAACTGGCCATGTTGATTCTTTCTGAGGCTTCTGTGAGACAAGCCATTTTATGCATCTCTTAGATATTTGTATTGGACAACATTCCTTGCTATTCCTTGTTTTAGAAGAGTACTGTCATTCTTCTGTGTCTCTGTATCTCTCCTTCTTCTTTCATAAAGTTGTCACTTAGATCAGCTCAGGACTCAGACTACTCCAGTACGAACTTTCGGTTACACTCAATGTGTTCAAAGATATGCGTAACTTCTACAAAAATAGATGTCAGGAGTTAGGAATTAAACATCTTCTTGGGAGACACAACTCATACCATAAGATTGACATCTTAATTTTTCCACTTTATAGTCATTCTGGTGGTTTAGTGATAAAGAGTTGTGCTCCCAACCTCAAGGCTGGTGGTTTAAATTCACCAGTTGCTTCATAGGAGAAAGAAGAGCAGTTGCCACTCATATAATATACTGTGTCTGAAAACTCACTGGAGGGTCAGCTGGGATTCAGTTGTAGGTTTTGACTTAACAGTACATGTTGTTCTTGTGTATCATAGCATTGGAACCAACCCATAGCTGACTTTTGGTGGGTTTTCAGAGGCAGTAAATCACACAGGAGGAGACTGCCCATTCTTCTTCTGCAGAACAGTTGGTATATTCAAACTATTGTTTGCTTTTGGGATTTCAGAGCCACTTCTTGGCATTGTTTATTGTTGTTGTTATGTGCCATTGAGTCACTTGTGACTCATAACAACCTAAAAGAACATACAAGAGCCCCAGATGCTGCTCTATCCTATGCCAACCTCACCTTCTCAAACACACTCATTGTCACCACTCCACTCACAGAATCAATCCATCCCATTGAGGGTCTTCCTCTCCTGTGCCCTCCCTCCACTCTCCCAAACATGAAGTCTTGACATTAGGCTACCCTAAAACAAGAAATTTTGGAAAGAAGATTACTGGTGGTGTAGTCCATAGCAAGTAGCACTACTAACCCAAGAAGTTGCTCTTTTCCAGTGGTTTGAATCCCTCAATGGCTCTGAAGGAGAGAAGAGGCTGTCTCCTCCATTTTTATTTATAACCTCAGAAACCAATGGAAAGTCAATATGAGTCAGAAGTGACTTCACTACACTGTGTGTGTGAGTTTAGAAAAGAAAATGTAATTCCTAAAATTCCAGCTCATTTTCTGTAAGTGTGGCTACTGATCCTCACTTGATACGAATCAATACTAACAAAGATGTGATTATCAATGACTCTAGAGTCTTTCTGGGAGCCATGCAGGTCTACTCTGTTGGCTGTTGCATTACTAACTCAAAGGCCAAGTCTCTGTAGTGGTTCAAATCCATCAATAATGCCTCTTTGGGGCGGGGGGTGGGGCAGGGAGGGCTGCACAATTTCCTCTCATACAAGCCACAACTTTGGAAATCCAACAGAGACTCAGCCATGAGTCAATTCTGAAGCCACAGCATTGAGAATGCTTGAAAGCTTGGCAATTGTAAGTGTGAGCCAGGAACCAGCAGAACTCCGAGTTGCTGAATAAAAAAATCACATTCTAATGTTGGGCCCAAGATTCTGAATTTCTAATAAACTATCATTGAATTCGGATGCTGCTGGTCCATACACCAAACATCAGAGATGCTTTGTGTGTTCTATCCAAATCAGAGGCACAGATTTATACTTGGGCTACATAACACATTGTTGAGGTTAAGTGCCGTCGAGTTGTAGATGACTCATAGTGGCCTGTGAACGAAAGACATGAACACTTGTATTACTTTCATCCATTTTGGAAGTGGATGACACTCCTGCTTCCAAGCTTGTTTAATCAGTCCACCCGTGCTTCAGGTTCTCATCGGCTCCCAGCAAGAGGTGTCCAGCCAGCCCAATAGGACCTAGACACTTTCCATACCAACAGAGAAAGAGTACACCACCGAAGCCACAGGATAGACTATCAGAAATACTTTAACACCTGATATTTGTTGGATCTAGAATAGAACAGAACAAAAAAACCTAGAAACTGTGGTATAATTAAGCTGAGGTTGAGTGTATCTATTGGTATTTTTTTAAGTGTCCAGTTGAATTTAATGCATAGAGATTTAGAACCAATGACTTTGAGTTATCACAATATTATGAACACTGCAAGAAATAAAAAGTCACAATAGGGAACTTCTTGTTGTTGTTATGTGCTGTCGAGTTGTTTGCTACTCATAGCGACCCTATGCACAACAGCCCTAAACCCTGCTCTATCCCGTGCCAATTGCACTGTCTCTGACACACCCATCCCGATTACCCCAGTCACTGAATCAGTCCACCTCATAGAGGGTCTTCCCCTCCTGCGCTGTCCCTCCACCCTACCAAGCATGATGTCCCTCTCCAAGGACCTGTCTCTCCTTACAACATGTCCAAATTATGTCAGACAAAGCCCCAGAATCCTTGCCTCCAAGGAGTAGCCTGGTTTAACCCTCTCTAGGATGAATCTGTTTGTTTTTGTGGCAGTCCAGGGTACATTCAGTACTCTTCTCCAGCATCACAGCTCAAAGGCATCAATTCTCCTTCTGTCCTCCCTAGTCATTGTCCAGCTCTCTGATGCATAACAAGTGATTGCAAAGACCATAGCCTGTATCAGGCACACCTTAGTCTCTCTCCAGAGAGACACCACTGCTCTTGAGTACTTTAGAGAGGTCCCTAACAGC
Source organism: Elephantulus edwardii (assembly GCF_000299155.1). Classification (NCBI taxonomy): domain Eukaryota; kingdom Metazoa; phylum Chordata; class Mammalia; order Macroscelidea; family Macroscelididae; genus Elephantulus; species Elephantulus edwardii. Next base: position 21,367,055 of record NW_006399764.1, on the reverse strand, counting down.
AGACTTCCCCATCGCAATACATTTTTTTATTTCCTGGCTGCTGATGCCAAGAGTGTTGACCATGGAGCCGAGCAAACTGAAGCTGTGAACAATCTCAATCTCTTCGCCATCTGTCCTGATGCTGCGAATTGTTCCACTGATAAGAATCTTTGTCTTCTTGACATTGAGCCTCAGTCCATGCTGAAGGCTGCAGTCCTTGACCCTCTTCAGCAAGTGCATGAGGTCCTCCTCAGTTTCAGCAAGCAGGGTTGTGTCATCTGCATAACGCAGATTGTCAATAGATCTTCCACCAATCCTGATGCCACACTTCTCATAGAACCTGGCCTCTTGGATAATCTGCTCTGCATACAGGTTGAAAAGGTATGGACATAGGACACATCCCTGGCGTATACCCTTCCCAATTTTGAACCATGTGGTGTTACCCTGCTCTGTTCTGACGACTGCCTCCTGGTCCAAGTATAGGTTTCGCATTAGCACAATTAAATGTTCTGGGATTCCCATTCTTCTCAGAGTCAGCTACAGTTTGTTATGATCCACCCAATCAAACGCCTTTGCATAATCAATGAAGCACAGATAGACATTCCTCTGGCATTCCCTGCCTTCAGCTAAGATCCATCTAACATCAGCTACAATATCCCTAGTACCACGACCCCTTCTAAACCCAGCCTGGACTTCCGGCAGTTCTCTGCTGATGTGCTGTTCCAGGAATTATGGTAGGCCAAATTATGTCTTCAACTTAAAAATAAAATAAAATTAAAAATCTTAATCCCTAGAATTTGTGATTAGGTTTCTTAATGACAAATGTCCCACTTCTTTTTTGACAACATACAATTTTCTTAAATTCCTATGCTAAACATTAAATGTTCAAATGATTAATGGGTGTTTCCATTTGCTTTTGAATCTGAGATCTCTACTTCCGGTGCTCTATCTGACAGTGTTCTATTGTTCTAGGGTTTTAAAGGTCTATTGTTTCAGAAGTGATGCCTGTAACTGGAGACTCTGCCTTAGTGCAACAAATTAGAGACAAGCACTGCACACATAAAAGTAGACAATAAATAAGCAAGTATTTACGTATCTATTTAAAGTAGCAACATGAAATTCACTCATAATACAAGAAACTGACAAAGTGTTGCACCACTAAGAGCAAATCCTAAGGACAAGAGAAAAATATACAGGCATTACAGTGCAGATGGTAGGGTTCCTTCAGTGAAATAGCACAGGCCAAAAGGCCGGGAAGCTGGGTGAACAGAGCAAAGGAACACAACCTGGTTTATAATCAAGAAATAAGTATGTCAGAGCTGCATCCTTTCTCCATACCTATGCAATCAATTTGCTGAAGAAATCATTCAAGAAGCCAAACTTTATGAAGAACAATGTGGCATCAGGATCAAAGGAAGACTTATCAACAACCTCTGTTGTGCATATGATACAACCAGAGAATGTGGAGGACTTGAGGCACATGCTACAAGAGAAGAAGGACTACAACCTTCAGTATGGATTTCACCTCAACATCAAGAAAATTGAAGTCTTCACCACAGGGCCAATGAGCAACACCATGATGGATGGAGAAGATATCGAAGATGTCAATGATTTAATTTTACTTGAATCCATAATAAATAATCTTGGTACTGTTGCTGTTGTTGATTGCCTTCAAGTCAAGCATGTCTCACAGTGATCCTATGAACAAAAGGCCTGAAGCCCCTCTACAATCATTGACATTAATCAAATTTTTATAGAGTTTCCCAAGGCATGTTGTTTAAGAAGTGGATGCCACTCCTACTTCCCAGCCTATCATAGAATGTCATTGGTTGAGTTGCCTGTGATCATAGTGACCCTATGTACAAAGCTCTGAACCATTCCCTGTCCTGAGTGAGTCTCATTAATTCCGACACACCAACCGTCATTGCTCCAGTTGCTGTATCAATTGATCTCATCCAGGGTCTTCCTCTCCTGAGTGGTCCATCCACCCTTCCAAGCACGCTGTCCTTCTCCAAGGACTGATCTCTCCTGGCCACATGTCCAAAGGAAGTGAGGTGGAGCTTCAAAATCCTAGCCTCCAAGGAGAGACTTGGTTTCACCCTCTCTCAGGTAAGAAATGGAAGATGTATTGCATAGAGAAAATCTGCTGTTAAGTACCTCTCTAGAATACTAATGAGCAGTGATGTCATCTAAAAACTAAAGTGTGCCTGATTTAAAGCAGGGTCTTCTCAGTAGTTTGCTACTCATCTGAAAGCTGGACAAAGACTAATGATGACATTGATATCTTTAGTTTGTGGTGTTGGGGAAGAGTACTGAATATCCTGTGTACTTTCAAGAGAAAAAAAAAATAGGTCTTTTTTGAGAATTTCAAATCAGAGTATTATTCCATGGGAGCAGCGATGGTGAAACGATGTCTCACATATTGACATATTGTGAGCATTTTGTCAGAGGGGCCAATCCTTGGAGGACATGATGCTTGGAAAGGTCAGTGTAAGAGAGGAAGACCTTCAAAGAGATGGATTGACACAATGATCACAGCAATTTAACATCTACTCTGTGTTGGTCAGGAGTCTACACTTTTGTTATTTAGCATTGTATTTAATGTATCATATGACATGGGGCTCCTGAGTTGTGCAAATATTTAACGAACTCTGTCGCTAATGGAAAGGTTGAAGATTCAAGTCAACCTGCAGAGTCCTTAAGACAAAGACCTTGCTATTTACTTCCAAATCATCAGCCACTGAAAATCTGATGGCGTGTAGTTCTACTTTGAAACACATGCAGTCACACCGAACTGGATTTGACTCTTGGAAACTGACTTTGCAAATGACACACTCATTTTATCCTCCCAACAACCGGAAAGAGAAGTGCACTTATTATTCCTTCAGTAAATATGTTAAAGCGTTGGTTCAGCCAGTATAACAGGTGATTTTCAAGCAACCTTTACTGTTTATATAACTTTTAGCATTAGAGATTTAGAGGTAATAAAATAACTCCTTAGTAATACAGATGTAGCAACTGAAACTCAGGAAGGTTATTCTGAGGTCATACTGACAGCAAACCATAAAGTGAGTGGCTTGATCTCAGCGTTTAAATTCCTGATAGAGTCATCTTTACACTATAAGGATACATAGTATGTAGATAAATGGTAGAGGGAACTCAAGATTTTTCCACCATAAAGCATACAATAATCAATACCTTGGGTAGAGATGGGACATAAAAGTTGACAATTCTCTCATTTTCATTACCAGGCAAGATAACGCATCTGGAAAGCCTGAGGAGGAGGCTTTGACCTTAGGAAGGACAATGCCAAATCCATCATTCAATTTTGTCATTAAGGCCTGAATGCGCACTCCGGAAACAATTTCCAAAATGAATCAGATAACTATTTTATGGTAATCTGAAACAGTAGAGCTGGACTTAATTTATGAAAGAAAATCATTGTTCTATGATTCTCCCCCGCCCCTCATTCCTCTAGGAAACACATACAAACACTTAGCTAGTGGGAGAAAAGGTAGAGAAAAAAGAAACACAGCGAGAGGTTCTAATCTTTTTTTTTCTTATAAATATAAGACAGAATAAAATATAAACTCAAGTCCTCTAAAGAATGGGGCACTCCTGTCCCTCCTGCCCTCACATTCCACTTTTAAAAACCCCTTCATCCGAGAGGCCTGGAGATAAAAGGAGGTGGTTATCTTAGTAGATAAAGGATGCCACTGGAGAAAAAGTTAAATAAAGATTTTGAGATGGACAAAACAGAGTGGAATGGCAAGGGGACACCTTGACAGAATAAAGGCTTTCAAATGTGCTGATGAATTGAATGACAAAAAAAAAAAAAAAAAGAGTCGTATAGACTATTTACTTATAGAAAACCTCTATGATTGATTTTTCTTTCCAGGAGATAGAGTTTTCATACAAGATATTGTGAATTTGTCACCTAACAAACTGGCATTTTTGGGGTAGTATGTTCTCCAGAACAATTTTAGGTAAGACAAAATTTTTTTTATTTTGAAGTTTTTATTAGAACAATTTTTGGAAATAATTTTAATGGACATAGTTGATAGAAGATAAGACAAAATTTAAATCAAAATAAATATCAGCTATGCTGCTGAAAAGCCTTCTTAAGGCAACATACAGTATTGTACTATGCTCCCCTTCAGGAGTTGACAGACTAAATTAATCAATAAAATAAAATAATATTTGAAAAGTATGAGATGCAGGTAGACTCCAGGGCCCCAAAGAGATCTGCTCTCTAGCTTGTCTTTAAGAATTTGGAGATGAGCCAGAACAGGTGCATAAAATCTTATTTCAGTGTAAAAACAGAAAAAGAAAAACCCAGCTCAGCATCTTTCTTTGATTTACAAGTTAGTCAGGTGATTGGGTTGAAGAACTTGTTGTGAGTGGGGGTTGGTTCAAGTGTTTCAGAGTAAGGGCAAATGCACGTAGCATGAAGGGCAGGTGAGCGTTGTCATGCATGGATCTTTGTCGTGGAGGACTGCCTGAATTCATTTAAATATAGCCATTTGGTCAGGATCAACCCTACCTCCTCCATGCAGATAGATACCAAAATCCAAGGACACTGTTGTTGTTATGTGCCGTCAAGTCATTTGCGATTCATAGCGACCCTATGTACAATAGCCCTAAACCCTGCTCTATCCTGTGCCAATCGCACTGCCTCTGACACTCCCATCCCGATTACCCCAGTCACTGAATCAATCCACCTCATAGAGGGTCTTCCCCTCCTGCGCTGTTCCTCCACCCTCCCAAGCATGATGTCCTTCTCCAAGGACCGATCTCTCCTTACAACATAGTATGTCAGGCGAAGCCCCAGAATCCTTGCCTCCAAGGAGCAGCCTGGTTTAACCCTCTCTAGGATGAATCTGTTTGTTTTCTTGGCAGTGCATGGAACATTCAATACTCTTCTCCAGCACCACAGCTCAAAGACGTCAATTCTTCTTAAGACTCTTATATAAAATAATGGATTATTTGCATACAGAAGGATGACAAAAAAAAGAATTGAAGCCTTTGAATTGTGGTGTTGGAGAAGAGTCCTGAATATCCCATAGACTGCCATAAGAACCAACACATCTTGGAGACCATTGTGCACCTTAGAGGCAACAATTATGAAGCTTCAACTCGCATATCTTGGGCATGTGGTTAGAAGATGCTATTCCTTGGAAAAGGGCATGGCACGTGAAAAGGTCAGTGCAAGCTCAGTGTTGCGAGTCATTGTATCCATCCATCTCGTTGGTGGTCTTACTCTCTATCACTGACCCTTAGTGATGTTTTGCTGTGTTCCTTTGAGTCAGAGCCAAGCCATGGTTGAGTGTCCAGTGAATTTTCAGAGGCGGTAAATAGTGCAGGGGAAAGATTACCCATCTTTCTCCTGTGGGGTAGCTAGAGGATTCTAAACATACCATTGCATTAGGGAAACATCCTAAACCACTATGCCATCAAGATTCATACTAAGTAGGGGAATATAGTAAAAAACTAGGGTGGGGGGAGTTGAAGGAATAATCTAGGAAAGCAAAGCAGAACACACACACGTTCTGTGTTTACTTCTCAAAGAAAGAACCTCTTTCAGCTGTTTATCCTAATGCTAACGTGGGTGTGTTTTGCAATTGGTTTCAAGGTAAGACAATCTTTAATAAAACAGCTTTGTCCAATAGCATTCCCAGAAACAAGGCATTTCCTCTGAGTGAAAAATGTGATTTAATTTATGAATAAAACCTAGGTTAAAATTCGTTCAGCAGAGCTCAGCAGTCAGCATTGATTGCTACAGGCTTTGGCGTGGAATCCACGTATTGATTTTCATTCTAGGCCCCTTCTGCAGGCCTGCTGGGCTGTCTTACCCACTGCCTCTGCACCTGTAAGTCATCCTGCAGCTGGGATTGGTTGTACCAGTCATAAACCTAATTCTTTTATTTAAATGTTAGGGGACTGGAGGCAGATGTTTTCATTAATCTTTGATGTGAGGATTTTTTTTTTCTTACACACTTATCTTAGGGTAATATGAAGATACTTATAGGCTTCACCCTCCTTGGCTTAACCCTCCTTGATTTATAATTTAAGGTATTTCATTTCTAGAGAGTACAATGTAAGAAGGGTTAGCCCTGGGCACCTTGTAAGTAGTTATTTTAAGAAATCTTCTCTTCCTTATTTGACCTCTCTTTCTCACCTTCTAAGTCTCCTCTCCCACCACCTCAGGGGCCCAATGTTTTAACTGCATTCACCTCCAACAATTTTATATCCAATTTCATTCCTATAAATTATGTGTAAAACTACTATTCATTTAAAGGTACTACTTCCAGTCTTATAGTGAAACATTGACAAGGTACAACCCCTTTAAGAGCCGTTTTAAGAACATCGTGGGTTGGAAATGTTTTATCTACCAACTGATATGAATGTACTTAAACTCATCTGGTGGCTTAATACATTACAGGTTGGGCTGCTGATTGGAAAATTGGAAGTTTGACTCGACCAGCAGTTCTGCAGAGGAAGGCAGGTAATCTTCTCCTATAGAGATGTTTAGCCATGGAAGAATGATGGTGAGTTTTCATTAATTGTAATCACTCCTTGCCAGTGCGTTTATTGTTTGTCTGTTTGACCTCTATTTATAAAGGTCTAGTGCTGCCTGTCAAGTTTGTGGCTAATTTAAAAGGTGACCAGGAACCCCACCCTGACCCCCACCTCTCTGAGGGAGAAAAGATCCAATGATCTGATGCCAAAAAGCTTACAATCAAGAAAATTCTATGGAGTAGTTCTTCTCTGTCACATGAGCTAAAAATTGACTGGATGACACCTGATAATAATAAAAGCTATCATCATTACTTTACAAAGAAAGTCACTATATTTGTTTTACTCAACTTTGTTGTTTTATTCAACATTGAAGTAAACTCTAAGGAGTTTGGGTTTTGTTCTTATCTGTCCCTGAGTTGAGTATCAGAGAAGAGAGAGAGAGAGAGAGAGATATGAAAAAAGTTTTCAAAGACTATTCTCCATCTCTGGGTGAAGAATCAGAAAGCATTTGTGAGTCCCCGTTGTATTCCTGCTGTTGAATTCAATGTGACAGCTCTGTTTCCATGTGAAAATTACCCCATTTACTCACGTTATCTCAAAATGGTTTCTGTTCCTAGCCAAAGAAGAACTCTGATGCATAACGCCACCTGACACCCTCTTCCCTTTTAAAATCAGATTATTCGACATCCTTTTGAGAGCTAAACTTATTTCACACACATTTAGGGACTCAGATAAAATTGCTTCCATCCCCAATTCCAGTAGTGTAGCTTTTAGTTTAAGCTAAGTAGAGCTTCCCATTTTCAGCAATTTGGTTTAGAGATGGACAAGTGGTACAACGAGACCCAATAAAATGAAAGAAAATTTTGCTGGCATTTCAGAGAAATTCTTTTCCCATGGGTCTTTAATCTTTAAACCTTTTGATAGTAGCTGAGCTGAGCATTTAACTGTTATATGATTAGAGCTCCTTACTCTGTTCCTCACAAGTTTTCAGGCCTTATATGTATGCAAAAGTTACAAAATGCATAACAGACTGCAGAAGACTTGATGCCTTTGAGCTGGGATGTTGCCAAAGAATACAGAATATACATTGTATTATCAAAAGAGCAAACTTGTCTTGGAGGAAGTACAAATAGTGTTGCCTTAAAGGCAACAATGATGAAACAATACCTCACATACTTTGTGTACATTGTCTGAAGAGGATGGGTCTTAGAGACAGACATCATGCTAGGAAAATGGGAGGGTAGGCCAAAGACAGAAAAAAGAGCCCCAATATGATTGGCAATAATCATGGCATGTGATCATATGATCATGGCATAATTAGTGAAAATTGTTAGAATAAGGCAGAGTTTTGATCTGTTATTCATAGGTCATTGTGAGTCAGAGTTCACTTAATAGCACCTAACAACAATATTGATGGACATTGTACTGTTTCAATTTTAGTTATTTAGAATAATGATACTAAGGATATTAATTTTGTGAAAAAGAGGAAGGGCCACTTGGGCATTACCATAGCTGACTTTTACCAACTTCACAGAGGGGAACTGTCTCCTTCAATAGCATCAATAACATAAAACCTCTCATGGGGTCAGACATACTCCCACCCCCAGGATCCCATACCTCTTTCTACTCATATTAGCACCCATCACACTGCTTTGCTGAGTCCAAAATCCAATGAGATATCTCACAAACCACACAGAACCGTACTAGGGAAGTCAAAGGGCTATAATCCAGATTAATAACAGAACACAGTCAACACAGCTCTCAAAATATACACAGACACCTCAGCCTTGAGCCTGGAGAACTTTTTGGCCAGTGTTCCCAAGTCCTCAGTCCTGACAATATTGATGGTTCCTCCCCCAGACCCCGACCAAGGTCTCCTCTCATGTCAGGTCTCCAGTTTCAGCATAATGGTTGTTGCTGTAGGTGTAGCTGGAGCAGGAAGAACATCCTACATTGTTCTGCCTTTTTCTTCAATGGTGCCAGAAGAACTGTCTTCCCCTCGCTGCTGGCTTGCTTGATTCAATGGTGAGACTAACCTTATAGATTGTTGAGACTGGCCAATCCCATTGTGGGTAGACTAGCATGCTCCATTTGCATGTAGCTGCCTATATACATAGAAAAGTCAAATAATGGCCAGCAAAAGTCTTATTGAAAGATAAACTCCATACACATACGGAGCTCATTTTATTACTCTATGTATGCATTTACTTGATTAAATATTTATGAGAATGTTCACTGGGTCATGAATTACCATATAGTTGCAAAACAGCCTTTTAAAGAGGTTCTAACAATTTACTCTCTTTCCAATATTGTATAAGAGGTTTTGTTGGTCTACATTTTCAAGTACTTTTAGAATTGTCTTCACTTTATTTTACATTTGCCTTCTATTTTAATACATTCTGGTTGACGTTAATAGCGATATTTTGGAGCAAATTTTCATTTTTATATCTTTACTGACTTTTTGAATATTCTCTTGTGTAAGGACTAGTAGTGCATTCAAAATGCTTTCCTAGTCATTAGCTTTGGTCTTCCCCTACAGCTGGGTGGTACTAGTTGTTATCTGCTGGCACGTCAGCTATGACTCGTACCAACTCTATGAAAAATAGATAGAAACTCTCCTCTGCCCTACTGTATCCTTGTGATCTCTGACATGATTGTGCCTGTTTTTATTATGATTATTAATCCATTACATTAATAATCTTCTTTTTTCTCTTACCCTCCAACTTTCCCAGCATGATATCCTTTTCTTTCTTTTTTTAAAATTTTTATTGTATTATTTTTATGTGTACCATCAAATCAGATCTGACTGGTACAGGAGGAGATTGCCCCCTCCTTCTCCAGCAGAGCATCTGGTGGATTTGAACCACATACCTCTGTGATTGCAGTGCAGTGTCTTGCCACTTAGGCCACCAGAGCTTCCTTGATATCCTTTTCTAAGAACTGATTTCTCCTGACAACATGTCAAAATATGTGAAATGAGGTTCCCCAATTTTTGCCTCTAAGGAACAATCTGGTTTCACTTCTTCCAAGATAGACTTATTTGTTCTTTTGGTGGTTTATGAAATATTCAGTACCAACACCAAAATTCAGGGCATTGATTCTTCTTCCTTTTTTTATTCTTGTATGTTTTCTTGTTTTGTAGTTTGCTGTGATGTATACAGAACTTGTCTGTCAGTTTGTTGCACTGAAATGACTTGCATGCTTTTGTAATGCTGCCTTTTTATAGTTGTTTCTATTTTTGCTTGCTTGTTTATCATTAATGTTTTGGGGTACAGCACTTGTCTGTCAGTTTGTTGTACTGGAGTAACTTTCTTGTTGGTGTGATGCTAGAAGCTAAGCCATAGATATTCCAAGTACCACCAAGATCATGGTGAACAGGTTTCAGCAGAGATTCCAGATTGAGACAGATTAAAAGACAAGATCAGCCATCCAATTCTGAGATAATGGGCCACTTTTAAATCCTCTAGATAACAGGGACATTCTTAGATACAGTTCAGGAAACTGAGTCTCTCAGCTTGGAAGGCACTCAGCAATGAAGAGAAAAAGCTGCAAATATTCATGAATACTTGTAACAAGGAAGCCATGAAGTAAGATGCTGGGAGAATTTAAAGTTATAAAAAATGTAATGGAATGTATAAAGATTGACACCCTAGACACTAGTGAGCTGAGATGGACTAGTATTTGCCATTTTGAAACAAACAAATGATCCATTGTTTCAGAAGTGACAAACTGAAAAGAAATTGTGCAACATTCATAGTGGAAAATAAAAATTTCAAGATCTATCTTGAAGTATATATAATACACATACAAGCAAGGCCTGTTAATATAACTGTTATCTAAACATACACACCAACCACAAAAGCGAAGATGAGGAAGTTGAGGACTATTACCAACTTTTGCACTTTGAAATCAACTTAACATGCAACCAAGATTCATTAATTAATAATAATTGGTGACTAGAATGCACATTTTGGAAACAAAATAGGAGGAATAATTGGAAAATATGGCCTTGGTGACATAAATGAACCTTGACTGACAGAATTTTGTGCAATCAATGATTTATTCATTATAAATATGTTTTTTAAAGGCAAGAATAATAATTATACACATAGTTCTATCTGATAGGTCATATTGACTACATCTTTGCAAAGAGTCAATGGAGAAACTCCATATCAGTAGTCAAAGCAAGGCCAGATCCTGACTATGGAAGAGGGCATTAATGTGCCAGTTTATGTTAAAACTGAAGAAAATGGAATCAAATACCTGACAACCAAAATATGATCTTGAGTCTATCCCAACAGAATCTTTAAAAAAAAATCTTGAGTATATTTGATGCATTGAACACTAATGACTGAAGACTAGGTAAATTGTAACATGACATCAAGGAACTACACTAACAATGTGAATAAGGATAACAATGACACCTTTCAGGTGGGAACAAGCTAACAATGTGTATATATTAGTAATGAGGGGATCTGTCAATCTTGCATTTTCAAAGGCTTAAAAGGAGATGGTTTTGAGGCAGAAAATAGGGACCCTGACACCATCAAGAAGGAAAGGAGTGTCCAAAATGTACCATTGGACTAGAGATTCTGCATAATTCAACTGTTTTCTAAACAAAAGTAATAGCAACAGCTGCAGTAGAGAACCTGAGATTGACCAACTTGAACTAGAGCTGACTTGATGTTGCTACCCCACAGAGCCAGACCCAGGGCCCTTTGTCCAAGAGTGCTGGAGAACTGGGCTGAAATTGCCATAATGGACAAGCCTGAGAGAGCTATATGATTCAGTTCTGAAGCCTGGAGGCTACAAGCAGACCTGAGAAATTGTCCTGATGAAAAAAAAACACAACTTATCCTAGTTACAATCTGAATTATAACTGGAGAAGAGTATTGAGGGTACCATGGACTGCTGGGAAAACAAACAGATTCATCCTAGAAAGGGTTAAACCAAGAGGCTCCTTGGAGGCAAGGATTCTGAGGCTCCATTTAATATATTTTGGACATGTTGTAAGGAGGGTCTGATCCTTGGAGAGGGACATCATGCTTGATAGGGTGGAAGGACAGCACAGGAGGTGAAGACACTCTATGAGGTGGATTGATTCAGTGACTGGGGTAGTCGGCATGGGTGTGTCAGAGGCAGTGCGACTGGCACAGGATAGAACAGGGTTTAGGGCTGTTGTACATAGGGTCATTATGAGTCACAAGTGACTTGACAGCACACAACAACAACAACAACAAGGTCCCTTATAAAACCCCCTCATCATTGTGAGTATGTTCTATAGTAAATTAACAAACCTAGTAGTAAAGAAGTAAGATCTATGGGAGGGTTAGATGACATTAGAAATGACAGACTAGGTTTGGGAGTGTGAGGTATGTCTGGGCTTATCGATTTTGTACTGTTGATGTTGTGGTTGGGGACTGTTGCCCCTAATGGAGTGAGTGGTCAAGCGTAGCTATTCCTAACACACTCATACTGTTTTGCAGAACTGTCCAGTCTTGTTTATTTTGTGGTTATCGTTTTCCTCCATAATTTGTAGTAATTTGCTCATGATTTGGATTTTAGTCCATCGCTGGAAATACTTATTTTTCCATAACATAGGTTGTTTTACCACTCATTTAATGGTGTCTTATAATGAACAAAGGCTTTTACTTTTTTCCACTTACAGTTAAAAATTTTTGTACCTTGTTCAAGAATTTTTTCTATCAAAATGTCAGAGATGTTTTATCACATTTTGTTCCTGCAACTTTTAATATTTTATCATTTCCATATAATTATCTGACTTCTTTTAACTTTATTATGTGAGATATAATATTTTTCCCTATTAAGATATCTAAAACATCCTTATATATCCAGAATTTATATCCAATATATCCAGAACTATTTCTTATTAAAGAACATTTTTTTCCTCCCACTTTGCAGTAATGTTTCTAATCTCACTCCAGTAAGCAGTCTTCAAGTTGACCCCCAGTGACTCTGGCTTTCTGGTAATTCAAGTCCTTGAAAGGCTTTCTCTGATATCGGGGTTGGTTGGAGTGACTAATAACTTTCAACAGGATAGCCTATTAGAGGTGAGGCCATAAAACAGCGTGACTTCTGTCCTGTGTATGCGCTCCTTCTCTTTAAACACATAGTTTGCTTTAGAGGAATCCAACTTCCATGCAAACCTTGGGAAAGATCCGTATGACAAGGAACTGAAGCCTCTTACTAAAAGCTGCCTATGTGCTTACAAGCCAATTATACAGCCCTGAGCTGGACTGAAAACTTATTATAGATCCTGGGCCAGGATCACTCAGCTAAGCTGCCTCAGACTTTCTGACACATAACAACTTTGTAAGATAATAAATGTTTGTTTCTTTAAGCTGCACATTTTGGGGTAATTTGTTAAGTAGAAGAGATGACAAATAAAATCACCGAATGACTCTATATGTTGTTTTTATTTATAGACTCTATTCTGTTCTATGGGGCTATTTGTCACTCTTTGCACCACTACTACACTGAATAATTATCAGGGTTTTAAAATAAATCTTGCTATCTGGTAGAATAAGCTTTCAGATGTTGTTCTTCAAGATTGCCTTTGGAACTCCTGGTCTTTTAAATTTTTTAAAACATTTCTCCAGGTTTTGAATATCTGACTTATAGACAACTCATATCTGCTCTTTAATGCTATGTAAATTTGCCCCCATTTTGAAATAATTGAACTAAACCCTACTCACAATAAATTCTTCATCACAATCACCTTCGTTTGCTGTGCATGCAGCTATTAAATCACTGGAAAAGCTCTGAGCCTTTTCTTGCACTAGAGTGAGGCTAACGAAGACCCATATGTACCTGTTCTGAATTATCCACCAATTCACCTTTCACACATTATTAGGATTGCTCTTGTTTGCAATCTGAGACGATGCACTATGGGTTCAGTTAGTCATTTGCTGTGCACGCATGCACACAGAGATGAAACACCTTCAGCAATTTTGAATGAAATTTTACTGAATTTATGCAGCCGCTGCATAGTAAAAGTGGTTAAGCATTCAACTACTAGCTGAAATGTTGGTAAATTGAACCCAATAACGGGCACCTAGGAATACAGGCTTCTGAAAGGTCATGGCTTTGAAAACTCTATGGAGCAATTCTAGTCTGCACATAGGAGATTATCAAAGGTCAAAGTCAACTGCAAGGCACCTGATAGCCGCATAGACATCTTTAGATCTTCTGTGCCATGAACATTCCTCAATATATTCCAGTTTTATAAAGAATCATTAAAATTATTTAAGGGCTTGCCTTGTAGAATCCTTGCATGAGTTCCATCTAATTAAAGAGGTTTCTAGGCTATTGCAATAGAAATGCATCAACTCTTCTTCCTCATGGTTTTTGCTGTTATATGGAAATATGAATGTATTTTACTACATTACTGAAGTTAGTTATTATTTTTTTATAGTTTTCTCTTTAGATTAGTTTGGATTTTCTCCAGGGACAGCCGTATTACCTGCAAAATAAAAAGATTTCCTCTTTAACAACATTTTTTGTCCCTTTTATTTTTTATTTCTTTATGAGCTTGACCAAGACCAGAATGGTCCCATCGAGTTGGAGCTGACTCATAGCTGACTCTCCAAGAGGTTTTTAATAAGCAATAAATTACATGGAAGTTGATTGCCTATCTTTCTCCCGCGGAGCAATCAGTGTATTAGAACATTGTGCCTTTGGGTTGGCAGCACAATTCCTTACCAATATGCCACCAGGGCTCCCTCCAGGTGGTGGAAACAACTCTGTTTTCAGTCTTAAAGGTAAAGCTTCTACTAAGTCAGTTTTATGAGATGTATAATAACTCCTAATTTTCTGAGATGTTAGATATATATTTTTTTCTTGGTAAACATTTTTCATCAGATTAAGAATTATGATGCTGCATTTTACCCTTGTTATTATAATCGTTTTTAATTATGTCACATTACTTAGTTTAAATTTTACCTCATTACTTTCCTGCATCTATTAACATGTTAATATATAATTATAAGAGCTTTCTTTTTTATCTGCTTAATTTTATAAGTTTAAAGATGTATTTGCTTACAATGTTATGTTTTTTAAACATTAAAATACTCACTCTAATCATAGATATTAATTCAAGACTTTTATGAGGAAGGCTTATGTCCATACTATTTACATTAAAAAATGATTCCGATTTTCCTATACCTTTTCTATATCATAATTATAAAATTATATGTATATCAACCCACTATTCAAAAGTCATAATAATTATTGTTGTTGTTGTGTACCACCAAGTCAGAACCCAATCATAACTGTCACTCCAGCAGGTTTTCAGAGGTTGTATATTGAATAGGAGGAGACTGTCCATCTTTTTCTCCTGCAGTAGCTGGTGAATTTGAAATGCAATTTCATTTACAGCCCCTAAAAATCCTCTGGAGGGTTAGCTATGAGTTGATTATAACCCAACAGCCGTAAGTTGAGTTTTTTCCAGGACTCCGTCAGCGCACTGGTTAAGCTTTCCTCTGTTGACTGTGGCCAGCCATTCGAGCATATCAACTGCTTCAAGGGAGAGGTGGTGATCTGCTTCTGTCAAGATTTATAACCTCGGAAACTCTCCATGGAATTTCTTCTCTGTCCTATATGGTTGTTGTGAGTTGTATTTAATTTGAGGATTTCTTTTTAAAATTTTTCATTGTAACAGATCTCTCATGTCTTTAATATATTTTGTAGTTGTTTCCAGTGGGTTCATTGATTTTCTCCAAGTAAAAAAGACACTATAAAACAAATCAAATAACCAAAACATGAAAAGAACAGGACACAACAAGTCTTCCCATTTTAATGCATCTTTTGCCACCTTACTGTTCTCTCTGTCTCTTCTATGACTAAACTATCACACATTTTCTAAAAATACTGAACGTCTCATCTCATCTTTCTCTCTGTATCTTCATTCCTGTTACTTTCTCTACTTGCAAAAATTTTTATAACTCTTTTTGACCGATTTACATTTACAACACTTTCATCCATTAACAACATCCTTAAAAAAACACATCAAAAAAACATACAACTCTCTCTTTTCCTTACAAATGGCTTGGCTAGATATAAATCAAGATGACTCATATTCTCATCACTAAGGAGAGAGACATACTAGAAAGATCAAGGCCAAATAGATCTCTTTTCTTGGGCTATGAAGGTTGAGCTTATTTGCTGAAAAAGATTAAAGTTTTTTCTACTTGATGATTCATTATAGAAGCACTGTATTTTCCTCCCCTCTTGCTACCTTCATCTTCTCTAGCCTAAAAAAACCCCAAAATAGAAACTCGTCCTTTTTATATAGAAACAGGAATTGCACTCACTCGCTAACTCACTCACTCACTCTTGTCTGATTGGAACTGACTCATACCTGACCCTCCAGCAGGTTTTCAGAGGCTGTGATTGGTGCAGGAGGAGACTGTCCATCTTTCTCCCGGGGGGGGGGGGGCACTGGTAGATTTGAATTGCTAGAGAGGCACCACCTTAAGGTTAGCCGTGCAGCTCCCTCCTCACTAGGCCACCAAAGCAAAGCTAGAATTGTTGTTGTGTGCCATTGAGTCAGAACTGGCCCATAGCTGACTCTCCTGTGCATTTACAGAGGCAGTTAATCACACAGGAGGAGACTGCCTGTCTTTCTACCATGGAGCAGCTGATTCTCCACCTTTTCGAGCATGATATCACTAAGTAATGACATCTCCTAACAACATGTTATGTGAAGTTAAGTTTCACCAGCTTTGCCTGTAGGGAGCACATGAGATATCCCAAAATTACTAATCATTGGATTTACAGAGCCCAGAATCAGAGGATCCTATCAATTTCTCCATGGAACAGGTTCACACAAAAGGCACGTGAGTGTCCAATGAAGAATACAGCCAATGTAAACATTTATAGCAAAGCACGCATAAAACTTAAGAAGTAAATACCTGGACCTCCCACTCATACTCCCAATGACCAACTTGAACTTTTGGTGATGCCTCTCATTCCTTAAATCCAACAGAAAACCAGGCAGCAAGGGAATGGTGTTGACATATTCCATGGAGTTGAGTCACTCAGTGCTCAGATCCACAGAGTGAGAAGGCATCTGGTGAAAAGACAGCAAGTGTCTCACCCACACAGCTATGCATGCTTCTGAGTTTAACTGAACCCTGAGATACTCAGATTACCTGAAAGACAGTCTGAAAGAAATGCATAGTGGCATGGATGAATGGTTACTGTATATAAATGGATATAAATCAAGCACAAATAAAAGTGATTGAACTTGGTGGCAAAGGTTAAACAAACCTGTATTCCTGGAGAAGCTTAGACTCTACTAGCTCCTGCCTTCTTAGACCCTTACACATTATTCTGTAATCATCCCACTTGACCATCAGCCAGAGGCTTTCAACTTTTTCTTATCTCAGGCAGACACTTAAAGAGTCAGAGATCTGTACCATCTGGGCCAGATGAAAGGAGACCCAATGCTGGGTGCCAACCGCATACTGATAACTTTACATTATGAAACATCTCACTCCTTCCCTGAGAGGCTTCACTGAAAAGACTTCACAGACAGCGCCATATGTCAGCAAGAACTGCAATATCTAGTCAAGGGTTTGGAGAAACAAGTGTAAAATGTTTTTTTGTGTTTCTAGTTTCAAATTCTGTATTCTCCCAGTGGTAGGTATAGCCAAAATCAGATGGGTTCTATCTGTCACTTTTTGCCTCATTCCAAATTTTGACTGGCAGTCAATAGTAATGCAATCCAGATATTCAAAGCAATTTTATACTGCCTTCTGTCATAAATCAAAATGTTCCATTAACTAAACAAATTCTCAATAGCATAAATCAACCCACACTAAGTAAATCACAGTTAGTGGAAACCAAATTGTAATTCCATGTAAGTGATTAAGTGTTGGCAAGATAGAGGGAGATATATTGTCTGTACTG
Organism: Elephantulus edwardii; assembly: GCF_000299155.1. Classification (NCBI taxonomy): domain Eukaryota; kingdom Metazoa; phylum Chordata; class Mammalia; order Macroscelidea; family Macroscelididae; genus Elephantulus; species Elephantulus edwardii. The sequence goes on along the minus strand of NW_006399764.1, from coordinate 21,349,625 downwards.
GAGAGTCTGATTATTCAGTATCTGCATGTTGTTTTACACTGGATAATTTCTTCCACGTTAGCTAGGTACTTTCATGGGAGATACTTAAAGACAAATGTATACATATTGCATAGAATTTTATGTTGTGATTTTATGATGCAATGTTTTTATAATAGCCTCCTCATTAGAGAAAACTTTGAAATATGGCTGATGGCTGGCTTTGCAAAGTTGAAAATGTACAAAAAATAATATATTTACTGTAAGATAGAAATTACTGTCAGTGAAGTCAACATTTCTAAATCACAAAATGTATTTTCTTCAATGTGTTACAAACACTAACGGACTGGTTTCAGTTAATCTTTCGATGAGTGAAATATCTCAGTCATAAAAGGACAAATACTGCATAGGCACATTATAATAATAATAGTATTGAAATGGAAGGAGGAGAGAAGAGCAGAAAAAGAATGGATAGATAATGAATATTGCACTGAAATGAACAGAAGGAAGAATGAAAGGATGATTAAAGAGCAGGTGTATGACAATTAATAGGCTGACAGGGGAATTGAAGATGAGGGAGGCAGAGGGTAGAAAGAGTACATGAATAAATAAATTATTAAAAGCAATAGTAATAATAGAAAAAATAGTAATAAAAATAAAATAGAGACTAGTCCTCCTCTCCCCCACATTTGTTTACCATCTTAATGAATTACGGATTCATGGAATTTTATATTTATTACATGGAATTTTCCAGATTTTTGTAAGGTTATTATAAACTTTTATTTGTTGAGTAACATTGACTGAATTATCATCGAGATATAAGCACAGTTGGCAAGTAGTCGTACATTATTTGTTGCTTGTGTTAGATGCCTCTGTGCTGACTCTGACTCCTGATGTCTCTATCTATGTACAGCTGAATGAAACCTTCTCCTGTTTTATGCCATCTGGTTGCTGCTGGGTCTGAGCCCATTGCTACAGGCATCATGTAAACCTATCTCACTGTGTACGAGGGCACTCTGGTGGCACGGTGGTTAAGTGCCCAGTTGCTAAGCAAAAAGCTGGTGATTCGATTTAAAGAGTAGCTCCAAAGGAGAAAGAGTTACCCATTTCCTCCCGTAATGTATAGAGTCTTGGAAAGCTTATGAGGAAGTTGCATTTTTTCCTATGGGGTTGTTATCAGTTAGAATCAACTTGATGGCAGTGGGCTTCCTGTTTGCTTTTAGTTGCTGTAGAAATCACTGTGGGTCATTAGTTATGTCATTATTATGAACTTGAGCAACTTCTGATGCCTGTATTCTATGCTTCATGAAAAGAAGAGAAGCAATCATTTTTTTTAAGTCATAGAAGTCTTCAAGTCTAAAAATTTTCCACAAAAAGTTAAATGAAAAAAATGCACCCAGATGCCTCCATCCACATCCTCTTTCCACTTTTCAATCTCAACCCCTTCTACACTCTCATTTGCTAAGTGTGTTTCCTGTGGGCATCTTCATCGCTGTTCTCTAAACCTACCTAATATCTACAACTTCGCTCAACCCAACTTGTGTTTCGCATCTCTTCCCTAGATATTCACATTGCTATCTTCCTTATCCCTTTCAAACGTCTGCTCCAACATCATCCCCTGAGAGATGACATCTTTCATCATGTTATCAAATTATTAGCTCCTCTCATTCGTTATGATCGTGAAACAATTAAGAGCTCAGAAGTTAAAAGTCAGCAGAATGAATCTGCTGTTTACTTCCAGAAGAAAATGCTTGTCAATCTGTTTCTGTAAAGAGTAAATCTCTGTGGAGCTCTTGTGGCCTAGTGGCAGGAAGCTGCTCTGCAATTCCAGAGGTGCACGGTTCAAACCCACCAGCTGCTCTTGTTGGAGAAGGAGAGGCAATCTCCTCCTGTACCAGACAGATCTGAGTCAACAGTATTCACACAAAATAATAAAATAAAATTGTTTTTTAAAAAGATCTTAGGGCTGTTGTACATAGGGTCGCTATTAGTCTCAAGAGACTCAATGGCAAATAACAACAACAGCTTTGTAAACCCTAAGATGCTGTTCGAATCATGTGGAATTACTGAGTCAAATGTAAGTCGGTGGCACAAAATAATACTTTTTTGTACCTTTAACAAGATTTAAGTAATTGTGTTACATGTAATTATATTACGTTTTATTCTATAGTTATACATGCATGGTCATTGATTTATTTCTATATTTCTTTTTTATACATTTATTTTCTGTATTGTGATTTTATTATGTAATGTTTTTATAATAGCCTCCTCATTAGAGAAAATTTTGAAATATGGCTGATGGCTTTGCACTTATCTGATTGTAAATATTTTTCATGTAAGTACTTTTCTTTACTCCAGGCTTGTCACTTCTTGTTGTTAGCTGTCATAGAGTCCATTGGAGCCACTCTACATACAGTGGACAGAAGCTGTGCAGTCTGGGGCTTCCTCACCAGCTCCAGAAAAGCCCATCACTCAGTATAACTGTCATACTCTGTGTAAAAACAGCAGTGAGGATTAAAACGTAAACTGTTATTTTCATTCGTTTATGGAAGTATGCCATGATCTATTTGATCATTTTTCTGGGACCATACAAGTGGATTTTATGAGTTAGGAGGGATATTATTACACCTGTAACAATCAAGTCTTTGGATGTAACACTAATAACTTCAGTTTCACCAACGGCATCTTACTGCTCTGGCAAACTCTTGGCTTGACCATGTAGTATTGGGAGATGGAGAAGTTAGCACACTTTAGAAGTTTACGAACTTTAATTTCACGTTTCTTATGTTATTGAGAGAGCAAATGGCTTAGTGTAAGGAGTTACACTGCAAATCCAAAGGGCACACAGTTCGAATTCACCAGCTTCTTTGCAGGAGAAAAATGGACAATCTCCTCCCTTATGATTTATGGATACCCAAGAAGGTCACTTAGGAGTTGGTTGCTCTTAATGGTACATAACAATAGCAATGACAAAAGCAACATTGTTATATTTTCTTCTACACATTAGCAAAAGTGAGAGGTAAGTTATCAGTTACCTATATACAGTGATGCATCAAACATCAGAATCATTATCATCAGGCAGGTCCAGAAATGTCTGATTTATTGTAAGATGGATTTATAATAGGACTCCACTTACTGCCTAGAAGTCCTCCCCCAATCAACTCTCTATAATGTAATTCTGTATTTCATGATGTAAATGACAACTTAGACTTTGTATCTAGAACCAAATATTACCTGTTCCTCAGTATTCAGTTACCTTTATAAATGATTACAGTTATCTTTTATAAATGGTTCATTTGTGGGAAAACTAGGATAATATTTATTTCCTATTTAGTAAACGGTGTCTCTCTGGAGACTGAGGTGTGCCTGATACAGGCCATGGTTTTTGCAATCACTTGTTATGCAGCAAAGACTTGGATAATGACTAGGGAGGATAGAAGGAGAATTGATGCCTTTGAGCTGCGGTGCTGGAAAAGAGTATTGAATGTACCATGGACTGCCAAGAAAACAAACAGATTCATCCTAGAGAGGGTTTTAACCTTGGAGGCAAGGATTCTGTGGCTTTGTCTGACATACTTTGGACATGTTGTAAGGAGAGACAGGTCTTTAGAGAGGGACATCATGCTGGGTAGTAGAGTAGAAGGACAGCGCAGGAGGGGAAGACCCTGTATGAGGTGGATTGATTCAGTGACTGGGGTAATCGGGATGGGTGTGTCAGAGGCAATAAGATTGGCACAGGATAGAGCACGGTTTAGGCTGTTGTACATAGGGTCGCTATGAGTCGCAAACGACTCGACAGCACATAAAACAACAACAACAATTTAGTAAAGTACTGTCTTTAAGTACCTTTATCGTAGATTTCAATAAACAGATTGCAAATTTCACTAGTTTTCAAAAGTAACTGGTCAAAGGTTGATGATTTTTCATTTAACATTAGAAATGATCTTTTGCTCACCAGACATTTCTCTTTTTTCCCCTTATTATAGAAGTCAATAAATATCTTTGATTACCCACCCATCTCTTTGTAGTTGCAGTATCTCTAGAGCCATCTCCATGGAATGTAACATGTTAAATGCCTCCAGTTGCTAATCTCCTTCACTGTGTGAGGTGGCAATTAACCATACATTGCCTTTGAGTGGTAATTATTCCCACTTAGAACTTCAACAACTCCACTGACCTCAGCAAGCCCATGAAAAATGTCCTTTTGCAATGCTCTTTTTCAGAAAGGCCGCTATGCTGCTGCTTAAGTTCTATATTAGTGAGGGGAAGATTCTCCAGACAGTTCACAGGACATTCATAAGTATTTTATTATCTGTTGTTGTCAAGTGCTATTGATTCTGGCTCCTAGCAACCTTGTAGATAGCAGAACAAAGCACTACTCATTCCTCCTGATAGATGCAGTATTTGAGTTCACTGTTGTCACTGTGTCAACCCATCTCACTGAGGGTGTTTTCTTCCTTTTTTATTTTCATTATTTTTAAAATATGTTTATGATGGATTCTGTTCTTTTTTAGGAGCTGGTCAAAAGCTGTAACCCATAATATGCATATCTAGCTTGCTGTACCTTCTGACTGACTCATCCCTCAAATATTATCTGCCAACAAGCAAATTTGCATATGCGGTATTCAGCAAATCTACTCTTTTGCAGCTGGCTTTCATGATGCCCAAATTCTAAAGACCTGTCCAAGTCTACTTTTAAGATTGGCTCCCAATTTATTTGGAAGGATAAATACTGAGTCACAGGAGATTGCTCTTATGTTAGCAAATCTCCCATCATCTAGACATGTCCCTTCCACTGCCTCCGTTTCAATAGCTTCAGTCCAAACCTGTCTATGCTTCTACTGTTTCCTCTCTACTTTCTTAGCCAGTTTTTGCACTTCTTTTCTGCATATATGCTTCTTTCAGCGATAGAGAGAATGAATACTAGTTACGGTCTAGAGGCAAGAAGAAAAGTCAAGAGAAGATATGTCTTTAGAAAAGGTATTACCTTCTAAGAAAGTGGTCATTTTTGGGTGATATGCATGGTCTCCAGACAAAGGGACACTGCCATCTACCAGGAGCATGAGGCCTATTTCTGATGATTTTTATTGTTTGATGGTACCTATACTCAGCCTCATTGATTCAATGTCTCCATCTCATTCCTCAAGGTTTTCATCCTTATCTGTCACAGCATATTTTGAAAATTGGATTCCTATCAAAGCTTCTCATTCAATTTCCTTTGAAATTTTGCCACCTTTTTGATTACGTCTTTGACTTGGCTATCAGCATAGGCTTCACTGCAGCAACAGGAGATGAGTGTTTCTTTTAATATTATGCAGTAGGTCTCCAGGTTTGCTAATGATCTGTCAGTCCTTTTCAAAGGGTATTTACAGTCATTAACAAATGGCAAGAAACTGGCCATTTTTATAATTACCATCTTTTTTTTTCCTTTTTTTTTATTGAGGGCAAAATAGTAAAGATATGCTAATTAGAAAATTACATCCCCAAATGGCTGGATGGCCCTCCCTCCTTGAAAGGAAATAGAGAGGCCTCAAGCCCTCCTTCTCTGGGTGGGGCTCAGGGCTGAAGTTTGGCCAAGGAGACAAGGCCACAGAGAGTTCAAAGTTTAGTGGGTGGTTCTTACTCTGTTCTCTGGTCTCTGATGTCACTTCTGTGCTGAAAGTGCCCATTCTGTGTATGTCAACACCACCTTACATTTCCTTTCAAGTACTAGAGAGCGTCAGTGCAAGCTCATTGTCTTTCTTTTTTAAACATCTTCCTAATCTACAGGAATAGTGTTTGTAACGCCTTAACCTGTCAGGAGTTAATGGTACCCACTGACAACCACTAATGGAGCCCTTGCAGGGCCACCAAATTGCAAAAAGATCTAGTTATCCCACATCCTAAGAACTACATTCCAAACAAATCTTCGAACCAGTTCATTCCAGATTGATCTCCTGCTGAGAATTTGCATTTCCACTCTTGATACATTGAATAAGAATTCAGATTTTAACAAGATCCCCAGGAGATTCTTATAGACTCCCAGGTGACTCTTATGAATACATAAAGATCTTGTTAAAATGTGCATTCTGATTCAACATATCTAGAGTGGAAATGAAAAAGCTTGGCAATGTACTGACATAGAATATATCAGTTGGAAATCCTGTCTCTTCAAAAATGACATGGACTAGTTTGCAGCTCCAACAGCAAAACCGTGGAAGAGGGCTTAATGTGGTTTATTTTAAGATAAATCATTGAAACAGAGGAGAAGGAGACGTGAGAATGAAGGAAAATACAGATAAATAGTAAAGTCATAAACGGATTAGACATAACAGAAATTAACATGAAGTATAAAACTCTAGTACCGTCTGACCGATAGACCCATAAATCTGTTTATTAGATTGGAGAGCCCAGAAATAAAACAACACCTATTTATATAACAAAGGAGAACTTGTTATGTGTCATTGGCAACATTATTGATCGATAGATAATGACAAACTATTTAAGGAAAGATGTTTAGGTAATTGAATTTTCATATTTAAAAATGTCAGTATCAATCTACTTCAGACCTGATTGAAGTATAACTTTCAGGCAGATAAAAGACAAAATTTGAAAAGGAAAATTGTAAGTGGTAGCTGTTTCGACCTTACAGCTAACAGAAAGCATTATAACCGTTTTGAGTAATACCAATTGAACTTGTACATAACAACTCTTCAAAGCTTTCTTAAATATGCAAAGTAACTGCCCATCATTCTCCCATAGAGCAGCTGCTAGATTTGAACCAGTCACCTTCTCATTAATAGGTCTGATATGCTACATTCTGTTGAGCCTGAATCAGGGCCATTAAGTCCACCAGGCTTTGACTCTTGGGCCTGCTGGACCTGCTTCATGTGAGTCCACCTATCAGATCAACCTTCCTGGTCCCAGGCCTTGGAGCTGCTTCACTAGTATCACAGGAGTCAGCGAGACCCTTCAGGCTTGCTAAGCTGATATCTGATGAGTTAGTCAGAGCTTCCCTGACCCAGGGCTTGGGGATACTGAGCCCAGATCTGGCATTCCTAGAAATTCCAGACCTAGCACTACCACCTCACTGTGGGAACCCCTGGAGTCTGGGCCTTGGTAATCTGTATAGTCACTTGTCTCTCGAGTTCACTCTTAGAGGTATACTGTCTTGTGTGTCAGTTTCTTGCATTGGGGATTTGCATGCTGCTGCTTTTAATAAGTTATGTTTATGTGTGCTTTGTTTATCATCTACTCTTAGAGGCATAGTGCTTGTCTGGCAGGTGCTGCACTAGGGTGGAGTGCTCAGATTAAAACAGTCTAGGAAGAAGGATTGACCATTCACTTTTGAAATAACAGGGCCTCAAAACTCTATGAACAATACAGGACGGTTATATAGTTAGACAATTAGGAATAGCCCTGGAGGTAGAGTCCTCAAAGCATAAGGCTTTAAAAAAATGAAGAACAGCTGAAAATATCCATACTAAATGGACCACGAAATATATGAAATATGAATGTAGGAAAATTAGGCATTGTCAAAAATGAAATGGAAAACATAAAAATTGATACATCAGTCATTAGATAGCTGATAAGGACGAGCATTTGTCACTTTGAATCAGACAATCATATGATTTACTATTCTAGAAATTTAAAATAAAAATTAGAAAGAATCGTATTGCATCCATAGATAAAAGACCATTTCAAGGTCTATCCTAAAATACAGTAATGTGAGTGACAGGATACCATCTGTATATGTACAAGGAAGACCTATTAGTACCACTATTCAAATAGACTCACCAATAGCTAAAGCCAGATATGAAATTTAGAATTTTTACCAACTATTTTAGTCCAAAATGAACCAAACATATAATCAAGATGCACTAATAATAATTGATGACTGGAATTAAAAAAGTTGGAAACAATGGAGAGGAAATGGTAGTTTAAAGATATGCACTTAAAGATAAAAATTATGCAGGAGAATGAATGAATTCTATAACTATAGAAATTCATTCATCAAAAATACCTTTGTGAGGAAACCCAAGCAATGACTATACACATGGATGGATCTTATTTGATAGACTGCATAGAAATCAGGTTGAATCCTTCTGTGGAAAGAATTATTAGAGAAGCTCACTATCAGCAGAGTAAAACAAGTGAGGTACTGATTATGAGACAGACCATCAATCACTAATGTGCAAGTTCAACCCAAAGGTGAAGAAGTTAAGGCAATGCCATGAGAACCAAAATACAACCATCCAGTCTTTACCACATGAATTTAAAATTCATTTCAAGAATAGGTTTGGACACTTAACATTAATGATCAAAGACCAGAGGAGTTGTGGGATGACATCAATGGCATCATTTATTAAGGGAATGAAAGGTCATTACGTAGACAAAGGAGAAGGGATAGATCAAAGTGGATGTCCAGAGAGACTCTAAAAATTGCATTAAAACATTGCAAAGGGAAGGCATGCAGAAGTGGAAGAAATGAACAGAAGATTTGAAAGGGTAGCATGAAAAGACAAGCAAAGTACTACAATTGAATATGCAAAGAGCTGGAGTTAGACAATTTTTATTGTCTAAATTTTGAGGAATGACTCACTGGACATTTCTCAAGCTGAGAGTGTGAAAAAAACAAATTCAAGACTCAAGGTGCAACACAGAAAGATGCTATGGGCAAAACAATGATCATTTAAATGAATGATCAGTGTCAAAAGAAGATGGAAAGAATACACAGTCACTATACCAAAAAGAATTTGTCAACACTAAGATATTTCATCAAGTAGAACACAATCTAGAAACAATGGCAATAAAGGAAGAACTTCAAGCTGCACTGAAGATATTGAGAAAGTATCAATTGACATGTTTTTAACGAACAGATGTAGGCCTGGACATGCTCATCACAGTGTGCCAAGAAATGCAGAAGACAGCTACCTGGCCGACTGACTGGAAGAAGCCCATATTTGTTTTCCTTTTTAAGAAATGTGATCCAACAGAATGTGGAAATTATTGAATAATATTATTATCATATGTTGTTGTTATTGTTGTTGATCGTCTTCAAGTCGACACCACTCGTAACGACCCTGTGAACAAAAGACCTGAAGCCCCTCTACAACTATTGACATTTATCAAAGTTCATAGTTTCTGGTGGCATGTTGTTTAGGAAGTGGATGCTACTCCTGCTTCCACATATGATCATGTTGTTGTTGTTATGTGTCATCAAGTCATTTGCGACTCATAGCGACCCTATGTACAAGAGTGCTAAATGCCTTTCTATTCTGTGCCAACCTAGCCATCTCAAACACTCTCATTCCCACCACTCCAGTCACAGAATCGATCCATCTCTTCGAAGGTCTTCCTCTCCTGCGCCGTCCCTCCACTCTCCCAAACATGATGTCCCTCTCCAAGAACCAGTCCCTCCTTGCAACATGGCCAAAGTATGTCAGACGAAGCTTCAGAATCCTTGACTCCAGGGAACATTCTGGCTTCACCCTCTCCAGGTTAAACCTGTTTGTTCTCCTAGCAGTCCATGCAAGCAAAATCTTGCTGAAGATCAGTATATTGACAAAACAGACAGAATGTCAAGCTGAATTTAGTGGAGATGGTGGGACCAATGATGTCATTGCTCCTATTAGATGAATCTTGACAGAAACCAGAAAATACTTAAAAAAAAAGGATGTTTGTGTTTTATTGACCATGTAAAGGCATTTAACTGTGTAGAGCATAACACAGTATGGTTAGTATTTAAAAGAATAGGAATCTCAGAACATTTAATTATGTTCATAAGAAACCTATACTTAGACCAAGAAGCTGTTGTCTAAACAGAATAAGAGAACACTACAGGGTTTAAGAAATGTGTGTGTCAGGGCTATAGCCTTTCTTCATACTTATTCGATATGCTTGTTGAACAAATCATTTGAGAAACTGGACTCTATGAAGAAAGATGTGACGTCAAGTTAGGAGGAAGATTCATCAACAACCTGTGCTATGCAGATAACAACCTGGCTTGCTAAAAGTGAGGTGGTCTTGACTCACTTGCTGCAGAAGATAAAAGACTACAGTCTTCAATATTGATTATAACTCAACATCAACAAAATAAAAACATTCACCAATGGATCAGTAGGCAACAATCATGATAGATAGAGAAAAGAATGACATTGTCAATGACCTTATCTTACTTGTATCCACAATTAACTCCCTTGACACCAACAATAAAGAAATAAAAGATGTATTGCATTGGGAATATCTACCATCAGGAACGTCTCTGAAGTACAAGGAACACTGATGTCAGCTTGAAAACTAAAGTGCCTTGTTCAAGCCACGGTCTTTTCAATCACTTGCTATGCATCTGAGAGGTGGACATATGAATAAGGATGACAGTAGAAAATCTGTCTTTGATTTGAAAAATCAAAGCTGGAGGTGAGTACTTACTCTCCCATGGGCTACCAAAAGAACAAACAGATATGTCTTGCAGAAGGTGCAGCCAGAATGCTTCTTCGAGGCAAAGATAGTGAAACTTCATCTCACATACTTTGGGATGCTGCTAGGAGAGGTTTTTCCTTGTAGAGGGGCATCAACTGGAAGGTCAGTGAAAGAAAGGAATACCCTCAGTGAATCAGTTTGACACAATGACTGCAATAATGGGTTCAGAGTGCAGACAAGTTGTTTGTAGAATTGTTATGAGTTGTACTTGACTCGTAATAACATCCTGCTTCCAGAGCTCCTTTTATAGGATATAAGATACATCATGTATGAAATAAGAGTCAGCAGTTAGAAGAAGATATTTATAACACATATAAAGGATTAGTATAGAGATTTATAAAATATTTTACAAATTTCTAGGGAGCTCTGGTGGCCTAGTGGCAAGAAGGTGCACTGCAATCCCAGAAGTGTGCGGTTCAAGTCCTCCCGATGCTCTGCTGGAGAAGGAGGGACAAACTCCTCCTGCACCAGTCAGATCTGATTTGATGGTACACACACACAAAAATGATAAAATAAAATAAAAATTAAAAAAATATTTTACAAATTTCTAAGAAAAAGATACTTTTAAAATCGACTAAGTATGAAGATATGCCACAAAAGATGAAATATAAGCAGTTAATAAATTTTAAGAAAAAGCGTTCAACTATTTTAGTGATAAATATTTAAGCATTTCTAGTAACATCAATGTTATTTAAAAAAATAATTATATTGTACAATTTGAAATTGGTAAAATATTCATAAACCTAGCAGATAAAAATAAAATTGGTTCTTTACATATACTGAAATTTCTAAATTCCTCTTACAGGTGGAAGAGAGAAATCACAGAAAAACTTTATATTCTCTTTACTACAAATCATGTAGAAGGTTGACCATCAAGGCAGTTTTTGTTGTAGGTTAAAATTAAAAAGAACTTGAGTGACTGCCAGTATATGAAGGGGAAAAAAAAATAAGTGCATAATGTATACATATACAACAAATTAAGTAAGACAGAGAAGTTAAAATCAATAAACCTATAGATATAAAATCTAATAATTTCTTAACAAGTAAGTTGTAGATTAAAAGCTAAACTCTATCATTCATACACTTAAGAGAAAACTCCAGGTTGATATTATATGCTTAATAACAAATCAATATTTACTGAAATATGAAATGCTATTTCCTGGCATATAAAAAAGCTGTGACACTTTATTTTGATAAAACAATATAATGTGGGTAAGTCATTTAGTTGTTGTTGTTGTTAGGTATTGTCAAGTCGAGTACTACTCATATCATCCCTAAAAACAAAAGATCTGAAACCTATTCTATCCTGTGCCATTCCCATATTTCCTGATATACAAGAGTCCATTGCATCACTCCCTGTCAAATCCACCTGGTTTAAGGTTTTCCTTTCCTTTGCCAAACCTCCACCCTACCTAGCATCATGTGATTCTCCAAGGAATAGCCCCTCCTAGAAACATGTCCAAAGTAGCTGAGGTGAAACTTCATTGTTCTTGCTCCCAAAGAACACTCTAGCTCCACCCTCTCTAAGACATACATATCTGCTTGTTCTCTTAGCCGTGCATGGGATGTTCAGTGCTCTTCTCCAACACCACAGTTCACAGGCATCAATTCTTTTTCTGTTATCCTTATTCATTGTCAAGCTCTCAGATGCATAGCAAGTATTCAGAGACTATGGCCTGAATCAGATGAAAATTAGTCCTCAAACTGACATCATACTCCTCAATAATTTGGAGAGTCCCTAACTGTAGATTTTCCTAGTACAATGCATCTCCTTATTTCCTGACTGCTGGTACGGAGAGTGTTAATTGTGAATACAAGCAAAATGAAGCTGTTGACAGTTTCAATCTCTTCTTCATCTATCATGACGCTGTCTATGGTCCATTGATAAGAATCTTTGGGTGTTTTGTTGTTGTTGGTTTGTTTGGGGGTTTTATTTGGGGGGGCATTGGTTTGGGTTTTTTTTTTTTTACATTGAGGTGCAATCCGTACCAGGACTGCATTCCTGGATCTGCAACAGGTGCTTCAAATCCATCAGGATGGATGGTGAAGAGATTGAGATAGTTAACAGTTTTAGTTTACTTGGTTCCACAGTCAACACTCTTGGTAACAGCAGCAAGGAAATCAAGAAAAGAATTGTATTGGGAAAGTCAGCTGTGAGGGACCTCTCAAGAGTACTGAAGAGTAATGATGTCAGGCTGGAGACTAAGGTGCACCTGATCCAGGCTATAGTCTTTGCGATGAAGTGCTATGCATTGGAGAGTTGGACAGTGACTAGGGATGATAGAAAGAGAATTGATGCCTTTGAGCTGTGGTGCTAGAGGAGAGTGTTGAATGTACCATGGACTGCTAGGAGAACAAACAGGTTTGTCCTGGAGAAGGTGAAGCCAGAATGCTCCTTGGAGTCAAGGATTCTGAAGCTTCATCTGACATATTTTGGGCATGTTGCAAGGAGGGACGGGTCCTTGGAGTGGGACATCATGTTTGGCAGAGTAGAGAGGCGGTGCAGCAGAGGAAGACCTTTGATGAGATGGATCAATTCTGTGACTGGAGTGGTGGGAATAAATGCGTTTGAGACAGCAAGGTTGGCACAGGATAGAATGGCGTTTAGGGCTCTTGTGCATAGGGTCGCTATGAGTCACAAGCGACTCAATGGCACATGACAACAGCAACAAGTGTTCCCTGCTCTGTTCATATATCAGCCTCCTGGCCCAGGTATAGGTTCCACATGAGCACAATTAACTGCTCTGGGACTCCCATTCTTCTTAATGTTGGCCACAACTTGATATGATCCACATAATCAAATGACTTTGCATAGTCAACAAAGCACAAATAGACATTTTTCTTGTATTCTTTACTTCAGCCAGGATACATGTGATATCAGCAATAATATTCCTGGTGTCATGCCCTATTCTAAATCTTCCTTGAACTTCTGGCAGTTCTCTATCTATGTACTGTTCTAGCCATTTTTGAATGATCTTTAGCAGTACTTTGCTTATATGTGCTATTAATAAAATTGTTTGATAGTTTACACATTCAGATCACTTTTCTTGGGAATGGGAATAAATATTAGTGAGATGAGATGGACCAGATTTGGCCACTTTGACTCAGATAACCATGTAGTATACTATTCATGGAATGAAAAGCCGAAAAAGAACGGTGTTGCATTCATAGGCAAATTCTATCCTGAAATGCAATGTTATGAGTGATACAATAATATCCATCCACATTCAAGGCACTCAGTAGGCATTGGAAGTAAAGTGGCTTAATAATTAAAATTACTTGAGTTTATTGTCTAAATGATAAATGGGGGAAATGCCAATTTTAATATTAGTCTGCTGATACTTGTGTTTTCCGTTCAAAAGAAGAGACAGTTATCAAATCTTTGTGGATGAATAGACAGTTCATTATTAATATAATGAATCTTTATCTTTACTGTTTCTTTAAGTCACACTCTCCTTTTGTGTTGGGCTGATAATCAAAAGTTCTGTTGTTTCTTTTTTTGTTGTTGTTGTTGGTTTTGTTTTGTTTTTATTTTACAAGAGATCTGGGTTTTTTGTTGTTGTTCTTTTTTTTTTTTTACTTTCAAAAATCTCCATATGATAAGAAGGATTCAGGTTGAATATTTCTTGAAAGTTTGTTTTAATTGTCCCATCGCCACAGTGCTTGTCAAAACCAGTTCTTATTAATCTCCTTTGTCAGTGTGTCCTCTGCCATTCCCTATCACTCCTCCCTGAGAGATTTCATCTTGATTCATAAGAAAAAGGGCATGGCATATTCTCTTAGCTACTTCCTGCTGAAAAGGGACGCTGTAGGTTTCAGGGTGAAGATCTTCTCTCACTACTCTAAAGGGCTCCTTTGGCAGTAGGAAACACATAGACTATTGTGGAGATTGACCAAGAGGTCTGTTGTTTGAATCTAAGAGCTACTCCTTGGGAGGGAGCAAAAGCAGCTTTGTACCCACTGAGATTTACAATCTTTCAATGTGGTAAAGAGTCACTGGGCCTTAGAATTGACTGGGGGATGGTGGGTTATAACATTGTTTGGGTTTGGTTTCTTTAATGCCATTCAGAGGAACCTTGGTGACACTCATCTGCTGATAGTTAAGCACTCTTCTGCTAACCAATCGTGAATGGTGTGAACTCGCAGTAGGTCTTGAGTAGAGAAGACGTGATGATCTACTCACCAAGATCCCCACAACCACGGAGTCAATTCTGACTTGCAGGGACTCTTCATTAGCTTGATTGATGGGAGGGTCTGCCTACCTTTCTTCTGAGAAGTGGCTGGTGTGGATTCACGTTATCAATATTTTAGTTAGCAACTTAGTACCTACACCCTGTGCCATGAAAGTCTAGGGAACCTTACAGACCAGTTCAGCTCGATCATACAAGGTTGCTACGAGTTGAATCACCTTGACTCTATAGCATGCATCAACACAATGAAGTTAAAAATCAGGCTCTGTTTTCAGTGAACAAATGAGCAAACATATCTAGTTCAAACTAACTCATGCTAAATCCAGAAAATTTATCCATATCAATAATTTTGCTCCATATAAACATATTTCCCTTTGTCCCTGGTCTAATTATTTCACACTATGTTCCAAACATATCCTTCCAGCTTCCTAAAAACATTGCGTGATCTCTAGTTCTTTTCTAGAACATAACAACCCATTCCAGTTTCAATCCAAACAACCCATTCAACCTGCTGTGGTAAATATGTGGAAAAGACCAAATTTTGTTTTGGACAGTTTAGAAACTTATGCCACAAGTTCTGAAGGTTCCAGACACTGCTCACCAGAGTCGGACACAGACTGTTATACTTCTGAACTATTTTGTGTCTATTGACATAGCTCTCCTTCATGTCCATGGTCCTCGTGCAGCAGCGAGAAACTGTCCGGAGAACGGTTTGGCTTTGTGTAAGAAGTTTCCACTAATAAGTCTCACACGTGCTTTATTGTTGTTGCTAGGTGTTGCGTCGATTAGGAATAATAGATTGGAGACTTGCTCTATCCTGCACCATCCTCATGAACTCTGACATGCAGCCACTTCCTCTCCCTCACTGATTCTCCTCTTTGCCCAACCTGGTATAGTTTTCCAAGGACTAGCCCCTCCTGACCACACGTCCAAATCCCTGAGACAAAGTTTCACCATCCTCTCGCCTGGAAGGAACACTTTGGATGCACTTCCTCTAAGATGCATTTGTTTGCTTTTTTTTTTGGCAGCCATCATATATTTAATTCTCACTCTTCACCAACACCGCAACTCAAAGGCTTTTTCATTCTTTGGTCTCCCTTGTTCACTGCCCAGCTTTCAGATGTATACTAACTTCCTTGTTCTTAGTACTTCAAAGTAGTCAGAAAAGCCACGCGACATGTTTTTTTCATAGTAACGATTGTGAAGAAGTGCGTAGAGTCACTATTAGTTAGAAGTGAGTAGAGGACAACAAAGACCAAGAGTCTACTGTCTAAGAGAAAGTGTACAAGTTTAAGCTGTCTATATTATCAGGGAAAATGCAAGGTGTTTGTTACTTAAGAAAGTAGAAGCCTAAAAGAGTTGGGATTTGACCAACCCCCTAAGACAGATGGCATCCTTAATTATACTGGTCAGTAGCACCTATACTAGACAGGAAAGAGTAGATGCCTAGAATTTTGAAACTGATTGTAAGCATATGACTTGGGAATATAGACATTTTTAATAAAGTAATTATGCAATATTATAATAAATGTAGAAAAACAATGTTCTCTTTGTACTTAAAATACATTAAAGTTTGCCTCTTTTTTGTATCCAAACTATCTATAGATTAACTTTTACCGTCTATAATAATATATGAAAGAAAATATACTGACAAGAAAATGTCTTTTTAGGCTGAGTATGATTTAACTTTTGAAATTATCATTTCAAATGTTCTAGAAGCACCTGGAAAGCTCACAGGTGCCTGAACGAAGTGAAGCATTTCTTGAACCATGATTTATATCCATATCTCTGTTTCTCTCATTACTTTAGAATTCTATGATAGAATTGCCTGTGTTGTCAAAATTTCAATTCCATAGAAGTGGTGAGTTGTCAGTTTGAAAGTGGAAATATACTGTTATATCTATTCATTGTTCTCATGTATAATGCTATAGTCTGATACAAGTTAATATATTCGCTCTTTCATTTATTTCCATTTTTCAGGAAATACTTATTTAGTATTCCAATTTTCTCAGCAACTTTCTAGATGCTGACAACACAGAGATGAATGAGACAAAGTGAATGGCATAAATAGAGATGTGAGTTTTAGAAAGCAGATGGTGTGTTTAGGAAACTGTATCAGATGTGCTGAGAGAGAGAGGAGGTGATATCGAGGCCAAATTACACAGGGTCTCTTATGCCAAGGAACTTAGATTGTATTCTGGTAGTATGAAGGCTTAATGAAGATTTGTAAATGCTGGAATAATGTGACAAGTATTTAGAAAAGTAGTTCTGCAGACTTGTTTGTTGTTGGTCTTAGGTGTCATCAAGTCGACTGAGAGTGATGGCAGGTCATTCTTAGTGACTTTGTGAACAACGGACCTGAAACGTGCCCTATCCTGCACCACCTTTTTTTAGTAGCTTCTCCCCTTTCGCTGACCTTTCCCAGTGTGGTATCTTTTTCTAAGGACTGTCCCCACCTGACAACATGCCCACATTTTATGAGATGTAGTTTCCCCTCCTTGACTCTAAGGAGCATTTTGGTTGTACTTCTCCATAATAGATTTATATGTTTTTTTGCAAGTTCGTAAGACTCAATACTTTTCTCGAGTACAAAGATTCAATTTTTTTAAGAGAAGGGAAAAGCTGGAGAAAATAATATCCATTATGTGCCAAGTAGTAGGAGTATAATGTTAATAAGATATTCCTCTTCTCCCAAAGGAATTTATGGTTATGTAGGAGATGCACTTGATGACATGCAAATGTAACAGTTTTTACTAAGATAATACACTTCTAACAATGAGTCCTTACGATGATGTGCGTGCATGCTGAGTGCTCTACAATGAAGGGAGATTGGTAGAGATAGCGGCTAGAATCTGAAAATCATGGATAGACAACTGATTTATCAGTGTGATAAGGGTTGGAATTAGGATATTTCCTGGTAGCAAAAAATAGCATACATAGAAACAATGAAGTGTGATAAGGGGTAATATACTTGGAAAGATCAACTAAGTACACATTGTTAGTGTTGCTATGTGCCATTGAGCAGCCTAAAATTTATAGTAACCATATGGATACTAGCTCTGAAACCTATCCTATCTTGAGCCAAGATCACTGTCTCTGACAGACTTAATTCTATTTCTCCGGTCACTGAGTCAATCCATCTCCTCCTGGGTCTTCCTCTCCTGCACTGTCCCTCCACGCTTCCAACCATGATGTCCCTCTCCAGGGATTGATCTCTCCTGGCCATGTGCCCAAAGAATGTGAGACAGAGCCTCAAAATTTTTGCCTCCAAGGAGCAGCCTGGTTTCACCCTCTCAAGGACAGACCTGTTTATTCTCCTAGCAGTCCATAGTATGTTCAACACTCTTATTGGGCACCAATGCACCAATTGCAGTGCAAAGGCATCAATCCTTCTGTCATTTTAAATTATTGTCCAGCTCTGGGGTGCATAGCAAGTGATTGCAGAGACCATGGTCTGAATCAGGCACATCTTAGTCTCCAGACTGACATTGTTGCTCTTCAGTACTCTAGAGAGGTCTCTGACAGCAGACTTTCCCAATGCAATTCATCTTTTGATTTCCTGACTGCTGGTGCCAAAAATGCACATTACCAACTTAAAAAAATTAAGTTATGGATAAAAACCAATGGAGGGTTATGGTGGGAAAAATCAGTGGGGCTAGATCACAATATGTTGTTCTAATTAGTTTTATGTAGACAACAAGTAGACCTCATCAGATTTGGATAGCCAGAAAATAGATCATTACAATTATCTCTCTGTCAACAAAAGCAGTCGAATATTGAAGGCAGAATGGATAAACAATCCATTACAAGAGATGGTGAGGATGTAAACCAAATAGATAATGGAGGGGGAAATAGAATATAGATGTTACAAAGACATTTATTGGGTATTTAGTCATCTCCTGAAGATTTCAAATTAGAAGATTTCTCATAAGGGAAAAATACGATCCATCATAGTAAACATTTATAAAGAAAGGAACAAAGGGGTAGTGAAGCTTGTTTGTTTACTCCAGAAACATTACACTAGATGTGCCAATGTGATATAGTCACAAGGCACAAGAAAGTAAAAAATATGGAACAGGAAGAGAGATTGAACTTAAAAATGTAAATCTTGGGTTAAAGTTCAAGTCCCTATTTTATTCCAGTTTATCACCTTGTCTCCCATCATTTGCTGACTTCAATGATGATTAATCCATAGGAGGCCTGAGGACAAATCTTGGCAAATGGAAACAGGCCTAGAAGAATATAAGGCACTCACTTCACAGTAGCAGGTGGGATTTGGAGGCACTTTAGGGTCCAGCTGCCATATGTCCAAAGGCTTGAGAGTTTGTGAAGCATTCGTTTCTTCCTTGGCTCTTCTTCCTTAATTACTGGATTCAGAATTTTTGCCAACTTCCTTTCATAGATAAGGTGGTTGATAAATGTCTTGTGGAAGTATTGGTGGTTGTGATAATGCATATATGTTTTATCATTCAAAGTTAGGTTAAGTCTACCCCTCTGACTTAAAAAACCACTGGTATTTAAAATTTTCCAGAGTTTATTTTATCCTTATCAAAGTTTTTCTAGATTATTGTATATTAGGTAGAGAGTACTGGCAAAGCAAATGATACCAAGTTCTATTATAGCAATAGAGTAAGTCTAAGACAAAATATCTAAATATGAAAACAAAATAAAAGTGTTAAATATAGAATACATTTCAATATACTGTCAGCTAGCTAAGTTCACTATTGAAATATTTTTCCAAGAGCTCCCTTTAAATTTTTCTGCATGAAAAAGTTAATTTCATTTTAGAAACAGATATCTGCTTTTGCTTTATAAATCCATGTTATTGTTGTATACCATTGAGTTGGACTCAGCCAAGAGCTGACCCGCCAGCAGATTTTGAGACATGGTTAATCGTATGGAAGGGGAATGCTCAGCCTTCTCATGCAGAGCAGCTGGTGGATTCGAACCGTGTTCCTTCCGGATTCCAGTGCAGCTTATCATTAGGCCACAAATCCATGAGAGATGGATTTTTAAAAATTTAAGAGTAATGTTAACCATATATTGTGTTTTACTTTTTTAAATTAATTTAATGAATGTTTACAGAGACATTGGATTTTCATTCATTCATTGGTGATTTATTAATTATTATTAACAGCTTATTTTCTCTGAATTTGATCCATATTTATTATTTGTGTCTTGAATTAAAGATCATAAATTTTTAAATGCCACATTTATTAATCATCTTAAGTTTTACATATTTTTAATAGTAATAAACTATAAATCTGAAAATTGGACAATGAAATAAGTATGATTGAAGAAGAATGAACACCTTTGAGCTCTGGTTTTGGAGATAGCTATTAAATATCCTAATGACCGCCAAAAATACAAATCTGTCTTGAAGCATGTGCAAGCTTTGCCCTTGTGGAGTGTCACAGAAAGGGAGGAAGACCCTCAATGAAATGAGTTTACACAGCAGCTCTACCAATGGCGTCAAGCTTAGTGGAGATTGTAATGATGACGGATGAAAGGACGAGGTCCTGATCTGTTGGTCACAGGCTTGCTGTGAGTCAAAGTGGATGAGATGACACAGAACAACAGCAACAACAATACAAAATGTTATAGGATATTCCCCAAAGACATATACATATATAAAATTGGAGAGATCCCAAATAAAAATCTATACTCATGAATTTCAATCCTTGAAGAAATAGAAAAAAGAGAATTAAATCCATTAATTTATGAACAGATTTCTTTGTAAGGCAACTAGCTTTTATTATCTTAAAAATCCCTGCTATCTATTTGTTCATTCCAAAAAGGTATAAAAGTATTAATAAGTAGGTGATAAAAAGTCTTATCAGCTAAAATTGCCTTTCCCCTAGAATATTAAAAACCAGTAAGTGGGCAGCCACTCATTGCAACTGCTCTGGTAAAAATCTAATGGTGATTGGATTTAAATAACTTTTAAGGTCTGGAGACTAAGGTGCGCCTGATCCAGGCCATAGTCTTTGCAATTACTTGCTATGCATCGGAAAGCTGAACAATTACTAGAGATGATAGAAAGAGATGCCTTTGAGCTGTAGTGTCGGAGAAGAGTCCTGATTATATCATGGACTGCCAAGAAAACAAATAGGTTCATCCTAGAGAGGGTGAAACCATACTTCTCCTTGGAGGCAAGGATTCTGAGGCTTCATCTGACATACTTTGTGCATATTGCAAGGAGGAGTCAGTCCTTGGAGAGGGACAGTGCTTGGAAGGGTGGAGGGACAGTGGAAAAGAGGAAGATCTTCAATGAGATGTACCGAGTCAGTGACTGGGGTATTAAAGGTAAGAGTGTCACAGATAATAAGATTGGCACAGGACAGAGCAGATTTCAGGGCTGTTATACGTACAGTAACTATAAGTCACAAGTGACTTAACGGCACATGACAACAATGCTCTCAGTTACTGCTCTCACTGCTGTAGTGATTGAAAGTTAACGTACAGTGAAGTAAATTCCCGTGATTGTTGATGTTGCAGTTATTACATGCCATGGAGTCAAGAGCAACCCATAGAAACCTTAGAACCCTAGACGTAAACCTTGTGCTAGTCTGTGTCATCCTCATCACTTCTGACGTATTTGAGGATGTTGCGGTAATCACTCTGTTAATCCATTTCATTGGGGGTCTTCTTTTTCACTAACCCTCCACCGTTTTTAGCATGCTGTCCCTTTTGCAATTAATAGTCTCCCCTAGCAACATGCCCCAAGTTTTAGAGACAAACCTTTGTCGTCCTTCCCTCAGGAGCATCTGGCTGTACTTTCTCCAAGATATATCTGCTTGTTCTTTCTGCAATCTATGGGATGTTCAGTATTCTTCTCCAACATCACAACTCAAAGGCATCAATTCTGTCGTCCTTATTTATTAGCCAACATTTAGCAATAGACTAAAATACCATGGACTGAATTAAGTACGTCTTCAAAATCACATCATGATTCTTGAGTGCTTTGGAGAAGTCCCTGACAGCAGACTTGTCCAATGCAATCCATCTCCCAATATTTTTGACTGCTGTTACCAAGGGTGTTGACTGTGGATCCCTTAAGATGAGATAATTGACAGCTTCAGGCTTTTCTCCATCTATCACATTGTTGCTTATTAGTCCAGAGGTGAGGATTTTTGTCTTCTTTATGTTGAGAGGTAATCCATATTGGAGGCTGTGTGTGTGTGTGTGTGTGTGTGTGTGTTGTTTGTTTTTTATCTTCTGAAGCTTTTCGTCCTTCAGCAAGCAGGTTTATGCAACTTGCATAACATAGATTATTGATGAGTCTTCCTCCAATCCTGATCCTGCATTCTTCTTCAGAGTTGAGCTACATGAATAATATTCTTAGCCTACAGATCCAATAGGTATAGAGAAGGGATGTAACTTTGACACACACCTTTCCTGTTTTCAAACTATGCAGTGTTCCCTTGCTCTGTTTGGACAACTTTCTTGATTAAAAAAGTCAACAAGTATGGTGAAGGTGAAATATTGTAGAGGAAAAGGAAGTGGAGGTATAGTAAACATTGGCAATTTCATATGCAGTATTATATTGATGTTGACTAATTAATAAGTGGATGTAGGAGTGCATCCACTTCCTAAATAACATGCCTCCAGAAACTCTATGAACTTTGAAAATATTGATAGTTGTAGAAGAGCTTCAAGACATTTGTTCATAGGGTCGCTATGATTCATGCTCGACTTGAAGGGAATCAACAATTAAGAAGAGTTAAGAAACTGCCAGGATATACACTTTTTGAAGAAAATGATGCATTAGAACTGTGTGCCTGCAGCATTGCAGCACAGCTTCTTGTGACTAGCTCACCAAATCTCCCATCAAAATCAATAAACAAACACACACAAAAGATCTCATGTAGGTCACATTTGAGATCCTTACCAAGACAGCCAAGTTCAGAACTCTATTTTCTTACCCATTAAACTCTAATTTGGTCGGCATGTATTGCAAAAAAACTTTTCTTTTTTAATAGATGTTCTTGCTAGAATTAAATTTTCAAAGACTTTTTTTACCTGGGACATTACATAAGAAATCTACTCTTCCAAGTTCTTTACAGCAGTTCTGAGATGTATCACAGACTGATTTCCACGTGGTTACTTCTTATAGCAGCCTCTAGCAAAAGCAGGATAAAAACGTTATAAAGGACTTCAGGGAAGGTGAAACTATGGGACTCAGCATTTGTCAGCCAAGCACACAACATTCAGCCAGCCTAACTTGATTTAGGAGTAGAAACAAAAGTTTGATTATTGTCCCTTTGTCTTCTCTAACTATCACTGCCTGAGACATACGTTTTGTATAGTATGGCAAAGTATTCAAGAATACACTTTGTGTGTGAGACAAAAAGGCCATGAAAGGACAAATACTATGTAGGACCCTTATTACAAAAAGTTAATGAAAGGCATACACACAGAGAGAATAATTCTGGTGGAGGTACCAGAGAGAGAAAGAGAGGTTGAAGAAATGAATTAATAAATAATAAATACGTATTAATATGAGTCAAAGGAAAGACAGTTTGAAATGAACAGACAATTTGACCCTGGGTATTGTAATTAATGCTCTGGAACAAGTATGCATGAATGATCAAAACAAACAAAATATTTTTTAAAACTTCACTCAGGTTACCATTTTAAAATAGGTTTAAGAAGAGAAAAATCTACTTTGTGAATAGTTTTAGGCTGTGTTCTATTTATTAGATGTAGACCAAGTCTTTTCAAAATGTAAGTTAGGAATGAGGAAAGTGCTGTTTGATAGGTTTACTTTTTATTTTTTTTGTTATACACTTTTATTTCCCTGGTCAAAATTAATGAGTTAATATCTTGAAATAATTTATTATGGATATTGATATTTAAATATTATCTGCCAAAAAGATTGGTTAAGCAGTAAATAATTTTAAAGCAAGATCTAAAGCTAGAAATACTACTTGAAATGTTAATTTCTTATAATTATATTTTACTCATTTCTCCTAGAGATAGTTGCCAGTGGTTACTCTACTTAACCTAACCTAATTTAGTCCAGTTACATCTATCCTTGATTCTAAATCTATATTCTGCTAGAATGCTTTCTATTCTATCTGGATCTTACTCCTTTATTTCCTGAGAGCCTTCCCAATTTCTGCCGCCATAAGATAGAGGAAACCAGCCATTAACTTAATTACTCTATTTTATCTCTCTCAATGTGAGTTTCTTCAAGTCTGAAAAGAAGTTGATTTCTGGTAAGGTTTAATAGCACCTGGAGACTGTTGTAAAAGAAAGATCATGATGCCCATCTCTTTCCTTTGAGCATGCTGGCTTAAGACATAAGATTTCAAGTGGATTGTGACTGATAGTGACCCGAAAGGACGGAGTAAAACTGCCCAATAGGGTTTCAAAGACTAAACCTTTATCAAAGCAAACTGTTTCCTATTTCTCTCTTGTGCCAACAGGGCTTTTTTAGATAAAATGTTACTGACTGACTGTGCATTCACTCATTATTAAGCTAAGTTTTCTAAATAGTCAGTAAACAAATATGACAGTAGTTTATTTGCAGGTGTGGAAACCAAACCAACCTGTAAACTATGCCTGTATCACTAAAGAAGCAATTGGCTTTCATGGCCAAAACATTTCCCTTTTCCATTGCCTGTCTCCACCTCTTGGGGGAGTTAGTTTTCACTTGTCTCTTTAATGATTCCTCTCCTCCTTTTCTTCACTTTCCAAGATAAATGAAAATCCTGACAAAACAGACAAACGTTACTCTAGAAAGTTATTTTTCTGACCCACACCACTTATTTTTTTGACCCAAATCACTTAGGTAAATGTATTTTGAATATTGCACTGTAATACAATAATACATCAAAGGTGATTTGTTGGTTCTGGTTATTGTTTCATATTTTATTTTCCATACAATAATACAATCCAGTAAGTTTCAAAGAGTTTTGATTATTAACTAGCACTGGAGAAAGTAGTATAATAATCCCATGCTGAGGGAACTCTGCAAAGAAGCTGTGCTGTAATGCTGAAGGCAGACAGTTCAAATCCATTAGCTGCCCTAGAGAAGGATGGACAATGCCCTACAGCCCCGACCGCCCAAGGGTCAGCTGTGGGTTGGTTCTGACTCAGCAGTACTCAACAACAACACACTATATGACCCCTTACTATGATCATCTCCCGCTGAGATCCTTTACATGAATTCGCCATACACTCCTATTTAACAGGGAGTAGTTTTCTCCAGAAAGCATTTATTCTACCTCAAAATTACCTTCTTCAGTTTAATATACAGAAATTGTTTTTATTCAATAGGTTGTATTTTAAAGATAGGCTTTGCCTGTTTCCATATCACAGGCCTCTCCATAACAATAACAGGCTATGAAGAACTTCTGTTTGTCCGTCAATGTTTTGTCATTTAGTACCTCTGAAAACAATTTCCACTTTACCAAACACACTCAAAGTCTGATATACTTTAGGCAAAAGTAATTCTAAATGTTAGATATATAGGAATACTAGGTCACAGTTAGAAAACAGTATTATTCAGTACGAAATTGTATTAATCTTAAATGCAAGATGCAAACTGTAATAGATGCTTACTAACACAATAATGTGTTGAATTTCTAAGGTTCCCACCACCCCCCCTGCTTCTCAGACTATATATCTAGCCTGGCAGCTTGGATCTCATAAGAATTGTTCTGAAATACTGATTGTAGAATGTCTATAATGGGTTAGAAGCACAATCAGAACCTCTCATGAATATTGCCTTTTGCCATTACAAAGCACTATCAATTTTAATGTCATATTGGATTTTTTTAACAACTCAAGCTAGAGTGTTTTCAAACTGCACCTTTTAATGAAGGACATATTTGAATTCATAGCAAAGGTGAGATGGAGGTGAGGTACTGAATAAAAGAAATGGAAAGTTTAGTACATGGAGTCTGTATAAATCCCCAAGTGATTCTAATACGCACTTTTACCTAGTGGTAAATCTGCCCACAACACAAGTTTTCAAATAGTGTCCTCCCATCAACAATAAAGCCTCGCTGGATTGGAGCTTATTGAAATATGAGTTTTCGGGTCTTATCCAAGAAGTTGCAATTCACTATCGTGGCGTTGGAACCAAATCATCACTGATACTTCACCAACTGCAACAATAACCTTGAGCAAGGCAGAGATCATGACACTGGTACAGCATAGGCCAGAGTTGCTATGAGTTGTAATCAACCCAATACTACCTCACAACATCCCAAAAGTACTGAGTCAGTGAGTCTGATGATCAAGCCCATTAATTTATGAATAAATTATATTTCCATGAGACTGTATTCATAGTGCACAGAATTTGGTAAGTATTGAGAAAGAACAGGGAATCTGATTTCATGAAGATTTTAAAGTCTTTTAAACCCAGTGAAGGAACATTTTGAGTTGGGATTGGCTTGGTTAATAAAAATGGGTTTGGTTTTAGTTTTGGGTTTAGAAAAACACCTATGTAAGTGCCTGACCTTCCTCCAGGTCTACCAAATGAACACTTGAAAGAGGAGGAAGATATTTTTGTCACCGATTATTTTGAAAGATATTCAGGTGATTCTATGCGTTTTAATGATTTTGTTCTTGTTATGTGCCTTTGAATCAAAAGAGAAATAGGAGACCACGGTAAGGATGGGAATTACTAACATTATTTAAAACGGATTTAAAACTGTCTTAATATTTAAATATATGAGAACTGCAATTTCTTTTTATTTCCGGAATGGCAAGATATAATTTACAATGTCTTTCCTTTCCAGTGTCATTGTCAAGGACCTTATTGTGCCATCAAACTGCACTTGGTAAAGGCAAGAATATGAATAGCTGTGATAACCTTGTACTAGTAACTTATATGTGAAGGGAAAAATCTCCAGAAGTAGAGGTGAACAGGGAGTAATTTAATGATTATCTTCTTATCAGTTCTTCTTCACTGAGGGCAAAACTATAAATGGCTCTAGACTACAGCATGACTGATTTAAGTTAGCCATAAGGAAGATTTCCCTGATGGGCAATGGCTGTTAAACACTAGAATGCATTTCCAAAGGGAGATTATAGAATTGGGCAGAAGGTGTATCTTTAAATATGAGCTAAGTTATATTCTGTAGTGTTGGTTGAAGAATAATTCTATCTGAAGACAAAGAGGGGGTGTGTGTGCGTGTGTGTGTGTGTGTGTGTGTGTGTGTTGGGACTGCACATTTCAAAAATCATATTCCTTGTGTCTATAACTTGATTTCTAATATTCTGATTATATGTCTTAAATTACTATCACCAAATATTACACTACGCATTGACTAAACAAACAACAACATCAAGAGCTAATTGTAATGGAATACATTCTCAATCTTGTTGATCTCCTGTTTGGAGAGGAATTATGCTCTGTGAAGGTTTCAATGGCGTGATCTTTTGTAAATGGAGAACCCATTCTTTGTACTAAAGTTCTTCTAGATTAATTTAGACCATTTACTTATTAGTTAATCGTCAAGTGTTTTCCTACTTGGATAACCCAAGATCTCCAGACATTAAATAAGAGGAGTTAAGATTTTTCACATCTAAAAGAAATCTTTTATTATTATACATAAAATAATGTTTTTAATGCATTTCTTTTCCTATTTTTGTCTTATTTCATTTGTGCTTGAAGAAAAGAGTTTGTAATTAGATTTGTTGGTGTTAAATGGCATGGAGTTGAGTATGAATCATAGCAACCCCAAAACCAAAAGATTTGAAGCCTGTCCTATCTTGAGCCATGCCAATATATTGTCCATAGCCAATGTCCCATTGCCACAGACACTGTTTTAGTCAATCTTTTTCAGTAAAATTCTTATTTTAATCCTGATTTTATTAAATTTTACAAAAAATATTTTCATTTACCACAGGAATGTCTATCTGTGCTTCATTGACTATGCAAAGGCATTTGACTGTGTAGATCATAACAAACTGTGGCTGACTCTGAGAAGAATGGGAATCCCAGAAC
>NW_006399764.1:21316745-21321129 GCF_000299155.1 Elephantulus edwardii | reverse complement strand
AGTTTAGGGCTGTTGTACATAGGGTCGCTATGAGTCGCAGGCGACTCGACGGCACATAACAACAACAACAACAACAACAACATTCTTGCACATTTTAACCGCTCTCTCTCTTCTCTCACCCCCAGTTCATTTGGTTTTTAATATTCACTCATTGTTGTACACTTTAACCCCCTCTTTCCTCTCCCCTCCCCTAGGTCACTTGATTGTTAATATTTATTCATTTTTTCCCCGTTACCTGCCCCAGTCAGTCATATTTGCAATGTACCTCTCATTCTGGGCTGTTGACGTACTCATGCGTTCCTTCCTCTCCTTCACTGAACTAACATTTTTCCGAGCATGATGTCCTTTCTCATGGGATAGCTCTCTAATAACATGTCCAAAATATGTAACACAAACCTTCACCAGCCTTGAGATTTGAGTGAAAGCAAATTTGTTTTCATTAGACTATTCACACACATTTTAGTACATAACATTAATTACAACACACAATGTAAATGCACTTTTCCTCCCTATAATTCTTATTTGCATTCATCTTTTTCTCCTATTCTATCCTGCTTTTTGGTCTTTATCCACGGAGAAATACAGCTCTTTTTACCTTATTTAGGTAGTTCAATCTAAGAAGTGAGTGTCTCCCTGGTATTACCAATTACCTTATTGTCCTATTATTTGGCTGAAAGTTAAGTCTTGAAGTAAATTTTGTTCCAAGTTCTAAAGGTAATGAAAGCCCTTGTTCTCAGGTGTTTCATCAAGAAATACAGTCAGTAAACTTTGACTTTTTCATGTTTTTAAGCACTCTTGCATGTTTTACCTCCCTTTTCCCAATTACACTTTTTATTTTAAATTCCTGACACATTCAACTTTTCTGTTGTGTAAGTGAAAGCATTGCTTTTCCAAAATGTATAGCCTTTTTGCTTGTTTGGCAGCGAATCATCTAATGCACTCTACCACCAGAGCTTCTTTGAAAAGATACACAACTTTCACATTCATATTTATAGCGCACTGCAGTCCTAGCTGTATGCTCTTTCACTTAGATCAGAGATGGGGTGAAAAGTGAGCCAAACTATTAATGGTAAAAATTAATAAATTATCTGGTTGGCATATTCTTTTAACCTTGAGCTCTCTGGGTCCCACAGAGATCATAGTGGAGACAACACTTTAACAGAGAGAATGATTGCAACCCCCTTGCCCAGGATTGATGTCCAGAGGGAGGCTGAATGGAGAATGATTTGAGAAGCATTTGTTACACTGTTCTCAGAATTATTATCTGTGGCCCATTCTCAAACCACATTTCCTTCCCAAGGTTAGCTACTTTCATCTGGGTTTCTTGACTTTTCTGCTGTCTGGAATTCATCAGGCAAAAATATTCCTTAATTGTGTGTTTTCAGAAATCATGTTGTCCAAAGAATGTTTGTAAATAGTATCTATTAAGGGTATTATAAGGAAAGGCTTAGTTAAAAAAATAAAAAGCAATTAAAATTGAGAAAGAAAGTATAGGGTTTTCTAATGTTAATGCAATAAAATTCAGTTGAGGAAATGGAAAAATTTATTTATATTCATAATTCTCATAAAAGGAATCAGGAATGAAATGTCAGCATTGGAACTAATTTTCTAGGGGAGAAAAGTACACATAGAAGCCATTATATTCCTTACAAACTTCAAAAATCAGGTAAAGGAGATTTCAAATTAAAAAAAATACTTAAAAACGGATTTTATATGCTAAAATTGAGCAAACAACAGAGTTCAGTAATACTAGGTAAAAACTTTTCATTTCTTTTGAAGTAAAGGAGATTGTTTAGCAATAAAGAGAGAGAAGGTAAGACTATCTTTACAGTTTTAAAAAGAAACCTAGTTGATAAGTATCAAAATAATAATTTTGTAAGTTATTACCTAACTTGGGAGGGACTGGAGAGCATTATGCTGAGTGAACCAACTCTCCCACAAGGATAAATATTGTATAAAACCATTATTGCAGAATGAGTGTAAGGATCCAAGAGCGGTGGGAGAGGCTGGAAGCAGAGGGATGTGGATTTACAGAGAAAGGGGAGGGATTAAACATAGGCTTGTACAAAATGATGGGGTTAGGGTCAAGGAAATGGAAAGAATTTGTTCTTAAAAACAATGTATTCAAATTTTGTAAAAAACTAGTAGAAAATAAAAAATATAAAACTATAAATAATAAGCTATAACTATAAAAGTAGATTTGGTGAGATAGTTTTTTATTTGTTATTGTTATTGCTGTTGTGTGCCCTCTAGTCAATTGCAATTCACAGCCACCCTGTCCTATCTATCCTGAGCCAATCTCTCTGCCTGCAGCACACCTACCAGCACTACCTCAGTTACTGTGTCAATTCATCTCATCCAGAGTCTCTCTCTCCAATGCTGTCCCTCTACCCTTTTTAGCATGATGTCCTTCTCCAAAGGCTGGTCTCTCTTGGCACCACGCTCAGAGTATGTGAGACAGAACTTCAAAATCTTGATCTAAGGAGCAGCGTGGTTTCATCCTCTCCAAGTTAGATCTGTTTGTTCTCTTGGAAATCTATGGTATGTTCAATGCATTTCTTTATTGAGATTTACTTCATGAATTCATTTCATTCTTTCTTTCTTATTCTCTATTTCTAAGCTCTTCCTTTGCCCCACCAGCAGATTTGCTAACTATTTCAACAAATGTTTATTAGCAGAACATCAGACCAAATATTATTTGATTTTACATTTAATCTTGAGTACAGAATCACTAATTTAAAAGACCTCAGGAATTTAAGCAAAATAACCAATCTTAATACTTCTAAAAAGTAAAGAATGCTGCATAGTTTAAATCTAGTATAACTGAAAAAAATTTTCTTTGCTTTGAAACATCTTTGTTGTTGAAAAATCAACAACTCTCATTAGAATTCTTTCTAATGTTTCCAATCAGCATGCCCTTAAGTATGATTCCTTTCATGCACAGAACTTTTCTTCTAATAACCTAGCATTTTTGTTTCTCTATATTATTTCTCCTGTAGCAGTCCTAGCCCACTTAACTCATTCATCTAGTAAATTGTCCTGAGAGGCATTGCATGGTTTACAACAGGGTTGAATTGTTTCCCCATACCTATTCATTGTGCACTTGTAGCAAATGATCTGAGGAGTTGGGTGATTTGAAGAAGATTGTGGCATTAACATTGGAGAAAGACTCATCAAGAACCTACAATATAAAGAGGAGACAATCTTCTTTACTGAAAATCAAGAACATTTGAAGTACTTATTGAAGAATTTCAAAGACGACAGCTTTTCATATGGATCTATCTCAGCACCAAGAAATCCAAAGTGCTCACAGCTAGAACAAGGGATAGGATGATAAGCAGGTAAAAATTTGAAGTTGTTAAGGAATTCATTTTACTTTGATCCCTAATCAACATCCATGAAAGCAACGTTTAAAAAACTCAAACAACGTACTTCCTGCATTGGACAAATCTGCTGTCAAGAACCTCTCTTCAAAATGAGAAAGAGAATGGACATACTTCTAAAGACTAAGGTGGACCTGACCCAAGTCATAGGATTTTCAGATGCATGTGATATTTGGACAATGAATAAAGAAAACAGAAGAGGTGATACTTTTGTATGTATTGTGGTGTTGTTGAAGAGTGTTTTATATAACATGGGGTGCTAGAAGAATAAACAGATTTGTCATGAAAGACATGCAAGCAGAGAGTTCCTTCAAAGCAAGGGTAGTTGAGACTTCTTGTCATATTCTTTGGCCATGTCATCAGAAGGAACTAGTCCTTGGGAAAATATATCATGCTTGCTAAAGACGAGGGTTAGTGAAGGAGAGGAAAACCAGAAATGGAATTACACAGAGATTGGAACAATGGCTTTAAGAGTAAGAGAGATTTTATGGTTGGTAGAGGATGGGTCAAATTTTCACCCTATTCCACATAGGGTCATTAGGATACAGCACCTGACCATAACAGCACCTATGTAGTGACAGTTAATGCACTAGTTTCTGAAGTTATAAATAGCACTCTGCTTTCAAAGTTACAGGGTCTGATGTGAGGGAAAGACGTATCAACAGGCAATCATAAAACCATGATGTTAAGTACAAGGTATTATTACCTGTGACAAAAACACAAGCAACCCTTGATAAAGGAAACAGTAGTTAAATCAATCTATCTTAATTTTTTAATGCTCTAAGCTTGTTATGCATCAGAGAGTTGGACAATGACTAGGGAGGATAGAAGGAGAGTGGATGCTTCTGAGCTTTGGTGCTGGAGAAGGGTACTGAATGCACAGCACCATGGACTGCCAGGAAAACAAACAGATTCCTCTTGGAGAGGATTAAACCAAGCTACTCCTTGGAGGCAAGGATTCTGGGGCTTCGTCTGACATACTTTGGACATGTTGCCAGGAG
>NW_006399764.1:21297680-21315591 GCF_000299155.1 Elephantulus edwardii | reverse complement strand
GTATTTCATACATTTCTTCATTCACATTTTTTAATACAGTCGTCTCTCCACATTGTGTTTCTTTTTTTTATTGTTTTGCTTACAAAGTTTGTATACATTATGTTTCACACTATTTTTCATTCACACTGTGTTTCATTCAATCATTCTCATGCATTATGTTTTATAAAATAATCACCATTGGGCCTTGCCCATTATTACCCTGTCTTTTCACCCTGGTTCTTCCCATTTCCTTGCCCCTCATCCCTTTACCCACCAAACTGTGCAGCCCTGTGGTTTCGCCTCAAGCTATCACCCTTCTGCTCCTACCGCTCCCGCTTTAAGTTCCCATACATGTTTTACTAGTTATCCTTCTATTTTTACAATAATGGTCTTATGCCATATTTGTCCTTATGAGACTGTGTTAGGTCACTCAGCATAATGCTCTCCAGCCTTTCCCAAGTTGCACAGTATTTTTCAAAATCATTGCTTCTGAGTGTTGCACAGTATTCATTGTGTGACTGTGCCACAATTTCTCAGTCCATTTGGCTGTGGTTGGACATTTGGGCTGTTTCCATGTTCTCGTAATGGTGAAAAATGCTGCTATGAACATTGGTGTATAAATCTCTGTGTCTCAGTTCTAATTTCTTTGGGGTATATTCCTAGTTGTGCCATATCTGGATCGTACAGAGTTTCTACACTCAACTTTTTGAGGAAATGCCAACCTATCTTCTAGAGTGATTGTGCCATTTTTTTTCAATCCCACCAAAGGTGTACAAGAGTTCTTCATGTTGAGTTGTAACCTATATTGAAAAATCCTTGATCTTCTTCAGTAAATGCTTAAAGTCTTTTAGCCCTTTCTGCAAGTAAAGTCTTGTCATCTATATGATGCAGGTTATTGGTGAGTCTTCCTCCAATCATCATGGCACATTTTTCTTCAGATAGCTCAGCTTCTCAAAATATTTGCTCAAAATACAAATTAAATGGATGTGGTAGAAGGATACAACCATGATGCACACTTTTTCTAATTTTAAACTGTGTAGTGTTCCTTTATTCTGTTCACACAACTGCTTCTTTTTCTGTGTCTATATACTTTACATGGACACAATTAAGTGTTCTGAGAGTTACATTCTTCTCAATGTTATTCGTAATTTGTTATGATCCACAGAGTCAAATGGCATTACAAAATTAATAAAACACAAGTAAACAGCTTTCTGGTATTCTTTATTTTCAGCTAAGATTCATCTAAGATCCGTAATGATATCCTTGGTGTCATGGTGTCTTGACGTCTGTATTGATACCCTTGGTGTCATGGCCTCTTCTGAATCTAGTTTGATCTGGCAGTTCCCTGCAAATGGACTATTCCGGCTATTAGGAGGAGTCTTTAGTAAGGTTATACTTGCATGTGATGTTAATGATATTGCTTGATAATCTCTAGTCTGTTGGATAACTTTTTTTTTTAAATGGGAACAAATATGGAACTCTCAGTGGGCCAGGTAGCGATCTTCTGTATTTGTTGGCAGAGACTATTGAGGTTTAAGGTTACATTTGTTTCATGAAACACCTTCATTTGTATTCCATCAATTCTTGAGGCCTTTTTTTTTTCCAATGCCTTCAGTGCATCTTAGACTTCTTTCAGTACTGTTGATTCTTACTTGTATGCTACTTTCTGAAAAAGCTCAGTGTAAACCAGCCCTCCTTGGTATGGTGATTCTGTGTATTCCTTCCATTTCTTTTAATGTTTCCTGAAATAGTTCTGTGTAAACCTGTTCTCTTTTGTACGGTGACTCTGTGTATTCCTTCCATTTCTTTGAACATTTCCCACATAGTTCTAAGAGACATTGTAGAATTCTTCAATGTTACAGTTGAGGCTTAAATTTGTTCTTCAGTTCTTTCAGTTTGCTAAGTTAGATAAGGAATTGTGCTGCTTTTGTTGGATTCATTTCAGACTGCAAAAAAGTTGGTAGAAATTCTCACTTTCTTCATCTTTGGTGATCATGGTTGATACATATGTTTGAACAATAGTTATACTAGAAGAATTTCCTTGTATGTATATGGATAGCATATTATCCCTCACAATATAGCACTTCAGTATAGATCGTGCATTGTTTGTTTGGGCAGTGAATGCTGCAGTATACCTTTTTTATTTGTTATTTCTGGCATTGCTGTTAGGTGACATTTGATTGAGTACAACTCATAGCGACCCTATGAACAACAGATCCAAACCCTGTCCTAGCCTGTGCTGTCCTCATCGTCGACACCTCTGAGCCCATTTCTATAGTCCCTTAGTCAGCCTATCTGATGGAGTCTTTCTCTCTCTTGCTGACCTTCCACTCTTCAACACATCATGTCTCTGTCTAAGGAATCGGCTCTCCTAACAATGTACCCAAAGTTCAAGAGAGGAAGCTGTGTCATCTTTGCCTCCAAGGAGCACTCTGGACACACTTTATTCATGACATATCTATTTGCTCTTTTGGCAGTCCATGGGATATATTCAGTAAACACCATAGCTCAAAGATGTAAATTCTTCTTCTATCATCCTTATTCACTATTTAGCTCTCAGATGAATAGCAAGTGATTGAAAAGACTATGGCTCGAGTCAGCCACACCTTCAAAGGAAGTGGAGCTCCCATCTTCTGACTTTCAGGGCCTTTGAAGGCAGCACAGTGCAGAGGGATGGATCCCACAATTCCTCTGGCTTGTTTCTGTCAGAATAGATTCAAAGTGGCCAATACAAGTACAGCTCAGCTCACCAGTGCCTAAGATGTAGCTCTTTATGCCTTCTACTTAATTTTTGACAGCATCCAGTTTTTCTGAATTCATACTTCGCCTATTTCATGTTCCAATTATTAATGGATAGTCACAGCAGTTCCTCCTCATTTTGAGTCTTTCCAAACCAACAAGTGAAGGCCATTATGTGAGGGCTTTACTGTATCTGCATCATTATCATAGAATCTATTTTGAGCAGGCAGCCCTTTCCCAGTTGCATTTTGAAGGCCTTCCAACCCTGGGGACTCATCTTCTAGCACTGCATAGCCAATAGTGTTCTTCTGTTATACATAAAGTTTTCAAAATCCTGTTATTTCAGACATGGGTGGCCAAAGCTGTTTCTTTTTCTTCATCTGGAAGGTCTGCTGAACCTGTCTGCCTTGGGTGACCCTACAGGTATTTTAAATATTAGAGGCATGGCTTTCAGCATCACAGCAACATGCAAGCCAACACAACACTACAAACTGATAGAGGATGGAAGTCCGAATTTAGGGTGTTGAATCTAAGGAAAACCCATTTCTCTATGATTTCTGTGGAAAAATTGTACCTCTTTAAGCCTCCGTTCTAGATGATCTTTATATAGCTTCCATTTCTCTCATCTGTTTCTTACTTTTTAAATTATTATTAATTTTAATGAAAGTTTACAGATACTTAGGGTTTCCAGTCATTCACTGTTGCACTTTTCTCCCTGTCCACCCCTCCCCCAACTCACTATTCTTGAAAACTAAAAGAAAAACTCTTTCATTGTTGTGCAATCCCTCCTCCCAAGTCCACTCGACTGTGCAGCCTTCATTCTGAACTCCTGTTATGATGATAATACCCAGTCATATATCCCTTTTAAACAGTTTTCTCCCTCATCTGTTTCAGTATCATATACATCATTCCTCCCCTCCTTCTCCGTCTTCCCTCAACCCTGATGTCAGTCCCATTTTGCAACAGTGGCCCTATGCAGTATTTGTCCTTTTGTGACTGAGATATTTCATTCAGCATAATGTCCTTTAGGATCATGCACTTTGCATAATATTTCATGAGTTTCTTGTTTTTCAGTGCTGCATAGTATTCCATTGTGTGAATACACCAGAGCTTCTCTATCCAGTCATTTTTTGATGGGTACTTGGGTTGTTTCCAGCTTTTTGCTATTGCGAACAAAGTCACAATAAACATGGGTGTGCATATATCTGCTTGAGTGTAGGTTATGGTTTCTTTAGGGTAAAGTCCCAGTAGTAGAATTCCTGGGTCAAATGTTATTTTTGTTTACAACTTTTTGAGAAAGCACCATATAGCCTTCCATAGTGATTTAACAGAACAGCAAACATCAAATGCTTGCATGGTTGCAGAGAAACTGGATCCCTTATCATGGGAGTGTAAAATGGTGTGACCTCTATGGAAAGCTATATGGCTCTTTCTTACATATTTTTGTTATCTGCCATATGTTTTAGATGAGATTGATTAAAAAAACACACCCTACACTAAGATTATTTCATTAGCATATTAAAAAACATATTTCCAGATGGGATTATAATCACTATTCACTCACTTATAGTAATTGAGTCAAAACTAACTTATAGCTGACCCTCCATTGATTTTTCAAGACTATAAATCATAGAAGAGGAAATTGTCTCTATTTCCCTTGAGTAGCCCTTGGTGGATTCGAACAGCCAGAGAGGTTCAGACATTGTGTTAGCAATGCATCTCACAATGGATTACAGTACCAGGCTTCCATGTAGTCACTACAGGGGTTCAGATTATGCACATAATTTTGCTGTGTGGAGGGGTGGGCATGGATACAATTCAATCTATTCAAATATTGAAGCAATAGCAGACCTGGTGAAGCTTCACAGGAAAGAGATGTTTGATCCGAGGTTTTAAGGATGTGAATTAGACCTGAGAAACATGTGTACGGATTGGAAAGTAGGGAATTATGGAAACAAGTACAAATCTCTCAAACCAAAAATGAAGAATGCAACAACACTTAGAACAAGCAGAAAAGTCAGCTTCATTTACTTATTTTTCAGGAAAATTTTATTCCATGGGAGAAAATTTCCAACCAATCTCTTTCTCCAAGTATTAAAACCACAGCTTTCAAGTCAGTCCTGACTCTTGGTAACTCTTCGTCAGGTTTCTGAGGAATACATCTTTCTAGGAGGAGACTGCCTATCATTTTCCACTGGAGCACCTGCTGGATTGTAAATGTGGACTTCCTGAGTAACAGTCCAAATATCCACCACCAGGATAACTTCTAAAAAGTTCTATGGGATAATTCTACTATCACAGGAAGTCACTAAATCCAGAACTCTACCTGATGAGACAAGAACAACCAAGAACAATATCATGGAATTGCTGACTCCACTGTTAAGGGAAAGGTGAGTGGTTTGAACTCATAAGGTGCTCCATGGGAGAAAGTTGTGGTGGTGCGCTTCTGTAAAAAGATTATGCTCTTGGGAAACCCGTGAGGCAGACCTCCTCTGCATTATAAAGTTATCATGGAAATTTTTTTAAAATAAATCAGGTCAAGGGATTATCTTTTAATCCTTTGATACTATATTTTGGATGAATATTCTAAGTTGTACAGTACTCCTCTGGTAATTTGCTGTTTTGAGATAATCTGGGTTTGCTGTGATGGTCAACCTTTTGCCATTGAGGTCTCAAAAGCCATTATGGCTGCCCATGGTGAGCAGTGTTTGGTGGAGCTCCCAGTTTTAAGAAAGGTTGGGAAGCAGGAGCGGCATCCACTTCCTAAATCCTCTGGAAACTATGAACTGGGAGAAGAAATGAAAGTTATAAAAGTGTTCAGGTCTTTCGTTCATAAGGTCGCTATGAGTTGTATATGACTCGACGGCACGTAACAACAACAATAACGACGAGAGAGCTCAGTTGGCCTAGTGGACAGAAAGCAATGCTACCAAGCCAAAGGTGGGTTATTTTAATCTGCGGTGCTCAGACCTGGTTTTAGTTGTTTTTGGTCAAACATTCTTCTAAGTGGTATAGCACTGGTCTGTCCACTTGCTATACAGAAGTAACTAGTGGTTGTTGTGATGGTAAACACTATGACACTGCTGAATCAAATGTGATAATGGTTACCCATGGCGGACAGTGTTTGGTGGAGCTCCCCAAGTAAAACAAGCTTGGAAGCATCCACTTCTGAAATAGCTTGCCTCCAGAAACCCTATGAACTTGGAGAAAAGATGGAAGTTATACAAGTGTTCAGGTCTTTCATTTATAGGGTCACTATGAGTGGTCTACGACTGACGGCATCTAACAACAACAACATGGGAATATACTCAAGGTCAGTGGTTTTGATCTTGGTTTAGTAACTTACAGCAAGATGGACACTCTCTATATAGGTAAGTAAACAAATCTTACTTTAGCCTTTTGATTTAGCAATGTAGAAAAACTGAAGTATTGTAGGTAGGATAGTTACGTGGCCATAA
The DNA here is from genome assembly GCF_000299155.1 of Elephantulus edwardii. Taxonomy (NCBI): domain Eukaryota; kingdom Metazoa; phylum Chordata; class Mammalia; order Macroscelidea; family Macroscelididae; genus Elephantulus; species Elephantulus edwardii. The sequence goes on along the minus strand of NW_006399764.1, from coordinate 21,309,415 downwards.
GTGTGACAAATGGTTTGGAAAATGCAAAGACTGCCCATTTAAGAATTATAAAGCCAAGTTCAATGCCATGATTTTTACGAGTCTTTATTCTCGAACACAAAAAAGAACAATAGGGTAAAGTCTGACTCCATTTCAAAGTCGTAGGTTTTGAGATTAGATGTGTAAAAAAATTGGCATGATGTCACCAGACATGTATGTATTCAGTAGATCATTAAACCTTCACAACCTTTGGAAAGTTAGCCTCGATTTCTATAAGAAGATTCTTCTCTAGAATGTGAATTCTGTCATGACAGGTTATTTTTCACATGTATATAAGAATAAAGAGATAGCTGATTAAAATATGTACTTTTATCTACTGGGAAACAGACGAAGTTATTTTCAAATAGTGATTTCAAAGGTAGATCATATGCAGTTTAAACCAGAAAATCCAGGCACAAACAATGATTTGGGAGAAGCTCATTCTGCGTTTTACAATCCCGAGAGATATGTCTGCTAGTGCCAACATGCAGTGAAGAATACTTGCTGGCGCTGAACAGAGAGAAATAGACTTTACAGGTGGGCAGATGTTGGTTTCCAAGTCTGCTCATCATGGTAAATGATATTTAACTGTGAAGATGAGTGACAAAGTTGTTCACATTACTAGTTCCTTTTATTTGGCTATAATTTTCGTAAGACAAAAATGAACCAGCTGAGTAAAAATGTGAATGTCTATGTTTGCAAATGTGTGGAATTTTTACCCTTTCCTCCTGCATCTTACTCTTCATTTGATTTATCTCATCTAACTTTGTGCTAAATACCAGAAAGACACAGAAGAGGGGAGAAAAAAAGACGCTTCCTCAAAACACTTTTTGTTTGACCCTAAATGAGACTTTGAAGGAGAGAAGGACATTTTCAAATGTTTTTGGAATGGTGAGAATCCTCCTTTAAAGCTTTAATTTTTTGTTTTTTTTCTTTCAAAGCTATGCCTAAGGAAATGACCAAAAAATTGGCCACTGGACGGACTGGTTGAAATTGTCTCCCTTGTGGAACATGACTTTAATTTCAGGCAAATTTAACTATGTGACTGAGTGGCAATTAAGCCTTGTAGAGTCTGCTAGTCGTGGGTTCAAATAATTTGTAAGGCTTAATTAATTGCTACAACAACTGATAGCCCTGTCAAATTGAGAAGTAAGTTCATTGATCTTAAAATTCAGCTGAGCTCAAGAGAAAGACTGACAAAATAATTTGTGGGCTGTGACAGAGGGCCAGAGATAAGTAACGTGGGTGAAGGTAGAGAAGAGGGTATACCTCCTGAAGAGGTCAAGCCCAGAAAGCCTTTCCTAAGAAATATTTTGCTTATATATCTCCACAGACAAGGACTCAAGCACCACACAGCTATCCTTTATAGAATATAGATAGAAAGCCTTGTTGTTTTGTACTTTCAGTGACCTGCTTTTTGGCTTGCATTGAACACATGATAAATAAATCAGGTTCTGTGCCAAGTCCGTTTAATTTCAAACTATGAAAGCAGACGTATGCACACATGCAGTATGAGTATAAAGCGTTAAGTGGCTGCTTTAAAATGAACTGCTGACTCTTCAAGTTCATGTCATCTTGCTAAGGGTAAACAAAATGCTTCATTCATCTTTTTGCATTTAGGACAAATGTGGATAGATTTTGGGGGGGAGGGGTGGTTTTGTTTGTTTGTTTGTTTGTTTGTTTTACTTTATAGTCTGAGACTATTTTAGAAACTGGATTTTCCCTGACACGCAAACTAGCGGCACAATTCTTTCTTTCTTTCTTTTTTTTTTATTAATTTTAATGAAAGTTTACGGAGACTTAGGGTTTCCAGTCATTTATTGTTGCATTCTTCTACCTGTCCACCCCTCCCCTGCCAATTTAGTCTTCTCCTTGAAAAGTAAAACTCTTTCATTGTTATGCAATCCCTCCCCCCAAGTCCACTCTATTATGCAGCTTTCATTCTGGACTCCTGTCATGACAATAATGCACAATCATATATTCCTTTTAAAAAGTTCTCTCCCTCATCTGTTTCAGTACTGTATATACATCATTCATCTCTTCCTTCTCTGTCTTCTCTCAACCCCAATGTCAGTTCCATTTTGCAACAATGACCCTATGCAATATTTGTCCTTTTGTGACTGAGATATTTTACTCAGCATAATGTACTCCGGGGTCACCCATTTTGTATAATATTTCATGAGTTCCTTGTTTTTTCAATTCTGCATAGTATTCCATTTTTTTAATATTCCAGAGCTTCTGTATTCATTCATTTGTTGATGGGCACTTAGATTGTTTCCAGATCTTTGCTATTGTAAACAAAGCCACAGTAAACATGGGTGTGCATATATCTGCTTGGATGGCTGCTATGTTTTCTTTAGGGTAAATTCCCAGTAGTGGAATTACTAAGTCTAATGCTATTTCTATTTGCAACTTTTTGAGAAAGCGCCATACTGCCTTCCACAGTGGTTGTACCATTTACACTCTCATCAAGAGTGAATAAGGGTTCCAGTTTCTCCACAATCTCGCAAGCATTTGATGTTTGCTGTTCTGTTATGAAGCTTCCCTTATTTTATCTTCTAGAATGACTGACAAAGACAATCATGCAACAATTAAACCATTTCCTCCAAGCTTCATAAAAAGAAAAGCCAGGCCTTGAATTGAGTAACTGAATTGTGCCACCGCTATAATCAGCAGCAATAGTGCCGCCCAACCTGTCAGGGAACAAACTGTAGTCAGAGCTAAAGGAATCACATCAGCCATTTACACTGTGGAACCTTGCAAACAGCCGTCAAGTAGGTATGAAGTAGTGAACCAGGAAAGACAAATTGCAAAGAAGGAGTAGAACATTTACATTTAGTAAGGCAGATCCAATCACAAGAATCTGCACAGAATTTAGACACTCATTATCTGGCACATTTAAAGGAACACCTCAGAACATTTCTAGCTCAGATGACTCCTATCTTTAGAACTCCACTTCTTGAGAAATTCTGAATAACTATGATCTGTGTACTCAACTCGATGGCCCTTAGCAACAACAACAATAACAACAACAACAAATGACCAATGCATTCTTCTTATTTTTAAAGTTAGTTGTTTCAAATGCTTTTGGAAGCTGGAAAGTGAAAAATATTGTGATTAAAAGATTATTATATTCTAATTATGGTTCTGTGGAAGCTTATTGAGCATATTCTAGACAGTCAGAAGGCAAAAAAAAATCGGTTCTAGAAGAAATGTGGTCAGAATTTCATTGAAGCAAGAATGCTTATTTGGGCATATCATCAGGAAAAATTAATTTCCTAGCAAGGAATATTATATTTGGTAGTAGTGGAGCTTCTGTGAAAATGATGGAACACCTCAATGAGATGAATTAACACAAAAATGCACTTAAACATACCAGTGATCATGAAGATAGAATTGTTGTTATGTGCCATCGAGTTGCCTGCGACTCATACTGACCCTATTTACAACAGTCCTAAACTCTGCTCTATTCTGTGCCAATCTTATTGTCTCTGACACACGAATCCATTACCCAGTCACTGAATCAATCCATCTCATCGAGGGTCTTCCTTTTCTGCGCTGTTCCTCCACCCTTCCAAGTATGACATCCCTCTCCAAGGAATGGTCCCTCCTTGCAACATGTCCAAAGTATGTCAGATGAAGCTTCAGAATACTTGCCTCCAAGGAACAGCCTGGCTTAACGCTCTCCAGGACAAACCTATTCGTTTACTTAGCAGTCCATGGTATATTCAGTACTCTTCTCCAACACCAAAGCTCAAAGGCATCAATTCTCCTTCTATCCTCCCTAGTCTTTGTCCAGCTCTCTGATGCATAGCAAGTGATTGCAAAGACCATGGACTGTATCAGGTACACCTTAGTCTCCAGACATCATTACTCATAAGTACTTTGGAGAGGTTTCTAACAGCAGACTTTCCCAATGCAATACGTCTTTTAATTTCCTGGCTGCTGGTGCAAAGTCTTGTATGGAAGATAGAGTTGAAAAATATTTTATTATATACATAAGGTTATAGAAACTAGCCACAAACAAGTAAACTCACTCACTCATTGCTCTTGAGTTGGTACTATCACAGCTGGCCTGCCAGCAGGTTCCGAAGACTGTAAGACATGTAGAGAGGATTGTCCACAGCTCTCCCTTAAAGATGCTAGTTGATTTGAACCTCTGGAGAAGTCCAACCTTCAGGGTAGCAACTTCCTATGGACTACACTGCTAGAAATCTCTACTATGCCAATCTAGTAATTTAGAAACTTTGCCTATCATATGCTTTTTGGCTGCCTAAATAATTCCTTTAAGAAGGAATTATTATTTGCAAATTATTATATGCAAGAAAGCATATAAATACATTCTTATAGGAAAGGGATTAGTATGATACTAATAAGAGGTGAAAGCTAAAAGCTCATGACTTCATTTTGTTGATACTCACAAAATACAAAGTATATTACCCAGAAACTCTTAATTAGTCTTATATTTGCCTGGGATAAATTATTTATGGGATAGTGATATTTATTCTACTTTTAGTTCTAAGGAAAAGGGTGTACAAGGTTAAATTGCTGAATTGTGTCCTTGTTAGTATATCTTCATATGTCTACTTTTGTGCATCAATTATTCTTTTGTTTTGGAGTAATAGCCCTTAGTTATACGTGATAAGTTCATAACCATAACATAGTTATTAACGGCCTCAACAGCACCAACATACTTTAGAGCCCACAGGGAATGATACTCTCTCCTCTAGCTATCTTTCACAACCCTTTTAGAACTTTTTTGCCTAAAGGACTCCCCCCCCCCCGCTCGAGTGAAACTAAAGGTTTGATTTCCCATTTAAACCAGCAGCGCACTACTTACTGCCTGAATATCTTTCCGGTGTAGTGTTTTTTAAATCAGTATGGAAGAGTCAAAATCTCATAGAAATAAATGAACTGAAGCCTTTAGAGTTTCTGTATAAATACAAAGGAAACTCAGATTTATGAAGGCAAGATCAATGAACTGAAGAGATCAAACATTTCCTAACACTTGAATGAATGACTGTTTCCTGGTCCTTGACAGATTTTTGCAAATGTAGTCAAGCTCCTTAGGTTGAAACACATTAAGAGCTACATACTTGTTAAAATACATTGAAAATGAAATATATCACTGTATTTTTATAAGTTTTATTTTTAGTCTGTAATTGGGACACTCTTTCATTTCTTTAGACCTTCCAATTAAAAGAAAAATATGATATTCTGCATTGCAATTCCAAAGGCACACAGTTCTAATCCATTAGCTGCTCCACCGGAGAAGGGTGGGCAACCTCCTCCCCTGTGATTAACTGCCTCTGAAAACCCTCCAGAGGGTCAGCTATGGGTAAGTTCCTACTCAACAGTACACACCAACCACATATGCAAGATTAATTCTTTCATTTCAAAAGATTTCTATTTTTATAATCATTCTAATTACCAGCTATGCATCTGAGAGCTGGTAAATGAATACGAATGACAGGAGAAGAATTAATGCCTTTGAGTTGTAGTGTTAGAAAGAGTGCTGAATTCCCACAGACCGACAAAAGAATAAACAGGAAAGTCTTGGGAGAAGTGCAAACAGAGTACTCCTTGGAGGCAATGAGATTTATTGGTACAGTGACTGGGCTATGTGCTCAAGTGCTTCTGGGGTGATAAGGTTGATTTGGACAGACCAGGGTTTAGATCTACTGTTCTTAGGGTCATTCTGGGTCATACTCAAGGATACAACAACAAAAATCTAACAAATCCAATTAATAGCTTCTGAAATTCAAGAATTTCCTTCAAAATTAAGATTACAAGGACAAATTTCAATTCCCATACTAAATATCAGTTATCTAGGGACAAAACGAAAATTGGAAATTATAGTTTATTATAAGTGAAAGCAGACTTACATGTGGAGAGTTATTAGGCTTTGAGGTAGAAACACTTAACATATTCACTCTTCATTTATCAACGTGGTTAGGTTCCAAAGACCAGATCATTATGTGAAAATTGGTACTATGGGAAAATCAAGGGTGATCATTTCAGGTTATGCAATGGAAAATGGAAGATAATGACATCATTACATAACTGCCAAATTACATCAGAATTTCCAAATTATATTAGTACATAACTGCCAAACTGAATAATTATATGTGTCAAGTCACTGAGCATCATGGCTCAGACAAGCTGACACATAACCTTAACCATCCCAGCCAGCATTTCTCTCACCTTGCACCTCAGTAGTTATTATTGTCAGCTGTATATTGCTAATAGAAATAGTTGAATAGTAAATTTTTACTAGTGATGTAAATTTAAAATGTCAGAAAATTGGGTAGTTGATGATTGAGGAGTGGGTATGTTAAACACCTGGATCATTGAGAGGGGACAGTGTTGGGAGGAGAGCCATTTAAAGGAGACATTCTTGAGCAGATAAAATTTCAGTATTTAAAAAAAAATAGTGTGAGTGTGTGTGTGTGTGTGTGTGTGTGTGTGTGTGTGTGATTAAATTGGATCTGACTGGTAGAGGAAGATATTTCCCTTCCTTCTCCAGCAGAGGATCTGATGGATTTGAACCACACACCTCTTGGAATGCAGTGCAGTTTCTTGCCACTAAGCCACCAGAGCTCCCTAGTCTTTTAGAATGAATAAGAGCTCTGATGGTTCGTAGCATGTTATCCTGTAGCCAAAAGGATCTGCATCTTCCATTCTTCAAACCTACCAATGGTTCTGCAGGTTTTTTCTTCAGACTCAATGAAGAGTTATTAGGTATTGAAATTAGCTCTATCTATGGAAGCGAGTGAGTGTGTGAGGACAAGATGAGTAGGAATTATTTGGACAAAATGTGATAGTTGGATTTGTAAAAGGTATGAAGGCCCAATAACGTCAACAGCCAGTAAAGTATTGCTGTTGTTATTGTTATGTGCCATTGAGTCAACTGCAACTCATAACATTTCATGTATAATAAATCTAAACTTTGCTTTATCCTGAGCCATTCTCACTGTTTCTGACCCACCTTCCCCCATTATCTTAGTTACTATGTCAGTCCAGCTCATCTCAGTCTTCCTCTCTTGCCCTATCCCTTCATCCATCTAAGCATAATTTTCTACTCCAAGGACCGTTCCTTCCTGGCAACATGTTCAAAGTACATGAGATGGTGCTTTAAAATCCTTGCCTCCAAGGAGCAACTTGGCTTCACCTTCTCCAGGACAGACCTGTTTGTTATTTTGGGAGTCAGTGGTATGTTCAATAATCTTGTCCGGCACTGTGGATAGCTCGGCTTAGTGATAGCCGGGCAGCAGCTGAGATCAGTGTCCAGGCAAGACTGAGTGCCCTTTGCAAACAGAGAATTCTCGCCAGCCCCTTGGAGGAGATACTGGATGCCTTCTGCAAACAGAAGGTTCCTCCCAGCCTCCCACCAGAGCGGATGTTGTGTCTTATTTAAAAGATTCTTACCTTTTGTTATGTTGGCAACACTTAAGTTTAAGGAAAATATAGTCTCCAGAGATAGAATTTTTTAAAAATTATTATTAGCTTAAACTAAATAAAAACCATAGGGAGACCGAGAAGGGGGACTTTTCACAGTGCTGAACTGTGAGAGGACCTCTGCTTTAGCCTTCCCTCTTATTCGGAATTCATTTCCTTGTGTCCCAACTTTCTTTCTGATTCCAGTTAACAACACAGCACCACAATGCAAAGGTAGCAAGGTGTTAGTTAAATATTATTCTGAAAGATTGGGGAATCATTAAGGTATTTTATAAATAAATATATTCTGTAATCATGTTTCTTTTTAGAGAAATCTCTTGCTCAGAAACATGTTAAGAACTGGAGTAGAACTCCGCTTGAGTTAAACACCAGTTAAATATCTATTGCTCTTCTCTAGTAAGAAAGAAATAAATGTCAAAACAAAATCAGAAGTGATAAGAAAGTAGATCATTTAGATAGATATTAGAAGGGACAGTTGAGTGGTCGTGATGATGATATTAAAAAAGTAATTGATCAAGATTAATACTGTTGTGAGCAGTAAGGTTCTGCCTGGAGTATCCTGGTGGCAAGTGCTAGTGTCCCTCAACGGAAAAATGAACACCAGCTTCGGGGGCAATGGAAACCAGTTTGAGAGCAAGAGGCAATTATGAATTTTTTTAAATACGCAGAACTTGATATATACATTCGGAAATCCAAATGGGAATGTCTAAAAAAATGCACATAAATGCAAGGATCTGAATTTTAAAAGAGGGAATTAAATCACAGATATATATATTTGGAATCATCTACATCTAAGTGGTAATTGAAAATATAAAGGTGAATGAGGTTTCCCAGGGGGACTATAAAAGTTTTAAGTACAATAGAGAAAGCATTTCAGGAAATTTGCACTTGAAGTCTGCATCGCGAAGGTTACTAGTGATAAAGACTGAGGGGAAGCAAATATGATAGCAGTAGCGTTAACGACGATGATGATGACAACGACGACAGCTACTGAAAATGGGATATTTAGCAATTTTAGATATTATTATATTATTTAGGTATTATTACATTATGTGCTTTACGTGTGTCATTTCACTTAAAAATTGCAACAAAGAAAGACTTTTAATCATGCCTATTTAAAGATGAGAAAGTTCTGATATAAAGAGGTTGTGAATGAATGTAGACGTCATAGTTGAAGGCAGCCCTGGTGGGGCAGTAGGTTATGTGTTGGACTGCTAAGCTATAGGTTGGCAGTTCCAGCACACCAGCCACTACAAAGGAGTTGCCCAGAATTTTCTTCCATAAAGATTAACAACCTTGAAAAATAGTGGAGCGTCACCATGAGCATTCCATTGCAAAAGTTCTCCTAGAAATTTGCCACTCTTTCATGAAAAGAGAAAGCCTTTCTTTCACTCTTTGGAATTAGATTACCTTTACCATCTGTCTCTACCAAGAGAGTAGAGTGGAAGTGACATGACATAGTTTTGAAAGCTAAATTATCAAAATATTACTTACTTTAGCCTTGTTTTATGGGGTTACATTTAGTAAAAACGTCAATGATTTGAGGAAGCCAGTAAAAAGAGTATAGGCAGTGTGGGCCTGGACAACTCTCATCTACACTAACTCCACAAAGAGGAACAGACCCATCCACACCATCTATCGTATAAAACGAATTCCTATACGGTCAGGCATGTCCTGAGCTCCCTCCATGTATTTCTCCCAATTCTAACACCAACTGTTCTTTGCAGGACTCTCGAGGCGACGATGCTGAGTTTGCTACAGTATTGGTACCTGAGAACTTAGAGCACCGTACTCACAATTATAGGACTTATTAGGGACACTAACAAGTTCTGAATCCAGGTGGAAATGAGGCATAATTCTTCACTCAGAACAGCGTGGATCAAGCATGAGTGCAGGCTCTGTGAACTCCAGCCTTGCAACTGCAACTCTGTTACGAATTTGTCACTCCTGCTCATTATGGCACCCCCTCCCAGTATGCCAGAAACCTTGGCTAAAGGACCTCTGCTCTGCTCTGGCTCAGCGGGGTGACAGTTCCCTGCTCAGGTACGGATCACACTGGGCTCTGTTGTGTTTTGGTTTTTTTTTGCTGGTGCTCCCATGGTGTCTTGGTCTCTACCCTCTGTCTTGAACAGAAATCTTTTTGCCTCTGAAGAATGCATGTTGTAATCTCTGCTGCTGTTTCTTTGTTGCTTTTTAAGATGCTCATCTTTTGCTTGAGCTAAGCCTGATGGGATGATAGCTCTTGCCAATCCCCCCATAAGAAAGAAGTCCAAACACCCTATTTGTATATTTTCATCTAGTCATGTGATGAAAGCCAGAGGCAAGGGTCTGTGAAACACACTGTGAAATATAAACGTACTGTTCTACAAAGTCCAGGCAGAAGATGCAGAGACCCATGCGAGGAACTGTAAATTTAGCCCCGAATCCATCTGAGCGCCTTGTAACACCAGATTCTAAACCATGATTGCTATTATTCTAAGTCACTAAATTTTAGGTTGCATTGCTATGCAGCAATAAGTAGCTGATATAGGTTTTGGTACCTAGAAGTGGGAATTGACATAAAAAACTTAAACAAGTCACTTTGGCTTTTAGACTGGGCAGGAAAGTAAAAATAGAAAACGCTTTCGGGAGATGTTTAGTAAAAGCTTCAAAGAGACTCTGAATGAAGACAGGAAGAACTGAAAATGTGACTGGAAATTTGATTAAATGAAATCTTTATTACGGGCCTGTTGTTGGGTATTCAGAGTGCATTATTTATTCTGAATATAAGTCTTGTCATATATGTGATTTGCAATTGTTCCTCCTGGTCTGTCGTGTTTCTTTCTTTACCCATTAAGAGATATAAAAAGAGTACAGCTAGCTGTAGACAAGAGAGTTAATAACTCCACCAGGGGTACATTCCATAAGGGGGGCATTCCCTATCAACAACATCTGAAGTGTCAAACAACTTTTAGAAGGTCAGACATACTTCTCCATTTCTGCACCTACTTCTCTCACTACTAAAATTCTCCCTCCTATGGCTCTTAGCGCTCTGCTAATTCATTGCAATGACCACACAGAGCTCACAGACCATATTTTCAATAATAGAGTTTATTAGGAAATTTTACAGGGTACAGCTCAAGTGGGAAATAATTTACAATTGTATCTTCAGGTGTTATCTCAGGCCCTTTAACCCTCACCCCTGAGGCTCTAAGTCATTGTTGCCCAAGTCTTTGAGTCCCACCAAATTGTCCAGTAAGCTTTGGTGAATGAAGGCTCTCAGTTCTGGCTCTGGGAGGAGGCAGCTCCAGTTCAGTTTTGTCTCCCACCCATCTCTGGCTCTCCCCTACCTCAACTGCTGCTAGTACAGTGATTCAATCTCTCCCAGTCTCTATCTTACCCAGAAATCCCTGGTCTAAATAGACTGCTGGTAGTGAGATTCTCATTTTCTCTCTGTAAACCTGAACATTCCCATGGTGCCCCAAATCTGACCATTTATTTGTTTGCCTAGTGGGTAAGGGAGTTGCACTCCCAACCCAAAGGCAGGAGTTTGAACCTACCAGGTGTTCCATGGGAAAGATGGACAAGTTCATCCATTGTTATCTACAGCCTCTGAAAATCTGCTGGAGGGTCTGTTATGAGGATCCCACTTGAAGACAATGAGAAGGCTTTAAGCATTTTATTTGCATATTCCCACCTGAAAGGTACTATTCACCTCATTCACATCATTAGCACAGTAGGGACCCATTGACGTGATGAGAAGGCAAAGCCAGTGGCCATTTTGAATAATTTTCCACTACAACACATAGTAACTATTGAAGAGCTGTTGTTTGGTTACCATGGCTGCTGTGAGGCTGATTCCAGCCCATGTTAACCTCTACACACTATAGAGTTATCAAGGTAATTACATTTTATAAAGCAGATTACCCGATCTGTTTTATAAGGCATTTCTGGGTGACTTTGAATTGACACTATTTCAGTCAGCAGTCTGACACATAACCATTTATTTGAACCATTTGGAGATCCCATTTTAAAGAGTAGTTCTTATTTTTATTGTTGTTTATTGCCATAGAGTCAAACGCGGCTCATAAAGACACTGTGAACAAAAGGCCTGAAGCCTTTGTGTAACTATCATTATTTATCAAAGTTCATAGAATTTCCGGAGGCATGTAGTTCAGGAAGTAGATGCCACTCCTGCTTCCAATTGACATCCATATGTTGTTGTTGTTGTTGTTATGTGCCATCGAGTCGTTTGCGACTCATAGCAACCCTATGTACAA
>NW_006399764.1:21270289-21296638 GCF_000299155.1 Elephantulus edwardii | reverse complement strand
TTTAAAAAAATGTAGAATCTGTATGTAAAAAATTTTATTTTATGAAGAATTACACAGATTTCCTTTAAGGGTTTATTCCAGGAGTTTTCTAATTTTAAATTTTACATTTAAATCTATAATTAGAGTTAAATTTTGCATATGGTTTTTGAATGAGAATTAGATTAAGGTTTTTAATTTTGCTATTGTGCAAATATCATTTATTTAAAGACTTCTTTCTTTAAATTGTTGTTGCATAATTGCTGAGAATTAATTGATCATGTGTAAGTGGCTCTTTTTCTTGATTCTTTATCATATTGTATTTTTCTATGTCTGCATAAACTCAGTACATACTCTCTTGACTGCCATAGATTTAGCTTAGGTGGCTATCAAGTAATTAAGAGTTCTCTAAATTTAGCCTTTGGCTTTAAAAAGGATACTGGCTTCTACTGTCTCCACCTTTCTATATAACCTTTCCATTTGATTTCTACAAGAAATTCTGCTGGAACTTTGAGTGGAATTTTGTTAAACGCACAGAATTATACTTGGGAGAAGTTATATCTTGACAATAGTGAATCTCTGATCCAGAAAATAGTACAGTTTTTTATTTTAATTTTATTTTGTTTTTCAGTATTTTGTTATTTGGTGTATGCTCATATCTTGAATATTTTGTATCAAGCATTTTAAATGTATACAAAGCCTTGTTTAAAAACCATTTTCCAATTGTTTATCATCAATTCTAAATAAGATTTTTTGTTATTTTCTATTTAGATATAAAATTAATATACATAAAGTTATGTTTTGTGATTTTGATGCTGTAACTTCTAACATTGTTTCACACATTCATTACTTCTTAATTTTTGTAGATTCTTTAAGTTATCCTATATGAACAACGTGTGTATACAAATTGGTGCAAATTTATCTCTTCCTGCTCAAATGCCACTGATACTTTCTTCCTTGACTATACTAAAATGAGCATGGAGAACAATGTTGAACAATAGAAATTAGAGTGAATTTCACCAGTGGTTGTAGATGTCTAGAGATGTCATTTGTTCATTGACAAAGTTTTGTGTTATTTGTTTGTTTTTCTATTCCTAGTTTGTTGAGAGCTTCTATCATGAAGGGATATTAAATTTTGTCAAATATTATTGGAATTGTTATAGGGGTTTCTTCTTTATTTTATGGATATGGTGACTATTTTATTGATTTTTCAAATGCTGACATTGAATTTTTAGGACAAATCTCACTTCACTGTGAAGCACCATCTTTTGTATCAGTTGTAAAAAATTTACATGTTCATGAAAAAGATTTAAAGGGTTTGTGGTTTTGTTTGGGGTTTTTTTGTTTTGTTTTTTTCTTGTTGTTTTTTTGTTTTGTTTTGTTTTGTTTTCCTTTCAGTGTCTTCATCTGGATTTACTGTACGGGTAATGATGGCTGCATAGAATAGTGAGAAAGTGTTTTTCCTCTTAAAATTTCCACAAGAGTTTGCATAAAACTGCTATTATCTCTTCTTGAACATTTGGTAGAAATCACCAGTGAAAACATCTGTTCTTGTGTTTCCTTTGTGATAATTTTAAACTATAAATTCAATTTCTTAAAAAGATTTAAGCTATTTCAGGTTATTTACTTCTCCTTGAATGAGTATCAGCATTATGCATCTTTATTATTCCACAGACTGCCGGAAGAATGAACAAATCTCTCTCTGAAGAAGTTCAGCGGGATGCTTCTTAGCAATGACAATGACCTCACTTATACCTGAAATCAACATTCTGCATTATAAGATGGAGATTGATTGACAGACTGGTTGCAACAATGGGCTCTGACATCGAAATGCTTGTGAGGATGGCACAGGACAGTGTTTCATGCTGTTCAGTGAGGCTCAATGTGAGTCAAGGACACCTAACAACACCAACAACCACTGCCACACTGATTTCCATGACAATTGTGTTTTCTGTTGCTGTTGCATAATACAATCAAAGACCAGGTATTTATTTTCTCAAGTTATTGGTAATGTTTATTATCGATATGAAATTATTGATCTATACAAACAACCCACTTTAAGGTTCATTGATATTTCCCTTTACTTTGTTTTCTGTATTATTAGCTAGTGTTTCACTAACAGAAACTCACTTTGGAAGCTCTGTTGGAATATCTTATGATGAGTTGAACCCAAAAGCCAAATCTACAATAACACTGAGGGACAAAGATGGATAATCTTACATGCAATTTATTGCCTCGGAAACCAATAATGAATTGGTTCAGACTAGATTCCAGTGAATGTTTGAGTTGTATTTTTATCCTTACTGTTTGATTCAACAACTTCTTGATGTATTTTTGTTTGGTAAGTAAATAGTTTTTTATAGCAATCATTAAACTGAAATGCAACAAATTATTTGAAGATAATTTCTCACATTTTCTTCTCTCTTCCCCGGCCCCATAATGTGAACCTTCACCTGGAAGGTATCAAAACAAATCAATCATTAAATTAGATAGATGATAGATAGATAGATATAAATCAATAGATATGGATAGATATGTAGATAGATATAGAGATAGATAGAGATAGAGATAGATAGAGATAGAGATAGAGATATATTGCTCCCTACAGCCTAAGAAGATACAAAGGAACTATTTTTCTTTATATGATTATATTTTCCCTGAAAATATAATGTGACATTTTTCTTAAAAACGCACATATTTATAAAAAGCAAGATTTCTGTATCCCATGTTCATTATATATATCATTATGTGTAAGAGCTCAGGTGGGCTAGTGGTAGGAAGCCGCACTCCAGTCCCCAAAGCATGTGATTCAAATCCACCAGCAGCTCCATGAGAGAAGGATGGGCAAAGTCCTCTCATGTGATTTACTGTTTCTGAAACTCCACTGAGAGGTCAGCTAGGAACTGATTCCAGCTCAACAGCACACAACAAGAAGTACAGGTAAATATATTGTAGAGAAGAAATATACATACTCTTTGGAGGATACTTTTTGACTAGTGTTTGTTTTAGGTATTCAATTATTGTCATCCAATTCACTGTCATCAAGTCTATTCTGATTCATAGTGACCCTTGAAGTTCCGAGGCTATAAATCACAACCCCAGGAGTTGTCTCACCTTTTTTTCTGCAGGGAAAACTGACTGAGATGTCCATTCTTTGGGTTAGCAGTGAAACTTGCTGAGAACTCTATGATCAGTACTCCCCTAAATTGCTACTCCATCTCTACAAATTCAAACTTGCATTTTATATAAATGTCCCCTTATGAAATTGAAATATAAAACCCGCTTGGAGATGTTGAGAGATATAACTTTTGTCTTTGAAATATTTAGCAAAGAGTTTTCACATAACGGTTGCTCAATACGTGGTCATTGACAAATTTATCAATGACAGCTGAAGACTTAGGGGTCCTTTGGGTCTTAATGAATTTCCTCCCTCTTTTTGATTCCCTAATGCCTGGAAATTGTAGTGCTAGGGAAGAGTACTGAGTAGACTGTGGACTGGGAAATGAAAGGACACTTCAGTATAGGAGCAAATGCAACCAGGGTGCTCCTGAGAAGTAAAGATGGTGAAACCTCATTTCACAGGTTTTGGCATTGTTGTCAGGTGGAACCAGTCCTTGGAAAAAGACTTCAGACTGAGAAAGGTCAGCAAAAGAAAGGTACTTCATAGGGTGGATTGACACAGTTACTACAACAATGGGCTTGAGTATGATGGAGATCGTGTCAGTGAATGAGGACCGGGCAGGGTTCAGCTCCATCGTTCACAGGGTTGCTATGAACCATAGTTGACAAGATGACACTTAACAACAAAGTGCATAAAACTAAATTAATATACTAACTTGTTAAATATTTTTTAGAACCCATTCTCTCAATATTTCATATTTTTCTATTTTGACATCAAAAAATGAAAAAAGGAAATGACTGAAATGTATTAATACCTCACTAATTGTTTCTTAAATAAATATGATCACTTAAGTATAATGATTCATCAACAATATTATGACTGATTAAGTCTCTAATTGCACTGGACACTGAAAGACTTGGTAATACCTGAGATAAGGCACAGGAAGGTACCAGACATTAGGGGAGATGTAGGAAATAGAGTTTATTCAGTAGAAATCAGCCTGGTTAATACACTGAGTTAGACCTTAATAAATGAGAAAATTAATTTTTCTTCTTATTAACTCACTGCTCTGCATATTTTTATAGAAAATAAAGCTAAACACGTATCAAGTTAGTCATTGTTTGGAAGTAAATTTTACCATTCCAGGAAGATATGATTTGGTTCATAACATCTAAAAGTCCTTCAAAATTGCCAGCCTTCGGGCACTCTCAGCAGTCCATGGTCCACACTGTCAAATGCCTTTGCATAATCAATGAAGCACAGATAGACATTCCTCTGGTATTCCCTGCTTTCAGCCAAGATCCATCTAACATTAGCTACAATATCCCTCATACCACGACCCCTCCTAAGCCCAGCCTGGTCTTCTCGCAGTTCTCTGCTGATGTGTTGTTCCAGTCATTTTTGGATAATCTTCAGCAGAATCGTGCTTGCATGTGAAATCAACCATAATGTTCTATAGATTCATCCTGCAGAAGGTTAAACCGGACTGCTCATTGGAGACAAGGATTCTGAGGCTTCGTCTGACATACTTCGGTCATGTTGTAGAGACCAGTCCTTGGAGAATGACATCATGCTTGGGAGGGTGGAGAGCAGGCACAGAAGGGGAAGGCTGTCTATGAGGTGGATTGATTCAGTGACTGGGGTAATCAGAATAGGAGTGTCAGAGACAGTGCGATTGGCACAGGACAGAGCAGAGTTTAGGGCTGTTGTACATGGTCGCTATGAGTCGCAAGCGACTTGATGGCATATAACAACAACAACAGCAACAACAGGGCACTCTGGTGGCCTAGTGATAAAGAGCTGAAGTGCCAGCCTGAAGGCATGTGACACAGATTCACCAGCTGCTTCCATGAGGGAAAAATTGATAAGTAATCTACTCTCAAAAAATTTACTGTCTCTGGAAATCTAAAGGATGGCCAGTGATGGAGAGGTTTCAGCACCACAGAACATAACAAAATTTTTCTCCTTCTTACTTCTTATTATTAGTTGTGGTGGTAAGAATTGTTTCCCAGACTCAAGATTAACTCACACAGATGGAGACTTCCCTTGATCCTGTGTCCTCCTTGTAATCTGTATAAAGCTTAAACCCATCGTTGCAGTCACTTTGCCAAGTTCTCTCAAGAAGTCTTCCTCTCCTTCCCTGATCCTCTACTCTTCCAAACATGGTGTCCTTTAAAGAGATAGGTTTTCCTGATATTATGGCAAAAATGACATGAGATGAACTCTCATTTTCTTTTCCTCTAAGAAACACTCAGGTTGTACATCTTCCAACAGATATTTTTTTTCTGCCTTAGTAGATTAAATTATTTTGTCATTAACACATCCCAAAGGCATCAATTATTTTTTTCCGTTTTCTTTATTCATTGACAATTTTACACTTTTCTCCATTTTTCATGAATTTGCCTATTAGTCTACTGAGGTGAATTTTTGTTTTCTTGAAGTGTAATCTATACTGCAGTCTTCATTCTTTGATCTTCTTTAGTAAATCCTCCTGGGTGCATTTGCCAAAATAGAGACTCTAAAACCCAAAATATATCTTTAAGTTAAAATAATACAATTACAATACTTCAGGCTATACATTTGATAATATGTATTTGATTGTATCCTGTCAAAAAAATACACACTCTAAATAGTTTACTTGGTTATTATTCATTCTGAAACTTTTTTCTTTCTCTGTTTACTTGCTTCCTTTCTAATCTGGAATGGATGAAGTTCTGAGAAGCAATTGGGAATAGACTAGGAATATACTTTCATTGGTACAATTATAAATGCATTTGAAATGCTTCATTTAACTCCCATTTTGATAGTCTCAGAAGGATTAAAAGGTTTTACTCATTCTGGATTAAAGGATTATGTCATTCATAAACTTGTGTTTCATTTTAGAAAAGGGGGAAAAGGTACATGTAAGTTCTTTGAGTCAAGGAATGATTATTTCTTCTTTGTAAGTCTGCTTTTCCCATTTGCAGTACCCTGACAATACATTTGTGTTTTCCCAGTTTTTCCTATGTTGACCCACAGCTCATCTTTCTTGAGTGCTTGGATATGCCATTAAGGATAAAAAAAAATATTCTGCAATGAGGTTAAGTACAACTCCCTCTGGATGATAGTAATGCGAGGTAATCATTACCTCAAAATGTAAGAAATACAATAGCAAAAAAAGAAGAAAACAACATTGTAAACACACAAGAACTATCTTCCAAAAATAGTCATCCACTTTAATCTTTGTTGTTGCTGTTGTTATTGTTATGTGCTATTGAGTCCCCTACAACTCATAGCAACCCTATGGACAACAGCCCTAAACCCTGCTCGATCCCTTGCCAATTTTATTGTCTCTGACATGCTGAACCCCTTTTCCCCAGTCACTGAATCAATTTGTCTCATTGAGTGTCTTTCTCTCCTGTGCTGTCCCTCCACCCTCCTAAGCATAACATTCCTCTCCAAGGACTGGTCCCTACTTGCAACATGTCCAAAGTATGTCAGACAAAGCTTCAGAATCCTTGCCTCCAAAGAGCAGCCTGGTTTCACCTTCTCTAGGACAAACCTGTTTGTTCTCTTAGCAATCCATGGTATATTCAATATTCTTCTCCAGCACCATAGCTCAAAGGCATCAATTTTCCTTCTATCATCCCTAGTCATTGTCCAGCTCTCTGATGCATAGCAAGTGATTTCAAAGACAATGGCCTATATCAGGCACACCTTAGTTTTCAGACTGACATCATTGTTCTTCTGAAATCATTGTATTTTGGAGAGGTCTTTGACAGCAGGCTTTGCCAGTGCAATATGTCTTTTAATTTCCTGGCTGCTGGTGCCAAGACAAATAAAATCCAAGAACTCAGTCTTCTGTATTGTTCCTGTCAATGTTGGGTAGGTAGATACATAGCTAATGCTTAGGTTTAAAAAAAAAAAGGTTTTGCATCAGCACTGGGTTTCTTTTCTCAGTACTCACAGGTGGCTCGTCATGTGACATACTTGAATGGTGTTCGTTCTCCTGTGTCCCCCTTCTTTGTTTTTAATAAGCAGATCTTTCATATCAAATAAGGAAACTGCTTGGTTAGCTATCTGCTTGGGCATTATGTTCAACCTCTGAATATCTCCATCTAAGAGGATTTTTGCAAAGTGATGCTTCTTGCTCTTGTCAGTCCATTAATTTTACAAACTGTCCTTAAAATTTACATTGGATTAAATGGTAAATTTGACCCATGGCAGAAAGCCCATTTTTATGGTATTGGCAAATTGTTCCTGTTGCCATTGAATTGATTTTGGATCTACAATATGCAGAGTAGAACTATTTACAGTTCTCAAAGCTGTGAACTTTCAGAAACAGATAACTGGCTGTCTTCCAAGGCAGTGCTGAGTGAGTTTGGACTACTAGACTTCTAGCTTGTAGTTTACCACTTTTGTTCACATCATCAGGCAGTCTGTTACATAAACTGGTGTTGTTGTTTTAGGTGCCATCCACTCTTGGTGATTCGATGAACAGCAGATCTGAATCCTGCTTACCCTGTGCCATCTGAATTATCTCTGAACACTTGAGCCTATGCTGCAGTCACTGTTGAGTGTCATCCTCCTTTTTGCCATGCTTCCTCCTTTCCAAGTATAATGTCCTTCTCCAAGGAATAGCCTCTCCTAGCAACATCCTCAAAGTATGTAAGATAAAGCTTCACCATCCTTGACTTCAAGGAGTATTCTGGCTTCACTTTCTCCAATACACGTATGTTTGTTCTTTTGGCAGGCAAAGGACTGTTCAGTGCTCTTCTCCAACACCACAGCTGAAAGACAGCTGCCCTTCTTCAGCCATCCTTAATCATTCTCCAGCTCTCAGATGCATAGTCAGTGATTAAAAAGACTATGACCTGGATCAGGCATACAATAGTCTTCAAACTGACTCCATGATCCTTATTAATTTGGAAAGGGCCCTGACAGCAGACTTGCCCAAAGGATTATGTCTCCTGATCTCCTAACTGCTGGTACCAGTGATGTTGATTGTGGACCAAGTAACATGAAATTGTTGACAATTTCAATCTTTTCTCCATCTGCCATGATGTTTATCAGTCCAGTGATGAGGACTGCTGTCTTCTCGATGTTGAGAGGCAGTCAATATTGAAGGCCGTAGTCTTTGATCTTCTACAGCAAGCATTTCAAGTTCTCCTCCTCATGTTCAACATGTAAGGTTTTGCCATCTGAATAACACAGGTTGTGGAGAATTATTCCTCCTATCCTGATGCCATATTCTTCTTTATAAATTTCAGCGTCTTGAATTATTTGCTCAGCATACAGATTGAATAGGGATGGAGAAAGGATATCTCCCTGATGCACGCCTCTTTCTGATTTTAACAGTCAGTGTACCTTTGCTCTGCTCAGACAGAGGTTTCTTGGTTTAGGTGTCCTATGACCATAATTAAGTTAGATAAACTAGAACTTCATAGAATGACTTAGCCCATGACAGGGAAAGTTATTCTATACTCCTGAGAAGCTGCTTTCTTCCTTGCATTTAGAGGTGCCTCTCCGCAGAGCAGTTTGAATTTTTAAAAATTGTCCAGTGATTTTCTTTTTTCATACAGTGTCTGTCCTTATCTTTTCCTTGTAGCAAATTTCAGCCGCAAGTGATCACTAATACCAGAAGCTTCACCTCTGTCTGTTGTCGACAGGAGGTAATAAACTAATGATTCCATTTCCTTTTTTATCCTCACATTTCTCCTCATATTTGGAGAAAAAATTATATTGCTGTAGAGAAGAAACACTATTACTAACTGAAGATATAATAAGATCTTCCCAGTGATTAATGTCTGCTCATATCTTTAATTGCCACAGCAGCTGTTCTTTAAGAAGTAACACAACCCTGAGGAGAGTGGAAGCTGGAGTCACAGTTTGATTTGACCGGCTTGATCAGTGATTATCCAGGAGGTCTCCAGCAAGCTGTTCAATTTCTCTGTGCCTCAGTTTACATATCTGTAAAGCAGGTGCAAGAATCAAGTTTAGGATAGTAGCTGAATTACTCTAAATGTTATGGAAATGTTACTACTTTTATTAGCAAGGAAACAAAGAATATTGCCAATAAGTCATTACTCAAAGTGACATCATTCCCATGGAGTTATATTAGATTTTAGGCATGACATCATTGATAAAGAATATTCTTCTTTTTGTATCTTTTTATGTTAAATGGAAATACATGGTACACAATCCCCCCGCACTCCCCACCCCCACTCCGAGTATACTCCACTCTGCAACCCTCATTCTGAACTCTTATGAAAATCATAATGCCCTAAAATATATTACTTTTAAACTGTTCTCTCCCTCGTCGGCTTCAATGCAGTAGACATAATTTACCCAGTTTTTCTCATTCTAAAGAAAAGTGATCCAATTTGGCTGAAGGACTGGAAGAGATCCCTATTTATTCCCATTCTCAAGAAAAGTGACCCAGTAGAATGTAAAACTTATCGAACAATATTATTAATATCATATGCAAGCCAAATAGACTTCAAGATTATTAAAAATATTTAGAATAATACATAGGTGGGGAATTGCCAGAAGTTCAATCAGGACTTAAGAAAAGGCTGTGGCACCAGAGATCTCATTGCTGATGTCAGATAGATCTTGGTTGGAAGTAAAGAATACGAGAAGAATGTCTATTTGTGCTCTATTGTGAATCACAACAAATTATGGCTAATCTTGAGAAGAATGGGAATCTCAGAATACTTAATTGTGCTTGTGCAAAACTTATACCTAGACCAAGAGGCTGTTGTGTGAACAGAGCAAGTGTTTATATGTTTAAGAATATGTTCAAGGAAGAGTGAATCAGGGATGCACCCTCCATACCTATTTGATCAGTGTACCGAGCAAATTATTAAAGAAGCTGAACTCTATGGAGAGGATGTGGCACCAGGATCGGAGGAAGACTCATCGATTATCTGCATTATGCAGATGACTTTCCCTGCTGAAGTGAGGAGGACTGAGGCACTTGCTGCAGAAGATCAAGAGATACAACCTTGAATGGATTGTTTAAAAAGAACAGATTGTTATCCCCGGCCTCATTTTCAGACAACTGATCCTTCTTCCTGGTTCCCAATTTTTGCATTCCAGTCACCCTTTATTATTAATGCATCTTGGTTGCATGTTCGATTGACTTCTGACTGCAAGAGTTGGTAGAGATCATCTATTTCTTCCTTTTTGGCTCTAGTTATTGGTGCATAAAGTTGAATGATAGTGTTAAGATTTGATTTGATAGCGCTATCAGCAGGTCTTCCTTGTATGTGTATGAATTATCCCATCACTCAGAACACTCACAACACTGTATTTCAAGATGGGTCTAGAAACAGCCTTTTAAACTATGAAGTAACCCCATTTTTTCTCATCATTTCATCTTCAGTGTAGTATTTCATATGATTGTCCAATTAAAAATATCAGACTTTAAATAACTGTTGAAATATTTTTACATTATCCACCTCTTAGATGCATAAATAACTATTACAATATCCCAGCTTGGAGTGACATGCTTGCTCCTTAGTACTTTATAAAGAGCTCCTTTGTAGCATATTCTCCCAATGCCATTTGCCATTTAATTTCTTCCATGTCTTCTGTTATCATCGATGTTGATTGGTTAGACAACAAATAAATAAGACAAAAGGATTCATGTTTTTGATGTGTGGGTGGTGTTGGCAAAGAATATTGGTTATGTTATAAATTACCAGGAAAACAAACAAATAGGCTTTTGACAAAAGAGAGTCAAATGCTACTTAGAAGTGAGAGTGGTTAGATTTGATCTCATGTCTCTTGGCGATGCTATCCAGCGAGACGAGTCTCAAAACATCAATCTTGGTAAATCAAAGCGTCAGCCAAAAAAACCAAAACAAAACACCCCATAAAACCAACCAACAAAACCCCAAAATAACAAGACTTGCAACAAGGTGGATTGGCATGGTTCTAGTAATGGGCTCATGCATAGCAATGATTTTGAGGATGGTACAGGACTTAGTGTTTTATTCTGTACCATGTATGTTCAAAATGAATTAGACGTGATTTGACAGAATCCAACAACTATGGCGCTGTTCAAATTCTCAATTGAATTATTCTACTTTCTTTTGTTCTTCTCTTCTTCCTCCCATTGCTTTTGAGCAATTTCAGTGCTGCAATATGAAACCATGCCTGTAAATCGCAGTAACACATTTGTAACAAACTCCCTAACAAATCTAGAGTAAACAAACAAACATTTAAAAACAGTAATAGCTTCAATGCTGGCGAGGTTGTGGAGAAACTGGAACCCTGATTCACTGTTGGTGGGAGTGTAAAATGGTGCAACCCCTGTGGAAAGCAGTATGGCGCTTTCTCAAAAAGTTGCAAATAGAGATACCATTTGACCCAGCAATTCCACTACTGGGAATATACCCTGAAGACACCATAGCTGACATCCAAGCAGATATATGTACACCCATGTTTATTGCAGTTTTGTTCACAATAGCAAGGAGTTCGAAACAACCTAAGTGCCCATCAACAAACGAATGGCTAGAGAAGCTGTGGTATATTCGCACAATGGAATTCTATGCTGCATTAAAAAACAAGGAACTCATGCAATATTATTCAAAATGGTTGACTCTGGAGAACATCATGCTGAGTGAAATATCCCAGTCACAAAAGGACAAATATTACATGATGCCACTGTTGTAGAATGGGACTGTCCTTGGGGTTGGGGAGAGACTGAGTAAGATGGGTTCAATGATGTGTGCTGCACTGAGGCGGAGGAGGGAGGGAACTGTTTAAAAGAGATATATAACTGGGTGTTTCTGTCATCACAGGAGACTAGAGCGAGGGCTACATGGTGGAGGGGACGTGGGGGGGTAGTTTGTGGAACAATGAAAGAATCTTTTCTTTTACTTTTCCATAATTTCTGGACTCATGTACTTATATAACTTGTTAGGCAAATTTGTGTCTTCTAGGTTGCAACACCCCCATGATACATCTTCAAGGATATGAACATGTACGGCCAAGCACAATCAATAAGAGTGCATCTAAATTCCAAAATCAATCTCCATAATAGTCTATGTGTTTCCTACTTCCAAAGGGGCCCTTTAGAGTAGTGAGAGAAGATCTTCACCCTGAAACCCACAGCATCCCTTTTCAGCAGGAAGTAGCTAAGAGAATACGCCATCCCCTTTTCCTTATGACTCAGGGTGAAGTCTCTCTCAGGGAGGAGTGATAGGGAATGGCAAAGGACACACTGACAAAGAAGATTAATCAGAACTGGCTTTGACAAGCACTGTGGCATTTGGACAAGAACAAACTGGGAGGAGGGTAGAGAGAATAGTGCAGCGGTGAATGAATGGAAACCCAAAATCTCTGTAAATGTTTATGAAAATTAATAAAATATAATTATAGAAAAAAACAGTAATAGCAACTGAATTTTCAATTAAATGATATGTGTTTATCCTCTTCTTCTTACCCATATTCTTGTCTATATTATTTCTATTGCAAATTATTTTCTTTCCTAAAAAAATGCTCCTTGCTGTAAATGAGGAAGACTTGAGGTGCTTGCTACAGATCAAGGACCACAGCCTTCAATATAGGTTACATTTCAACATCAGGTAAAGAAAAATCTTCACCACTTGGCCAACAGAAAAACATCATGATAGTTGAAGAAAATTTTGCAATTTTCAATTATGCCCTGTTACTTAGATCTACAAGCAACTCATCAGCATTCAGGAGACATACAGCCTTGGGAGTCTGCGCATAGGGTTATTGCCAAAAGCCTAATGAGCATTGATGTCCGTTTAAAGACTATGGTGTACCTAATTCATGCCATGGGTTTTCCTATTACCTGCTATGCATCTGAGTTGTGTCCTTAGAGAAGAGTATTGAATATTCCATGGATGGTCAAAAGGACAAACAGATATGTCTTTGAGAAAGTGGAATCAGAGTGTTTCTTGGAGACAAGGACTGGGGAGCTTCACTTCGGAAACTTCAGGCATGCTGATAGGAAAGGCTATTCCACAGAGGTGAGCATCATGCTTATAAAGATGAAGGGTCAGTGAAGGAAAGGAAGATCACCTACAACAAGATGAATTAATACAGTAAATACAGCAACGGGTTCAAGTGTGATGGAGACAGTCAGAATGGCAGAGGATAGGCCAGGCTTTGACTCTGCTGTTTGTCGGGTTGTTATGAGTCAGACGTGACTCATAACACCTAACAATAATAAGAGCAACAACAAACCCTAGTGATATCTCTTAAACAACCTCAGAATTTCTCTTATAAAGTTATAGTTAAACATGACATTTTCCTTATTGCTGCAGGTAAAACAAAACAAAATGCAATGATACAAAATTTCAGAAAGAGGAGCAGTGACAACAATTGATAGATTTTGACAACTTTTTTATCAAAGTAAAGGTGGTGGGGAGATGACATGCCAGCTGCTGTTAGCACTGCACTCATTTTCTGAGGCTCCTACCATTTCAAACACACTGTCTCCTGGTGGCCTTCTCTGTCCTTTAGCCATCACTATGAGGAGTGTCAGAAAACTACCCCCAAGAAATTAAAGTCCACACAGGCAGCACTAGAGCCAGGCAATCTTTATCAAATGACTGACTGGTCTGGATGTGCAAATACACATCATCCCTGAATTATAAACACCTGACTTAGGTACAGTTCATGATTACAAAGCCACCTCCACAAAGCCTATCATATTATAAATTTGAGATATATGCAGTGGTTTGTAGTAAAAGGCATTATTTTAAGGCATGCATAATATTAACATTAATATATTATTATGCTAATATATTTTGATGTGTTTAGAAGTGTTATCTACGCATACAAAAATACACCATATACTGTATCCAAGCAAATATTTGACTAGCAAATGTTCGTTACAGCATATTTCACTGTTCTGACTTACCTCTAAGCTAAGCCTTAAGGTAGACACACGAAAGGAACTCCTACATAACCCAGCAACTACCACTCTGTATCTTTTGCCTTGACATTGAACCAGCACTGAGAGACTTTGACTTGCATCTCTACTTGTACTCGTCACTTTCATATCATGTGAGTGTGTCAAAATCTTCAAAAGGAATTTTAATTCTATATTAAGAGTGTTGCCTATAAGAATGCAAAAAAAAAATAAAGACGTTTTTAGAATTTAAATTTTTTTTTTAAAAAATGTAACACACTGGAGGGTTCTGAGCAGGAGAAAACCATGATCTTATTTATGTTGTAAATAGCAATGAACTAGAACAAAGAAGAAGCATCAACAAACCTTTTGCTATTACACTGATGGTGGTGCATAGTGACCCTACAGAACAGTTTCCAGGGATTTTGTCATCTTCATGAAAGCCGACCGCTCTGCCACATCTTTCTCCAAAGGTGTGGTTTGTGGGTTTGAACCACCCGTCTTTTGATTAGCCACACAGCTCTTATCTGCTGCACATCAGAAATCATTGGATGGAGTACGTGCAAAACCAAGCCTCCCTTCCACCAAGTTAGTCCTGATTCCCAGTGACCCGTTATTGGGTTTCTGAGACAGTAAACCTTCACAGGAGAAGATGCCTCTCCTTTTTCCTGAAGAGCAGTTCTTAAATTAGAACCACATACTTTGTTGTTAGCAGTCCGACACACAACACAATATACAATCTAGGCTACAGCACTCACTGTTTATACCACCCTTAACACAGTGTGTATCCTAACTCTTGTTTTCAAAATAGTGCTTTAAATCAGACGATGGCCCTATCTCCACTCACATGTGACACACTGTGTTACAAATGCCTGTAAGTAGAGGTGCACACTTGATAAGATACAGTAACCGAAAAACCTCAGAATAATTTCCCTCGTACCCAATTCCCATGCGATATGGTAATTTTCTCATTTTTAACTCTCCTTCGTGACTTCTGTCAACATCCATTATATGTTAGCATTAAGACAGCCAAAGTGTTTTTATACATTTTTAACAAGTTATGAAAACGTCTACACTACTTTAGCAGCAAGAGGCCAGATACGATGTTTTGTATCTTTGAAGCAAATAATTACATGAGTAGGAGGGAGAGGAAGAGTAAGGAGAGATCAATTTGTATGCCTTCGATTTTTGGTTTTTTTTAATCTTTTGCAGAAACAAGCGTGCATTGCAGACAGTCATTGCCGTGTGACACCAGTGTTCTCAGCACATAAAGTGAGCCTCCTGGTCTAATTAAACATAAGAAGAGACAATCACCTGCTTAATACTTGAGTCCATTTTCTGCACCTTTTTATTCCTGGTTGCCATTCTAATTCCTTTCCTCACTCGAAGAGACAAATATTTTTAATTGAAAGAAAGACATGTCTTCTAAGCAGAAGCAAAATCAGCTTCAAAGCTGTCATGTCTGAATTAGATTTACCCTAGGACATATGCTGGAGATGGAAAGTGGTGTCAGAATGTGCTTCTGGTCCTCTGGGGCCCTTTTTTTAACTCAACAGCCTATGAAGATCACCATAAATCCTTAAGACCGTAATCCACAAACTGCTGCTGATTGCATTCTTGCATGTTAGAGATGTGCAGGGTCAGCAAAGAGCAGCTAATCACAAGAACAGAGGCTGTAGAAACCACGGTCGGTGTGCACAAGGAGAACTCAACATGCAGACCCTGGTTTTCAAGCCTCAAAGTTGTCAAGAGACTCCAGCGCTACCGATTCCAAATGATGCCCTGATTAAGAAAGGTCAGTCAGTCTTTTGGGAAGTTGACAGTCGTGATATAGTAACTGTGCAAAGCTGCAGGTCTCCGGAGTCGTAGTTGTGTCTAATCTATATGGTCACAGGAAATACACCTGCCAAGGATGCCATATTCATCATCTTGAGGAGTTTTATCAGCACTACCTGATGTCACACTCAAATGAAAAATCACCACAAATTTGCTTGGCCATTCGATCATGTATTCATTCTTGAAATGCGCTCTGGGCAAACTCTGTGCCTGGTGGTCAAGATATAATGATGAAAATAAGATGCTACCCTAGGTCCACATTGTGCTGAAGGGAAAAAAAGTGTTAAATGTTAAAACATGTACAATGTCATACAACAAATGCTATCCCAAACCAAAAGCCACTATGATTCTAATTCCTAACAACCATATGGGAAAGGGCTGAACTGCTCCAAAGGGCCAATGGAGTTGATGACTTTAAATTAAGGTGTTGGGGGGAAAGTAGCTCACATACCATGGACTGTCAAAAGAACAACAAATCTATCTTGGAAGAAGTGAAATCTAGGTGCTCTTTGAAGGCCAGGATGGTTACATTTTTCTACACACACTTTGACTGTGTTGCTAGGAGATACCAGTCCTTATAAAAAGACATGGTGTTCGGGGGAGACTGAGAAAGATGGAATAAGTAATGTATACTGCATGAAACAGATGAGGGAGAGAACTGTTTAAAAGGGACATATGATTAGGTATTATTGTCATGACAGGAGTCCAAAATAAAGGTTGCATAGCGGTGTGGACTTGGAGGGAGGGATTGTGTAACAATGAAAGAATTTTTCTTTTGCGTTTCCAAGAGAAGAGTGGGACAGGGCAAGGAGAAAAGTGCAACAATGAATGAATGGAAATCCAAAGTCTCTGTAAATTTTCATTAAAATGAATAATAATAAAAAACCTTTTAAAGAAAGACATTGTGCTTCAAATGTAGAGGGTTAACAAAGGCAGAAGAGGTGTCCGTTAAATGGATTGACATACAAAGGTTGGCTTGAGGATTGCAGAGATTGTGAGGAGGGCACAGGTGGCTCGGGACCTGACAGGGTTTTATTCTCCTGTAGAGTGTCACCTTGTGTTGAAAGCAACATAAAAACCCTCACAACAGTGGCAGCTCTGGTGACTTAGTGGCAAGAAGCCACACTGCAATCCCTAAAGTAAGCATTTTGAGGCCACCAGCTATTCCATGGGAGAAGGATGGGCAACCTCCTCTCGTGCGATTAACTGCCTCTGAAAACCTGCTACGTGGTCAGCTATGGGTCAGTTTCAACTCTATGGCACACGATGACAACAACAAGCAAGAATGACAAAGATAATATTATTGTTGATCTCAAAACCATTAAAGGTGATAGTTAGCTCAGCTGTGGTCTTTGTCCGTATGCTTAAACTTGTTGTTTTTGTTCTGTGCTGTTACGTTGGATCTGACCCATAGCAGTCCCTTCAATGGGTTTTCAGAAGCAGTTAATGTCACGGGAGGAGACTGCCCATCTTTCTCCTGCAAAGCAGCTGGTGGATTTGAACCACAAGCCTTGGCGTTGGCAGCACAACTCCTTACCACAAAGCCACCAGTGCTCCCTATTTTGACGTAAGATTGTGAGTGACACAACATAAGAGAGAAATTGTGTTCAAAACAAACAAAGAACTCCAAAATTATGGTATCTCTAACCCAGGCAAGATAGTAGTTTTGGGAAAGACTGTGTCAACTTGACTATCACCAGCAATCCTTATAGTATATAGAGAAGTTTCAACTTAAGATTCAAACTGAACTGACTTATAGTCTGTTACTCTCACTCATGCTGACCCCAAGAATAACAGAGGAAAACTGCTCCATAGAGTTTTCAAGACTTTGACCAGATCTTTACTGCAAAGTATCTCTGAGTGAGTTTGAACCATCAACCCTGTTTATATTTGTTGGATATGTTTTCACATTTCATGGCCATTATCTGAAAGTGAAGACAGTACAAGCTTAGGTTGTTCAGAGTTCCTTTTCTGGTCTCAATTTTGTTCTAACAGCCTTGTCTTGTGAATTAGACCCTAGTTTCAAAGTGCTGAAAACAACACTACTCAAAGTCTTCTTGTGCCCTATATATTTCTGGACATTTTTACCCAGTGCTTTGACATTTTATAGAACAAGAAAAGTATCCCAAGGAATAGTATCACACTGTTAGCTGTTAGGTCTCACACTTACTTTGGAGAGAGTAGCTAAGCTTCTAAGAAATCTTCAAATACTAACATCTCTGGAATACAAGCTTTCAGGCTGTTCATAGTATAAAGATAGGTGGAAGCCTTGGGAAAAAAAAGAAAAAGACATGTCAGAGGAAGTGCAAATTTCTGGGAAACACTACTGGCCAAAATGTGAATACAATTCCATAAAAAAATGCTATGTTTTCCATTGAAATCCAAAATGTTTAATGAACAAAAATTAGAATGCATATGCTTGAGTTTCTATTAATAACTGAACTATTGATGACCACAGTCAAATCTTGCATCAGGAATGAATTTGATCTTAAACTACGTGGTCCTAGAATGTTGTTAGCACCTTTGCCAAACTGATTAATTCTTCACTAACTTCTGTTTCAAATGCTGACAGCTTTTATCACAG
The DNA here is from genome assembly GCF_000299155.1 of Elephantulus edwardii. Classification (NCBI taxonomy): domain Eukaryota; kingdom Metazoa; phylum Chordata; class Mammalia; order Macroscelidea; family Macroscelididae; genus Elephantulus; species Elephantulus edwardii. Next base: position 21,278,248 of record NW_006399764.1, on the reverse strand, counting down.
TGTGTTTAAATGAAAAGACCAAGAGCATGAATCACAATCACCTTGGGCCCATGAATTAGTCAAAGGTAGTACAATATGTCAGCATTAAATTGGTGAATAGCAGTAGCAGGCATTATCTACATGGGAATCAATATCGCCATTAGACTGGATGCTATTATGTGTGTTTATATAAATGATAACTAAGATTGCATCTGCATAGTTCCAGACCTAGATATTAAAATCTAGAAGGGCTAGTATTATTTATTTTAAAAATATAATAATTCCTTTTTTTTCTTTATAATAATTCTTTTTATCATGCTATTAATGTTAAGTAACATTCCATTTATATTGATACAAAAGATACTCATATTCCATAAACACATCCTTTATGTACATACACCAATTTTATATAAGACACACACACAGATTTATATATGTACATTTACACTGCTAAGACTATTGTATTATTAAAACACAAATATGTATAATTTTGCTAGATAACAAAATGTGGATTCAAGATTACTCAACAATGATGGGAGGGGAAAATGCTTTTAAAGATATTTAAACTTATGTGAAGATTATTAAATCTATATATGTATTAAATATATTTAAACTCCTGAGATAATAATATAATAAGGCACAATTAGCCATAAAAATAGTGAATAGACTGAAGAAAATGTTTTAGTAGTAGCTAATCTTCTGAGCAAAAAAGTCTTAAAATTGGTAAAATAATAAAGTAAAAAAAGGGAGAGTCAATTTAACAGGAACCAGAACCCAGAAGATGAATCAATACATATATTAATGTACAACTCGACGGCACATAACAACAACAACAACAATGTATATGAAATAATATTCTAAATCAGGCTAGGAAACTGATGTGCTTTTTCTGTCCTCATTTGATCATGATAAACAGAAGACCATCAAATGTTATTCTGTTTAGTACTGAGGAAGAATCACATGAGACCCAAACGAGAGTTTATGAAACCGAATCTCTGCAAAGGGAGCTCTGGTGGTCTAGTGGATAAGGAGTTGGGCTACCAGCTCAAAGGTACATGGTTCAAATTCACCACCTGCTCCTCAAGAGAAAGATGGGCAATCTTCTCCCGTGCAATTTACCGTCTCTGAAAATCCTCTGAAGGGTCAGCTATAAGTCTGTTCTGACAGGATGATACCCAACAACAACAATCAAATGGATTGAGAAATTATGGTGCATTCACATAATAGAATACTACACAGTATGCAGGAGCAATGATTTCAAAAATCACTACGTAACTTGGGAGGAACTTGAGAACATTATGTTAAGTGAACTAATTAAGTCCCATAAGGACAAATACTATATAAAATTCTTGTAGAAATAAGTAACTAATAAAATGTGTATGAGATTCCGGAGGTGGAGGTGGGGTAGGAGCAGAGTGGTGAGGTTGACCAAGGGTGTAATCAGAGAGTCACACCAGTTGATGGGCAGAGGGACAGGTAGAAGGAGGGATGAGTAAAGGAAATTGGAAAGATCCATTATGAACTTTATAAGTAAACCAGTATGAATTAAAATTTTATTTTAAAAAATCAGTTAGAGGCTAACAAAGAAACCAGTAACACAACAATAATCATTGGTATTTATGATGACATCTTCTGAGGGATAGGCATAAATTTGATTTTAAACACAAAGCATGGTAAAGATTAACCTGAAGATGGTATTATAAAGAAATCACATTTCTCCAAAGTAGAAAACAAATGGGAGGTGTGAAATTATGTAAAAATATTTAAAGTTTGAAATGCAAATATGTATTTTAAACACATCTATTCCTTCAGTTGTTTCTCCAACACAGATAGGTTCGTGTCATTTCATCTGTTCTAATAATTTCCAAAAGGTGCAATGAGAGGGGCCACTGTTTTTAGGTTAGACAGCAGAGAATGTGGAGAAACCACGCAGGTGCCTACTTCCTACTTGGTAAACAAAAATAGTGCTTTCCTATGCTTATAATCAATACGTTTCAGTAGGCTTAATAAGCATTCCTGATTTCTTGGAGGCATTGCAGGAGAAACAAGCAGTTGAGAAACCTAGTTAGTTTTGAGGAAAATAGAAAGAGGTAGAGAATATTAAACTGAGGATGGTGGAGAGGAATGTTGAAATATTTCTATTTTCCTGTATTTGGGATCATACAATACCTTGGGAAAATTATTATTTGGTGCGTGATTGTCAAGAACTTTGTCAGCGAATATCTATGTATTCTATTTAAGCGCCTTCTTACATTTTTGCTCTGATAGTGCCTAGCTACACTCTATAAAGATATACACTGAATAGCAAAACTAAAATGAAGCTTAGAACCACATTTTTAAACTTTGATTTGATATAATACTATAAAAGCAATCTTTCAGAGGGAAAAAAGTAAAGAATTTTTCACCCTCTGGAGGTTTGAATCAAGCAGCCGCACTGACAGACAGAAGTGGACAGTCTCCTCCCATTGTGGTTTAACATCTTGGAACCCAGTGGAGGGTCCTCGAGAGTCAACTGACCAGAGGATGGTGAGTCTGAGGATTTGTCTGGAATCTCTCATGTAACATTTCATTACATTTATATGAAGGAGAAACAATATTCAGTTGTTGTTGTTATGTGCTTCGAGTTGCCTGCGACTCATAGCAACCCTAGTACAACAGCCCTAAACTCTGCTCTATCCTGTGCCAATCTCATTGTCTCCGACACACCTACTCTCATTATTCCAGTCACTGAATCAGTCCATCTCATGAAAGGTCTTCCTCTCCTACTCTATCCCTCCAGCTTCCCAAGCATGACGTCCCTCTCCAAGGACTGGTCCCTCCTTGCAATATATCAAAGATATGTCAGATGAAGCTTCAGTACTTGTCCAAATATTCATTCATTAATAAGGATTTAACTTCCATAGACATAACTATGAGAAAGGCTGCTATGTGAGGTTTCCCCACTGATTCAGCTGATTCACAATTGACCATTAATAGTTCAAAGAATTCAAATAACACTTCAAAAGGCTGCATTACTGATATACAGGCTGTCTCTGGGTTCTGTGCAAGATCTGTTCCCAACTGTAGCATTTGTACATAAATTCGACCGGGGCACAGAGTTTAAAGCGTTGGGCTGTTAACCGGTTCAACAGGTGTAGTGCAAAAAAAAAAAAAAGGGCTAAAAATCCACTCAGTGTTTCGTTGATTTGCCCATATAGTGACCCTCCATCAGGTTTCCAAGGCTGTAAATCTTCATGGGAGGAGGCTGACCTACTTTCTCCTGTGGAGATGCTGTTGAATTTGAGTAGCTGACCTTGTGGCTGGCGGCACTACACACTACACATGACGCCATAAGAATTCCTTAAGGGCGATCTAGAGGCCCTTTTACCGATGTAGAAGCCACACATTCAATAAGTGAATGTGATTGTCAAAGTGTTACACTGTGAACTGGGCTTAATTATTTAAAAGAGAGGAAAAATATACACAACATTAAAGGTCAGGAAGAAATTGTTAATAATTTAGACGTTTATAACCTGTAGACTGCCTGGATAACAGAGCTGAGGTTAAAATCGGGTTCTCTTTGCAAGGTCAATGTCTTTTTCATTCAGTATTTCATTCACATAGGTCATGAAAACCCAGTAGGTCTGAGAAATGGTACTTCCACGCAGACTATTGTGATAGATCTTGTATCAATATCAGGCAGCATGGCCACAGTGGGAGTAAGAACAGGGGGTTAAAGTGTCACTGGTGGAGGAAGAATACAGCAGTCGCCTCCAGGCCCGATCACTCCTGGAGAAACCTGATATCTAAGGTGACTGGAACAGAGACCAAAGCAAAACCTATACCAGAAACCAGACCAAAGATTAAACCGCACGCTGGATCCTGATAAGGCTTTGGGCCTGACCACATTTAGATCCCAAACCCAAGTTAATTAACAGCCCCAGAGTCCAAGCAAAATACCATTTTCCCTAGTCTCCCCTAAAGCCCCTACACAAAGAGGCCACCCTAGACTGTCCTCATGCCATTTTGACCATCTCTGCTCATGGTCACTTGGCATCCCTCTCAGACCATGAAATAAATGCCTGTTCCTTTCTTGGGACCAGTTCCTTTCTTTCTCTCTCTTGCCCTCAAGTCTTTTTCTTTCTAACAACTGGAGTTAGGTGGTGGTGGTGGTGGTGGTTGTTGTGTATTATCAGTCGGAACTGACCCATACCTGACCCTCTAGAGGGTTTGCAGAGGCAGTTAATTGCATGGGCGGAGCTTGCCCATCCTTCTGCGGATCAGCTGGTGGACTCGAGACTGCAGTGTGGTTTCTCAGCACTAGGCTGCCAGAGCCCCTCAGTAATGGAAATAACAGAGCCTTGACTTGGCTCTGTGAACTAGGATAAACAGATCTCGTGATCATCAGTTTCCACCTTTTTATAAAGCAGTGTTGCTTATAATATTAAGTGCAAGAGTTTAGGGGTTTCTCTAGCACAAGCATTCTTGTTTTTGTGAAAGTGTGTTAAATATCTAGTAACCCATCAGTTTTCTTAATCAGGTCATGAAGCTCCTCAGACCCTATGAAGAAAAAGTCTCCCTTGGTTCCATTAAAATAGCACCAAAGGAGAACAGACATTTCTCAGAAGAAACTATGAGGCTTTATTGTCTAATGAAACTGTCTTGAAAGCATACTCCCAAAGAAATGAATGCTACTTTATTTATGATTTATTTTAACTGAGATTTTATTGAAAGTTTATAGAAAAGTTGGATTTCCATTCATTCACTGTTGTGTATTTTTTTCCCTACCCCCACCCCCTCAGTTCTATTTTCTCTTTGAAAGAAAAAGTCTTTCATTGTTGCACAATTTCCTACCGCCCCCTCCACTTTGCTATGCAGCTCTTATTCTGCACTGTTGTTATGCAAATAATACCTAATCATATATTCTTTTTTAACAGTGCTTTCCCTCATCTGTTTCAGTGCAGTGTACATTATTTATTCCCTCTTTTCTTTTTTTCCCTTCCAACCCCCATGTCAATCCTGCTTTTATCAGTGGCATTATGCAGTATTTGTCCTTTTGTGACTGAGATATAATCAAAGTATGAAACTTTCTATCTCTAACACACACATAGACACATGTACACCCCATTTCCCTCTTTGTGTAAAAAACTTCTAATTGATAATTGATTTTCAATGTTAAGGATTACTTCAAGCGCCACTTTCTCTACTAAAATGAGACACATTCTGGAGAACAGTTGCCAACCTTTTCTCAGAATTTGAATTGCCATTATTCAAATAAAATAGTAAGACTGTTTTCTTTTGTCAGCCTGATCATTTAATGCATTATCATGCTAATTACTTTAAAGAGCTTATATTTTGCCTCCTGAAGGTTTGAGTCCTTAAAAACCACTATAGCAGTGTCTTTTTCCTAAGGCTATTTTGAAAATGATGATCTGGGAATAATAGAATGTAAGCCTTGAGATATCTCAAAAACAATGAATTCTTGGGAAATACAGTTAAATTTCATTTAAGACAGAAAAAGTTGTTAGTTAAGAAGCAATGAAAAATCAGGTGAAGATGAAATTAAAGTTATCCTCTCTTTCTATGGTAACATGTTTAGCATATTAAGCCCACTGACATTGAATCCCTTCTGACTCACCATGCGCCTCAATTTCATGAATTCCATCAGTAGAGCAACTCTGCTATCAGAGTTTCTTAATTATGTTAAGACACAGCTCAATTTTGAAAAGACTTAAGTGAGCTGATTTAAAGTTTAAAGAATTAGAATCAACTTGGGAGCTTTTACACTATTGCCAATGCAGGAGCTATGCTCCGTACCAATGCAATAAATGGATAGAGCTTATTATTAGTATTTTTACAAATCTTTCTAGGTCTTATAGTGTGCACACGTTTTTCAAACCACTTATCTAAATCATTATTCCCTTTAGTTCAATAGCTACTAAACTATTTTTATATAATGGGAGTATTTAAAAATCAGATGTTATTGGTCATTTCTGTTCCCCTCATCCCCCATGGATATAAATATTTTACACATCACTGAAACTCTGCTAAGTAGGAAGTTGTGCTGCAAATCCAAACTCTTCATATCCATTAGCTGCTCCACAGTAAAAAGGGGAACTATTTCCTCTCTTACAGCCTCTTGAAAAACTTGCTGAAGGGTCAGCAATGAGTAATTCTGATTAGACAGCAAAGGATTTCTGTTGTTTGTGGGTTTGATGGTTTGGTTTTTTTTTTGTTTTTTTTTTTTTCACAAATCCAAATACATAGACACACATACTGAAATCCCTGTACTGGATAGATGATACCCTGAGGATGGGCTGAAGGGGAAAACGTAGCCAGTTTGTATCCTTAATGGTGAAATAGTCTAGAAAAGATTTTTCATAAAAGTGATAGAACTTGAAGAATTTAACCAAGGCCACTGACTTCTGCTTTGAGAGACTGGTGTATTTTTTGCTAAAAAAATTTAAAAAGCTATCAATTTCTCAATAATAATTATGTCAAAGAAATCTTTTTTTAGAGCAATATTTAAGTGATCTCAAGAAAAAGGTTTACTGTTGCCTTTGCAATGGATCCATTAGCAAATGGATATGTCTTGGAAAATGTGCAGCTTGATTGTTCTTTGGAGGCAAAACCAGCAAGATTCTCTGTCTCACCCTGGGCATGTTGCTAGGAGAAGCTATTCCTTGAAAGGAGACATCACACCGTGCCTAGCGAAGCTTCAGTGAAAGAGAGGAAGACCCTCAACAAGAGGGAGAGACACAGCGACTGTAGCAATGGGCTCACGGATGTTTAAAAGGAAAGGAGAACGCTCAGGTCTGTTGTTCGTAAGGTCACTATAAGTCATATTCAACTCAGCAACATCTAACAACAATAACAGCAATTTGCAATTATTTCACTGTTTTAAACACGTGGTGGCATAGTGTCTAATGTCTTGGGCCAACTGAAAGGTCGGAAGTTTTAATTTACTCAGTGCTTTGCTCTCTGGAGAAAGGTAAGTGCCCTTGAGTCATAACAAAACAAAACAAAAAAACAAACCTAGGAAACACCAAACCTAAGCCACGTAAGCATTTGAAAATAATAAGGAAGACTGAAGAAGCATTGTTCCTTTGATTTGTGGTGTTGGAAAAAAAATTCTGACTATACCACGGACTGCCACAAGAACAAACAAATCTGTCTTGGAAGATATGCCACTTGAGGGTGCTCCTTAAAGGCAAGGAGGATGAAAACTACATCGGAATGGCCCTCAGTGTCAAGGTTGGTAAGAGTTAGTCTCACGTACTTCAGGCATATGGCCAGAAGGGGCCACTTGTTAGAACGGGTCCTTGTGCTTGGAAAGGTAGACATCAGAGAAATAGAAGCCCCTCAGTAATATGGACTGACAATTATTGCAAGAAAAATGAGTATAAAAAATCAACATTGCTGAGATTATGAGTATCTTTCAGGATAGAAGAAGGTTTCATCTGTTTTGAACAGTGTGACTATGAATCAGAGTTGACTCAATGCCACCCTGCAATAATAATGCTAATGCTGTGGTTTTTATTCCCAGCAGTCAGGAAATAAGAAGACACACTGCACTGGGAAAAATCTTCATTTAGGGACCTTTCCAGATTATAAAGGAGTAATGATATTAGTTTGAGGACTAATGTTCATGTGATCCAGGCCATAGTCTTTTTGATGACTTGCTATGCATCTGAAAGCTGGACAATGAATAAGGATGACAGGAAAAGACTTTTTGACGCCTTTGAGATGTAGTGTTGGAGAAAAGCACTAGACATCCCCTGGACAGCCAAGAGAATGAACAGATAGGTCTTGGAAAGAGTGTAGCTGGCATGCTCTTTGGAGGCAAGAATGAGGAGACTTCACCTCACATACTTTAGGCATGATGCTAGGAGTTGCTATTCCTTGCAGATGGACATGATGCTGCGAAGGGTAGAGGTTCAGAAAAGCAAAGGAAGACCCTCAAACAGTGGATTGACGTGGTGACTGCTGCAATGGGCTCTT
>NW_006399764.1:21257116-21266539 GCF_000299155.1 Elephantulus edwardii | reverse complement strand
AAAAAAAATTTCCCTTAGTCCTTAATGTATATGGATGGCTTTGGTATTTTCATTTTTTCCCCTCCCAATTTATTTTCTTTCTAGTGATTTGAAAGAAAGCTTACAAAGCAATTTGGTTTTCCATTCAATTATCCATACGCAGGGGTTTTTTTTTAGAATACTATTTGCAATACCCCTAAGGTAATTGCATTCTCCTTAAGTCGTCCCAAGCTTTGGTGGCCTACTGATAAGGAGTTGCATCCTCTACCCAAAAGCAGGCAGTTGGAACCTACTAGCTTATTAGTGGATGAAAGATCTGCAATCTTCTCCTTACTTCCTCTGTAAGTCTGCTGGAGGGTCAGCTATGATTCGCTTCCAGCTTTAGGACACATAACAACGACAGCAACAGTTCTCTGTGATTCTTAATACCACAGATCCTTCCCTTTCTGTGCTTCTAGGCTCTAGTCTTTGGCAAATACAGCTCTTTTGACCTTATGGGGTTGGTTATAAGGATTGAGTACCTCCCTGGTGGTATTGTTTGCTCTATGGCTGAAAGGTAAGTCACAAAGACGAGTTTTGTTCCAGGTTCCATGAGTGACTAGGTAGATCTGGTGCGATTATCTGTCCAGAGTTGTGCTACTAACACGAAAGACTGTGTCTCTCTGGCTTTTCAAATTTACCAGCAGTTCCTTGGGAGAAATATAAGCAATCTCCTCCCTTATAATTTATAACCTCAGAAAACTGCAAGCTGGTCAGTTACAAGTTGAGCAATGAGGTTTTTTTTTTACATTTTTGGTGACTGAGAGCAATAGTCTCTCAAAGTTCTACCAGTTTCTGTTATACCAGCCAACCTGATTTTATTAAATTTTTTTTTCATTTGTTCCTTATTTCCCCATATTCCATCTAGAAATTTCTATTTTGATCCCTTTTTAAGTGGTCAAGAATTGTAGTTAGGCCCCGTAGAATTCTTCTGGATTCAGGGGCGTGCAAGTTGAGGCTCTCACTGGTTCTTTAGACAAATTGTTCCTACATTATTGGTTGTTCCTTCTCACTTGTGGCACACATTTAGTTGCAGGCTTTCTTTGTTGTTCTTCCTACTTGTTACAGAGAGTTCCACCTCAGATGATTGCTGGCAAGATTATAAGATCCCAAAGAAGGATACGGAATATCCATTGTCTTTGTGGACTGTGTTCTACCACCTGATCTGATGCCTCTCAAGACTACAGTCCCCCCCCCCCCCCAAAAAAAAAGACTATGGTCCCAAGACCTCAGAACCAGTGACTCATTCCTCAAAGTGCTTGGTGTGATAAAGAATCTACTTCACTTTGCCCCTTTCTGGATCGACCATGTACAGTCTACATCAAAACCTTGCTCTTTTCTGCGCCACGTTCATGATCTCCACCATGGCCAGGTCATTTGTGGTAGTTATTGTACTAATCCATCTTACAGAAGGTTTTCCATGTTTGGCTGGTCCTCTATATTTCCCAGCATGACATATTTTCCCAAGGTCTGATACCTCCTGATAACAAGCCCAAAAGGTTGTGACCTGAAATGTCACCATTCCTGCCTCTGAGGAACATTCCACTTGTTTTTCCTCTAAGACAGATTTGTTCGTTCTTTTGGCAATCCGTGGTGCATTGGGTACTCTTCACCAACACCACAATTTAAAGGCGTCCATTCTTCCTTGGTCTTTGTCCATCTTTCACACTACTATGAAGCAATTACAAATACTATGGCTTAAATCAGTGACCCCTTAGCCTTGAAACTGATGTCCTTGGTCTTTAGCAGTTAAAAGAGGTCCTTGGCCAATGCAACATGCCTTTTGATTTCTTGACAGCTGTAAACACAAGTATTGATTATGGACCTAAGCAAAGTTAAATATCATCTCCCAAACCCAAATATGGCCTTGGGTACAAGTCTTTGATTCTGTGCATATCTGTTTGACTTGCCTGGCTGTATATGTATCTGCTTATAGACCAAGGTTGGGTTTTTTGTTTCGTTTTGTTTTTTATTATGTATTGGAAGCTCATGTATGTAATAGGGTGCACATTTGTTAACTTTATTTCTCGTGCACCTTTCAGTATCTTCTCTTCTTTCATGGGTTTGTGCAGATCATCCCTTATTGTCCATTTGATGATCATCTTGTTATGAGATTATGGAAAAGCATTTCTGTCATGCCTTCTGGCTAAGGAATGTCTCTAATGCAGACTTTTAATTAATTACACATTTATTTAAGAAATTAAGATAATACATTCTGGAAAAGGGGAAAAAATTATCTTTACCCTAAAGCTTAAATACATAGAAAGGAGTCTACTCTATGTCAAGTCATCTATTATTTGCATTATCTTTACTCTTCACAGTCACTGTAAGAGGCACATATTGTTAACATTCTTCTATATGTGAATAGGCAATATTTCATACCAGTTAAGTATCTTGGTCAAGATCAAACAATGAGTAAGGTGAGATCTAATTCTTGTTGTGCCAATTGTCTATCCTAATACTTCTTTGTGAAATGCTGCCTCCTTTAAACTGAGTACAAAAATTTAGCACTTTTTCTATACTTAGGATAAAACCAAAAATAGCAGTATTAGTAGATTTACTTGGCTAAATGATAGCACTGAAATTAGTGTAGTATGAGAAACATATAAAATCACTTTTCTACTGTAGTTAAAAGTGTGAAGTAGCAGTAAAAATACTAAATGAGATTCAGCTATACTTAATTCCTGTAAATGGCTCTCTAAATCCTTATATCTGTCCCTTGCATTTAGATGAAGCTTATAGTTTTATTTAAGTCTATGTACTATAGTTGAAACTCAAATTTTAATATATTTTCAAATATCTGAAATGATTAAGAGAATAACACTCTGCAATAGATTTAAAATAGATGAAAAACAAGACCCATGAGATGTAATCTAATAAAAGATAGTGGTTGGAGACAAATGGTAATTCAATTCAAATTACATACAAGGTGAAAATAAATAAGAAACAAATATGAAAAACCCTTACATATCAATTTTCTTCTGCTTTTCAGTTGAAACCATGTCTAAACTACAAAATGAAGATCTCTGGACAATAAATCAATGGGAACAATCAAAGCTAACAACTTTGTTCTAAACTGTCTGATTTGAGTATTTCCATGAAGCCATTCATTGAGTTTGGGTGAGTTGTGGTTGTTATTTGCCATCAAGTTACTTGTGACACGTAATGAACCTATGTATAAGAGCTCTGAACCCTGCTCTAGCCTGAGCCAAGCCAACTTTACTGTCTCTGGTACACCAAAACCCATGACTCCAGTCACTGTGTCAATCTGACTCATCCAAGATTTTCCCCTCCCACGCTGTCCCTCCACACTACCAAGCAAAATGACCCTTTCCAAGAGCTAGTCCCTCCTTGCAACATGCCCAAAGTATGTCAGAGCCTCAGAACCCTTGCCTCCAAAAAGCAGACTGGTTTCACCCTCTCCAGGATGAACCTGATTGTTCTCTTAGCAGTCCATGGTATATTCAATATTCTTCTCCACAACCACAGCTCCATGGTATTAATTCTCTTTCTATCATCTTTAGTCATTGTCCAGCTTTCTGATGCACAGCACGTAATTGCAAAGATCATGGCATGGATCAGGAACACCTTAGTCTCCAGACTGACATTGTCGCTCCTCAGTACCCTGGAGATGTCCCTGACTTTATTAGTCTTTTGATCTCCTGACTGCTCGTATCAAGAGTGTTGAGTGTGGAGCCAAGCAACTAAAGCTGTGAACAATTTCAATCTCTTCACCATCTATAATATGGCTGTTAACACACCCAGGAGTGAGAGTCTTTGTTTTCTTGATGTTGAGTTGCAATCCATATTGGGTGAGTATCCTTATTATTTTAGAAATGCTGCCCTTCAGTTTGTACCTCAACTATTCTGCAAACTCTCCAAATTTCAACCTTTTGATAATAAAAAAGGAACAAGAGTTGTGATTTAGATATTTAAAATACTTGGATTTTATATCCTGTGTAAGCAGTTTTAGGGCAATACTCATTTTCCCCCTAAAAATTGGCAATATGTTTAAGTAAAAGTAGAAAACTCTCTTGGATATTTTGCTTCTTTAAACCCTCAACTCTTTGCCCTGGTAACAAAACTAATAGCTGACCCTCCACTGAGTTTTCAAGGCTGTAACTCACAAGGCAGGAAACTGTCCGTCTTTTTCTCTAGGCCCAACTTTCTCCTCAGGAGCCATAGCTGACCCTCCATGGGGTTTTTGCAACTGTAAATCACAAAGAAGAGATTGTGCATCTTTTGCTCAAGAAGCCAAGGTGGATTCTAACCAACAGAGAGGAGTGGCCTTTGAGTTAAGCAGCACAACTCCCTCTGAACAAAGCAATGAGAACACCCTCTGCTTCTGTACTGAATGGATATTTCTCAAATGATTTTTTTTCTTGGTTCTTTCCCTCTTTCTTATGATAATACTTTCTTTGCTAATTACCATTACCTTTGCTCTATTTCCACAATATATTACATGTAACATACTCATTGTAGATTAGGCATACACACTCTGAATGCATTAAATATCCTTTTAATAAACCCCCTATAATCCTTTAGAAGAAGGAGTGGCATCCACTTCCTGAACAACATGCCTCTGGAAACTCTATGAACTTTGATAAATGATGATAGTAATAGAAAGTCTTCAGGTTTCTTGTTCATAGGGTTGCTCTGAGCTGTGCTCAACTTTATGACAACCAACAACAACAATATAATTCTTTAAATCAAGCAATATGGCCTGTGGGTTTAATATTGTATTGATTTGTATTCAATTAAAAAGAAAAGAAAAATGTGTGAACCAAGTGACAAAAATGCAGATTACTTTGGTTCCGATTTCTTTGTGGTGTGATTCATGTGCTATGGTTTGGAAAGGAATGGCTGCAGAGGGAGAAAACATGCTGAAAATATGACAGTTGACTCTTTTCCATGGGAAAAAATGATGACCACAACAGTCTGATAAAGCACATTATTATCTGTCTTAAGCTTGACTGTCTAGGGCAGTGGTTAAGAGCTCTCGACCTGAGTCATGACTATATCTTTTGTTAGATGTATTACCTACTGAAAGTTGATTACTTTCAATTTCTTCCTACCACTCACAAGGACTGCAGTCTTCAATATGGATTGAAGCTCAACATCAAGAATACAAAGATTCTCACCACTGGGCCAATTGGCAACATCAGTATGGATGGTGAAGAGACTGAGATAGTTAACAGCTTTAGTTTACTTGGCTCCACAGTCAACACTCTTGGTAACAGCAGCCAGGAAATCAGGAGACGAATTGCATTGAGAAAGTCAGCTGTGAGGGACCTCTCAAGAGTACTGGAGAGCAATGACATCAGGCTGGAGACTAAGGTGTGCCTGATCCAGGCTATAGTCTTTGCAATAATGTGCTATGCATTGGCGAGTTGGACAGTGAATAAGGATGATAGAGAATTGATGTCTTTGAGCTATGGTGCTGGAGAAGAGTGTTGAATATACCATGGACTACTAGAAGAATAAACAGGTTTGTCCTAGAGAGGGTGAAACCAGAATGCTCCTTGGAGTCAAGAATACTGAAGCTTTGTCTGACATACTCTGGGCATGTTGCAAGGAGGGACTGGTCCTTAGAGAGGGACATCATGTTTAGGAGAGTGGAGGGATGGCACAGAATAGGAAGACCCTCAATGAGATGGATCGATTCTGTGAGTGGAGCGGTGGGAATGAGTGTGTTTGAATGGCATTTAGGGCTCTTGTACATACGGTAGCTATGAGTCGCAAGCGACTCAATGGCACATAACAACAAAAACATAACATCATAACTAATAGAAGGGTTGGTACAATCCTTCAGACTCTTTGTGGTGTTGTTGTTGTTAGGTGACGTCAAGTCGTAGACAACTCATAGCGACCCTATGAATGAAAGGCCTGAGCACTGTTCATACATAGAGTTTTCGGAGGCAAGACATTTCAGAAGTGGATGCCACTACTGCTTCCAGATTTGTTTTAGTCGGGAAGCTCCAGCCAGCACTGTCCACTATGGGTAGCCATTAATGCATTTGATTCATCCGTGTCACAGTGTTCAGCATCACAGCAACCATGAGCTACCTCTGTACAGCAAGGCACAGACCAGTGCTATACCATCTAGTAGAATGTTTGACAGGAATACCCTGGGAGGAGCCAACCAGGAAGAACATGGCCACCTCCTCTCCCCTCTCACTTTGGGGTTTTAAGTCCCCTCCTGCCTTAAACCTTAGGCCAAGCCTGGCTTGCCTCGCTCCTGGGGGCAGAGCAGTCCTGCACATCAAACACAAGCCCGAAAAAGCACTCGACTCCAAAAACTTGCCGAAATACTGCACACACAACCACCATGCTCTGCCAGCAAGAAGTCACAGAAACCCTGGGAGGAGCCAACCAGGAAGAACAAGGCTGCCTCCCCTCCCCTCTCCCTTTGGGGTTTTAAGCCCCCTCCTTTAAGTATGTAAATAAACATGTGCTCATATTCAGAAGTTATCTTGACATATTTGAGAATTCATAGCAATATTCCATATTCACATCATCACCAGTTATCCATAGGGATTTTGAAGGCTTATTGTTTCAGAAGTGGATCAAGGTTTTACTTCTTTGTCTCTGTTGGTCTAGAAGCTTCACTGAAACCCCGTCACCATGGGTGACCCTCCTGGTATTTGAAATACTGGCTGCATAAGTCTCAACATCACAGCAACATGCAAACCATCACAGTATGGCAAACTTCCACTGACGGTGGAAGCATAACTTACTTTCTCTTTATTGTAATCCAAGAAACAGTTTGTACCCAGAGTCTCATTTCCAGCCCAGAGAAATGCCACTCCTCTACTAAAATTTATATGTGGCCAGAGACTTTCCTTTTTGTTGTTGGATCATGGGATCTAGCTTAGGTCCTGAACCAGAATAGCCTGTCAGCAAATATCTGTTTCAGGAAGGAATCCTTGGTCAATTTTTAGTTTCTCCACACTGAGGAATCCCGCCCCAATGCTTATTAGTTCAAATCTGTCTTTTCTATGCCATGGAAATACTCAAACTTATGATGGCTTTCAAGCTATTTTACCTCCTTTTCCTTAATCTGATTTCTCAGGCTCCCAACTCCCTAATGGATGCCTCAGGCTTCTAGAATATTCTCAAGAGTCATTGGTATCCCACTAAAGGTGATCTGGTATGGGTAGGACCTTCTAAAGTCAAAGAGTCTCTCTCTCTCTCTCTGTCAAACTCTATAAAAATTTCCATTCCTTCTGGTGAATGAAAATAACAATCCTCAACTTCTCAACTTCATTGCTTTGTGTTAGAACTGACTCATAGGTGACCCTCCATTGGGCTTCTGATGTTATAAATCCCGCTAGTGAAGACTGTCTGTCTGTTGTGGATTGGAGCCACCAGAGAGACACAGTTTTGGGTTTAGCAGGACATCTTCCTAAGGACTACACTTCCAGAGCTCTTTAAAAGAATGATTGTTGTTGCTGTAGTTAGGTGCCCTTGAGTTTAGCACAACTTATAACAACCCTTTGAGCAACAGATCTGAACCCTGTCCTATCCCGTACTAGCTTTATAGTCTCTGACATACTTGAGTGTAGCAATCCATCTCATTAAAGTTTGTCCTCCCTTCTGCCAACTCTCCACATTTCCATGCATAATGGCCCTTTCTGTGGAATAGTCCCCCCTAAAACACGCTCAAAGTATGTGGGACAAAGCTTCATCATCCTTGTCTCTCAGGAACACTCTGCACTTGCTCCAAGATGTATCTGTTTGTTCTTTTGGCTTTCCATTGAGTTTTCTTTTCCAACACCACAATTCAATTCTTGCTCAGCCATCTTTATTCATTGTCTCTCTCTCAGATTCCCCTCAGGTAATTGAAAACATCATGGTTTCAACCAGGCGAACTTTGGTCTTTAAACTGACATAATTGCTCTTCAGGACCTGGGAGAGGTCACTGACAGAAGACTTTCTCAATGCAATGTTCTTCTGATTTCCTGACTGCTGGTATCAAGGGTGTTGATTGTGGAGCCAAGCAAGTTGAAATCATCGACAACTTTAATCTTTTCTCCATGTATCATGATGCTGCTTATTTGTCCTGTTGTGAGGATTTTGTCTTCTGGCTGTTGAGATATAATGCACACTGAAGGCTGTAACCCTTCATCATCTGCAGCAAGCGTTTCCAGCCCTCCTCCTTTTCAGCAAAGTTGTATTATGTACATAACATTGGTTGTTGAGAAGTCTCCTCCAATCCTGATGGCACATTCGTCTTCATAAAGTTCAACTTCTTGAATGATTTGCTCAACATACAAATCAAACTGGTATGGAGAAAGAAAACAGCTCCATTGCACTTCTTTCTTGATTTTTAAATCATGCAGTGTTACCTTGCTCTGTCCTGACAACAGCTTGTTGGTCTAGGTCTGGGTTTTGTATGTTATTGTTGTTGTTATGTGCTGTTAAGTTGTTTGTGACTCATAGCTACCCTACGTACAATAGCCCTGAACCCTGCTGTACCCTTAGCCAACCTTATTGTCTCTGACACACCTACCCTCATTACCCCAGTAACTGAATCAATCTGTCTCATTAATGGTCTTCCTCTCTTGCACTGTCCCTCTACCTTTCCAAGCATGATATCCCTCCCCAAGGACTGGTCCCTCCTTGCAAAATGCCCAAATCATATCAGACAAAGCCTCAGAAACTTTGCCCCCAAGGAGCAGCCTGGTTTCACCCTCTCCAGGATGAACCTGTTTGTTCTCCTGGCAGTTCATGTGTATTCAATACTCTTCTCCAGCACCACAGCTCAAACGCATCAATATTCAAGAGCAAAATGAAATGTTCTAGGTTTCCCAATTTTCTCAATGTTAGCTATAGCTTATTGTCATTCACACAGGCAAATACTTTTGCATAGTAAATAAAGCACAAATATACATTCTTCTGATATTCATTCTCTGCTTACAGAAAATAATAGTAATTATATTTTACCACTGGCCTAAATATTTTTCCTAATTATATGTTTACCACTAATTGAATTTAATCTTCACAACATCTTTTAGCGGTTCTGATTCTGTGCAACGTTTATATGAGGAAATTGAGATTTTTGAGAACTTTTTTTTTGTATTATGCCTCAAAATCTCCAAGGCAATAAAAAGAAAAACTTTTTTCACCAATATGCTATTAATATCAATGTTCTTAAGATCCAATGCACTACTTTATTTGCCTTACCTGTTAGTGTTCAAATTAAAACTAGTGATTTTCACTCATGGACTAAAGAAGGGTGGCCATAAAATTTAAGTTAAAAGGTAACCTTGGTGATAAATATTGTTTAAGACTGTTTTTTGTAGAATGAGTGTACGGATCCAGGAGGGGTGGGAGAGGCTAGAAGCAGAGGGAAGTGGATGCCCAGGGGCAAGAGGGGATTAATCACTGGGTTGTACAATTTGA
>NW_006399764.1:21255764-21257016 GCF_000299155.1 Elephantulus edwardii | reverse complement strand
TGTGTCAGGAAGTGTGAGGATGGCACAGGATATATCGGAATTCAGATTTTTTCGTTCATAGAGTCGCTACGAGTCGTACTCTACTTGATGGAATCTAACAACAACAACAACATTGATGATGTTTTTTGTATAATTGAAGTCTTAATGAAGTTATCATTATTTTCATTTCCAGAAAATACATTATAAAACAAATCAAACCCAAGCTAATACACCGTTTTAAAGCTTTCTATTTCTCCTTCTTCATCCCTGCCTTCAATTCTTGTTTGAACCAGGATTTAGACTGACTCAATACAGTTTGACCTCCTGTTGAGAATTTGCATTTGCACTCCAGATATAGAGAGTCAGAATCTCAGTTTTTAACAAGATGAATAATAAGAATCACCTGGGGATCACTAACAATCTCCCGGGGTTCTAGTTAAAATCTGATTCTGATTCTGTAAATCTCAGGTAATAATGTAAATTCGCTGTGGGAGGTTGAGCCAAAGTGAGCCGGTGGAAGCCATGGTTTGAACACAGATGATTTCAATACAACCAAGATACTGGACTGATGCCCTTTCATTTATGAAATGCATCTCTATTAACGCAAATACACTCTTGGGCTACATGAGTGAAAAGAAACTACAGCTTGGTGTGGCAGATCCTGCCAGCTTGTTTTCCCTTTCATCTCTGAGATCGGATCACTTCCGCATAACAAATCAATTCAGTTTGTTAATTACATATCATTTTCATTCCTATTTCTAGATTTTTTTCCTTACTACGTACCTTTGGTGTTCCCAGATCAGACCTCTCTAGTAGACGGAATATTTTTAATTCAGATGCCAATGTCCTGATCTTCCCTCAATGTAATTATTGAAATGTGCACTTCTAGTACACGTCTTTTAAAATAGTTTAAATGATATTTTTTTTTTTTTTGGTCCTCTATCTATCTCTTCAAACCTCTAAAGGTCACAGACAATTTTGAATCTAACATAACCCTTCTGAGATGTGGGAACACCTTTAAGCTGGAGTTGACAAAGTCAATGACACCCCTCTCCCAATTAAGACCTTCAGCAGCAGGAACATTAACACCTGTGAGATGGTAGCTACACACACCCCTGCTGGGCTGCAGTCTGATGTAACTTTATGACAACTTGATTTAAAATTTCCCTGAGTCTTGTAATTTTCTTGGAAAAGGTCCTTTGTACTTCTGGTTAAATTTATTCCCAAGTATTTAATCTTGTGATTAGCTATTGTGAAAGGTATTGTTTCTCTT
>NW_006399764.1:21231037-21252805 GCF_000299155.1 Elephantulus edwardii | reverse complement strand
GAAAAATGGAAAGAATTTTTTCAAATTTGTGTTTGAATTTTGTACATAAACTAGTAAGCAAATTTAAAAAAAGGTAACCTTGGCTGAGTATGTTTCTCTTTAATGTTACTGCATTGTGACAAATTCTAGTGAATTTCTGCTGTTATAAGCAAATGGAGTAGATACTACGGGATTAGAGGTTTTTCTAACATATAAACAACCTGTCAAGGCATGCTGTTTAGGAAGTCCATGCTTTTAGCCTCTCCTTTGTCGCTTCCACAGCAAGTTGAGCTGTTAAACCAAAGGTCTCACTTTGTGGTGATTTGAATCCAGCAGCAGCTCTGAGGGAGAAAGATAGGCAATCTCTTCCTATGTGATTTACAGCCTCATAAACTCATTGGAAGGTCAGCTCTGTGTAGGTTCCAACTCAAAGATAGTGAGTAAGCTTGAGTTTGTTCCCACAGAAGGATCAATGGTGGCACTGTGGTTAAAATCAGTGAGCTGCTAATTGCAAGGTTGGTGATTTGAGCACAGCAGCCACTCTGACAGAGAAGGAAGAGGCAGTCTGTTTTTGTCAAGTTTATAACCTCCCAAACCTATAGGCCTGTTTGACTCTGACCTATAAGGTCACTCTGCATTGGAATTGACTCGATAACAGTGGGATGAGTAGAAGGCAGCAGATTTTGAGCTATCTCCTGAGAATATTTAGAAAGATTCTCAGTGCAGCCTAATGGCACACCAGAACCTAGACTGAAATGAAGTGATTGCTAAACTTCTGCTTCCCTGTAAATATTTATTGGTCTAAACCATGAAGGCTTATTATAGCAACAGAGTTGCTGACTCTTCAGACTGAAAAAAAGGGAAAAAAGAGGACTCTTGGGGTAGCAGCTGAAATTATAGCCTGACTACTGCACGAAGGTCACACAACATTTTCATCCTCAAACTAATAGAAAAATATTAGTGTTCTAGACCTTGGACATCCTGCCAAGTCTCCATCCCAAGTACCTCAAGTTAACTATTTATTGTAAGCCACACACAGAGGTAGAATTGCTTATTTGAAGATCCTTTAGTGCGTGACAAGGATTAAAGGAAGTTTAAGCAGAGCAGGAAGCATGCTGGCTCTGCTTCAGCCAGCTGACTCCATTTGTGGGCCCTGGAAATCTCATCCCTGAATAAAAGTGTCAGGAAAATGTATTGATATAGTTCAGTCTGGGAGTGAGATTTTTTTTTTTTAAATGTTTTTGGAAAATGAGTGTTTTGCAGACAAATTGCGGACAATCCAAGGAAAGAAGAGATAAGATATCACTGACTTGCAGAACACTTCAAGTGTATGGCCCAATAAAAGGATAAGAGGTCTAGAAATAAATAATAAGACCTGTTTTTATTTTTGGTTTTCTTTTTTTTAAGGTGAACTTGTGAATGTAGAACAGCTGTCAATCAATGAGTGCCATGGGTCAATCTGATGGGAAGGAAGCTTTTTGGGATCGAAAAACTTCAATTTTAATAAATTAATGGCTTTAGAAATATAAACAGACTGGGAGAAAATCACTTAGATTGGCCAATTCAGCCAGTTAAGACGATGCTGACAGGAAATGCCACATCTTACCCTCCTCAGGATGGATTGACAGAGTGACTGTATCAGTGGGCTCAAGTGTCTAAGAGATTATGAGGATAGCACAGGATAGGGCAAGGTCCAGAACCATTGTCATAGGGTCCCTGTGAGTCATAGTTGACTTGATGACACTTAATAATAACAGTAACGTACTATTCAATATATTAATGGGGTTTGTTTTCCCACTGTCAACACATCGATTAAGGTACCCTGGTGGTTGAGTATATTATGTATGAGGCGGTTAATCTAAAGGTCAGTAGTACAAATCTTCCAGTTACTCTATGGAGAAAGATGAGGTAATCTACTTCCATAAACATTTACCACCTGGCAAACTCCCACGTAAATTCGTTTACTTGACTTTGCCCAGATCTGGCCACCTAGAAAAAGAATTTTGAGAAAGAGCTTACAAATCACTATTATCAGGGGTTATTGAGTTGTTCTGACTTGTAACAAAAGAAAACACTGCCCCATCCTGTATAGGGCACAGAATTGTTGCTGTATTTACACCTATTCTTTCAGCCACAGTGTCCATTCATTTTCTTGAAGTTTTCCTTTTTTTTCTCTTCAATTCTCTATGAGCATGGCATCCTATGTGCAAGGACTCTTCTCCAATAAAGTGATTATATATGGGATCTTACTACTTTCAGTTAATGAAATAAAAAAAAATGCACATTTCCAGAGCTGAAATGGTCACCACGTTAGAGAGCATATGGCCACATTGGAGGAATAACATTAATCATCTAAACACTAGAAAATCTTTTTCTGGAAGTTTCCTAAGAAATATTGTCAACATTCAAAATGTATAACTTAGAGGCAAAGATAAAGTATTAACATGTAAATGCTTCACATCACATGAACAATTATTATAAGTAGCTTGCAATATGTCCTTTTTATATAAATTAGATATGATAAGAAAGCATTCAGCTCCTATGATTTTTATGAATCAAATTTTCAAGTAAATACTCAAGTGCTCTTATAAAACACACTTGTCTTTTAAAAAAATAATTTCTTGTTAAATGCTGATAAATTGGCTCTGTTGGCCTAGTTCAAAGAAGTTATGCTACCAAGCCAAAGGTGGGTGATTTTAATCTGCACCTCTCAGGCCTGGTTTGAATTGTTTTTGGTCAAACATTTTTCTAAGTGGTATAGCACTGGTCTGTCCATTTGCTGTACATGGATAACTCATGGCTTCTGTGAAGCTAAACACTGTGGCACGGATGTGTCAAATGTAGTAATGGTTACCCATGGTGGACAGTGTTTGTTGTAGCTCCCAGATTAAAACAAGTTTGGAAGCAGGAGTGGCATCCACTTCTGAAATACATTGCCTCCAGACTTTCTGAACTTGAAAAAATGATGAAAGTTATACAAGTGTTCCAGTCTTTCATTCATAGGGTCGCTATGAGTCATCTATGACTCGACAGCACTCAACAACAACAATAACAACAACAACAACATTCACAACTACGGTCCTCTGGCATACTCACACTCCTTCCTGTGCTCAAGTTCACTGTCACAGTCACTGTATCAATGAAGTTCCTCGAAGATCTCCTTCATTTACTCATTACTTTTCCAACCATGATGTCTATTTCTACAAAATGACCTTTCCTGAAAACATGCCCAAAAGAGTGCTTCTAAGAAGCAGTTTTGCTATACTTTTGCCAATATGGATTTTTTTATTCTTTTGGAAGCTATGGTATATTCAGCATTCTTCTACAAAACCACAAATCAAAGACATCAATTCTTCCTTCATCTTCCTTATTGATTCTACAACTTCCACATGTCTATGAACCAATTGAAGTTGTCTGGCTTTCCTTGCAGAGTTTAGTTGAGTTTATAGTTCAGAAGAATGGAAAAAAAGAATAATAATAATTATAGTAAGGCATTTAGGAAATAAGGATAGTAGTTTGGAAAATAAATATATCTTTGAGCATCTAAATTAAATAAGCAGACTTTTGATTTTATGATTAGGGAGAAATAAAAATACATTTTTCACTTGTAGTCTGATGCTCTAGTTTAGTGTGATATTTCCCTTTAAGGCTATTAGCTAACCAAGATAATTACTTCGTCTGGCGTAAATAAAGAAATATTGATCTAGCTAGTCTGGATTTTGAACTGTGCTTCACTTAAAAAAAGAAACTTTGTCCATCACCACTCCACAGTTAGTGGACGTGAACGACCCTTTATGTGCTACAAGTTTGAATCTGACCATCACTTTTACTGGTAGGCTTTCCTGGGGATCAAGCACCTCGTCAGTTCACCCAAATAAAGAATAAAATAAAATATACGTCAAAAATCATTTTACAAGTAGATTTAAGTAAATAATCCTTAATTTTTTAAAATGTAGATGATTGGAAAAGAATTTTTGCCACATGCAACAGAAATCTACTTGGTTTTCTGAAACTATTATCTGGGCATTTTTTCCTCAAAGCAATAAATGTTTCTTTGTATCCTGAAATATACTAGCATTTTCTTCCAGTCCCATTAGTGTGGGGTTCTTTCCTGAGAGGTATCCTTGTTGATCATTTTAGAGAGCTCACACAGGTCAGACTGGGCCAATATTTATGCTTTTCTATGGACCCTTTTCCTCTCATTTTTTACTTAACTGGACAGCACTTCTGCTGTCAGCTCCCATTCCCAGTGTTCAGATAGTCCTGCAATAAGCAGCTGGTTAATGCAATTCTGTTAGCTACCCTGTTGTTTTGCTTTGCTGTATCCCTTACAAATCCTATAACATGCAGGTCTTCTTGGACTTGTGGTATAGTCCTTGCTACCTAACTTTGTTGCAATTTTTTACATGTGTTTTTTATTTGACTATGTAGGCCACTGTCAAATTTTATATGAGGATTTAGGAATATAAAAAAAAATGTGTGCTGTTCTTCCTCCTCAATCTTCCCAGAATCCCACTTGCATGTTCCCATGCATAATACTGCTCAAATGCTTATCTGATAAACGGACTGTTTGAATGTCAATGGCTAAAGGAAATTAGATTGAATTCTACTTCTGCTGTCTGATATGCTGTTAATCCCAGGTGGTATAATCATCTCATAGAAAAGCAAATATTAATTACTTAGGTATAATTTTGAAAAATCTTTATGCAAAGGATTAGATTTGTAATTTTATAGCAAAGCAAAAAGAGAAGAAATCCAAATTTAGCATCTTGAACTCATTTTTGCAGTAATACATTATTTGATTAGATATTAAGTGTGAGATATTTCCTTGCCCCTGAAGTTTTACTAAGTACCAGTGAGAACAAAAATACTGAATAAGAAAATTCAGTTGTACCTAGCTAATACTATTTGACACAATGTCTTCATAAGGCAGAAGACTTTGTTGTAGACAATTATGTAAAATATAACTAAATATTTGATACTAGAAGGAAGATATTGTTTCTGGAAGGCTTTTCCTCATATTTTACATCATTGTAAATACATTTCTTATTCCATTTTCTGATATTTGCTGTGTTGTAATGCTGAGTTAGATTCAATCCTCCAAGTATATAAACTTTTCAATTGCAAAGGAAAGAAATATCCATTTAAAAATATCAGAATTGGTGTCAATTCCTGGGAAAACAATACAAACTTCATGTGTTCAGTGGGTTAAGATATATATGTATCCCACACAATATTTCTTCCTTTAACTTCTGTAGCTATATCCAATTAATCAATAAAGCAATATTTACTTTCCATATCTTTAGCCTACTTTTCTCAGAGGAAGACATTCAGGTGACCAAGAGACACACAAAGAAATGCTCAAAATTACCGGCAATAAGAGATGCAAATCAAAACCACAGTGAGATACCATCTCACCCCAGTAGCAGTGGCAAACTTTAGTAAAGAAGTAAGCAGTAAATGTTGGGGAGGATGTGGAGAGGTAGGAACTCTCATACACTGTTGGTGGGATTGTAAAATGGTGCAACCACTGTGGAAGACAGTTTGGCATTTCCTCAAAAAGTTGCATTTAGAAACTCCATAAGACCCAGCTATTTCATCACTAAGAATATACACTAAGGAAATTAGACGTGAGACTCAAATGGGTATTTGTACACCAGTGTTCATAGCAGCATTACTCACCAGCACAAGAACATGAAAACTGCCCAACTGTCCAACCACAACCAAACAGATTGAGAAATTGTGGTATATTCACACAATGGAATACTATGCAGCACTTGGGAACAACAATTTTGAAAAAAAAAATACTACATAATTTGGGAGAGACTGGAAAGCATTATGCTGAGTGAATGAAAGCAGTCTCATAAAGACAAATACTGCATAATATCACTATTGTAAAAATACAAGGAAAACTAGTAAAACATGTATGGAAACTCAAGTAAGAGAGGGCTGAGGATGGGTACGGGTGAAATCACAGGGTACAGAGTCTGGTGAGTAGAGGGAGGGGGAAGGAAATAGGAAGGACTTGAGTGGAAAGAGAGGGTAATGATGGGCAAGGTCCAATAGTGATTAATTTTATAAAACAATGGGTGAGAATGATTGTTTGAAACACAATGTGAATAAAGAATAGAGTGAAACACAAGTTATATGAACCTTATAAGCAAATTGATTAAAAACCCAAAATCTTGACTTTAATATTTTCTTAATCTCACTAAAAAGTACATTGTCGGCTGGCCAAAAGTCTATATTTTTAAAATGTTTTCCCTAAGTAGCTAAGAGAATACACCATCCCCTTTTCCTTATGAATCAGGGTGAAGTCTCTCTTAGGGAGGAGTGATAGGGAATGGCAAGGGACACACTGACAAAGGAGATTAATTAGAACTGGCTTTCACAAGCACTGTGGCAATTGGACAATTAAAACAGACATGGGGGGGGAAAGAAGAACGAACTGGGGAGGAGGGTGGAGAAAACAGTGCAACAATGAATGAATGAAAACCCAAAATCTCTGTAAATGTTCATTAAAATTAATAAAATTTAATAATAATAAAAATGTTTTCCCTAATAACAAATACTAACTCACATTCACAATTTCTAACTACTTTTGTACAAGTAAGAATACAATTGAAAAGACATATTGAATTCATTTGTCTAGCAAACCCTCACATAGGTTCATCTACCTTGTCACCATATTCTTTCAGAAAGAAATAAATTGCTAAAGAACAAACGAGTGAGTCTGAAAACAAAGATGGGAAGACAGTGGTTACCAAATTACATGAGAAATTATTTACACAACTCAACCAAATGGAGATTTAAGAAAAGTTGGAGTTTACCAATACACTATTTTATGAACAAGAGGAATTGCACCGCACGGGAAGGAGAGAGTGAGGCTTTGTGTTGTCTTGGTTTCTGCCTCCTGAACCTTGATTCAAGGTTGATACCCTTTCAGTATTACATGACTACTCTTTGAGCTTACAGAGGTTGAAAAAGCTTTGAGAAAGCTGTGTGAAGTGCCTTCATTCAGGCCTAGGCCATTGTAGGGTTTCAATAACTAGTGAATTTTAGAATACTCCCTGCTCTTTGTCTTTTCTGGGCTGCTAACAGCTGGCCACGTCTAAGGTTCTTCTGCTGTATGTGAGTGCCAGATATTAGCTCCCCCATTAGTTCCGTAAAACTTCACTCGTAACAGAAATACTGGGAGATTTAGAATATTTGTTGACAATTTGAAGTGTCTGGACAACGGTCTCAGTTATGCTTCACATATGCTTGCCTGTGAGGCTTTCTGACCCTGCTCTTACTGGGATACACCGCTAACCAAACACAGACCCGACGCCGTGATTCAAAGACACCAGCAGCTCTGAGAGGAAAGATAGAAGTTCTCCTCCAGATCCAGAGCCTTGGAAACGAGCTGGGGAATGGCTCTGAGTTGATACTGACTTGAACGCAGTTTTAAGTTTATTCCTTACTTTTAGCAGCTGTCAGTTCTCTCTAAACTGTTAACTTCCTGCTAGGAATCTAAGCTAAAGAAACCATTAGTGATTCACATAATTATCATGGAAAGGATATTTATTAAAACTTCCAAAATAGTAAATATTTTGAGACATTTTGAGTAATGGTATGTGCATTTACTGGACGACTAAGCCAATTTTTAAAATCATGTTTTCAAAGACAGCTTAATCAGAACATACGTATTTCCAGCTCTTTGCTATTGTGAACAAAGCCACAATAAACATAGGTGTGCATGTATCTGCTGGGTTGGCAGTTCTGGTTTCTTTAGGGTATATTGCCAGTAGTGGAATTGCTGGGTCAGTGCCCAGCAACAAAGGCATGGCTAGACAAGCTGTGGTATATTCACACAATGGAATACTCCGCTGCATTGACATTATGCTGAGTGAAATATCTCAGTCACAATAGGACAAATACTTAATAATGCTACTGTTGTAAAACAGGACTGACATTGGGGTTGGAACCTAAGAAAAGAGGGGATAAATAATGTATACTGCATTGAAACAGATGAGGGAGAGAACTGTTTAAAAGGAATATGTAATTAGGTATTATTTTCATGACAAGAGTACAGAAAAAGTAGAGTGGAATGTGGTTTTTTGGGTGGGGGAAGGGATTGTATAACATGAAATAAGTTTTTCTTTTCAAAGAGAAAAACAAATTTGGGGGGAGGGGTGGGCAGGGAGGAAAATATGCAACAATGAATGAATGTGAAAAAATTTAAATGGAAAGAATATGCTGTAAAAATGTATATTGAATATTACGTATAATTTTAAAAATTTTAAAAATAAAAGAGCATAGGGGTTTAATTGGATAAAAAAGATACACATAGTTCTATTGTAATCTAGAGTAAAAGTATATTAACTTAAGTAGATAAATAAATTTTTTTCTGTTTGTTGTTGGTAGGTGTAATCAAGTTTATTTTCACTCATAGGGATTTAATCATTCCATGTGACAAAACAGAAATGGTTCCAAATGTGATAAAATCGCCCATGGGTTTTCCAGGGTCCCAAGGGTTAGAAATGGCTGGAAAAAGTGTGAGGTTGGTTCTTTGTTGGCTCATGTTGGTCTAGTGGGTAAAGAGTAGAATTTCCAACTCCAAAGTAGGTGGTTTGAACCCTTCAACTGCTCTTTGGGAGAAAGGAGCAATTTTCTCCTTTATGATTTACAGTCTCCAAAACCCCATTGGAATGTCAGCTATGAGTTGGTTAAGAGCATCAGGGCTCATTCTATGTTTAAACACAATTTGCTTTCAAATGGATTCCTGCTCCTGGTGACCACCATTGACTTTCTAAGGCTGTAAGTCTTTACAGGAGGAGACTCCTCATGTTTTCCCAGCACAGTGGATGCGTATTGTCAGAGTTGATGCGGACTTATAATGGTCCTCCATGGGTTACAGAGGCTGTAAATATTAAAGATATGAGATTGTCCATCTTTCTCCCTGTAGCCAATGGTGGATGTGAGCTACAGTCTTGGAGTTATCAGTCCATTACATTCCATACTACCCCTAGAAGTTCTCAGACTGACCCAGTGGAAATAATAACAAGGTCAAACATAACAATGACAGTAAGGATCGTACAAGATGGGGAGTATTTCATTCTGTTGTGTCTCGGCTAATGAGATTGAAGTCACTCCAAAGCACGTAATAATATCACCTCTGCCACTTACATGCATGTGCTGATACCACAACCACACCTATGATCACTGAGCTGATTCCCACTCACTCTGGTTCTATAGGAACCAGGAAGGATCCTCCCTAGCATTTACTAAGCTATCATGTTTGCAGCCGCAGACCGCCACGTTTGAAAACGAGTGCGTGCATTGAGGAGGCATCTGAGTCTGACTCCCACTACCTTTATAAAGGGTACTGTTTCCATCAACATCATCCACATTATATGGGGTCAGACGTGCCCCTACAAACAAGGGGTTTGTTTCCACTGATTGTAACACCAACCCTGCCTCCTAAGGCTTTTGCTTTTCTGCTACTGACTCAGCTAATATGTTGCAATGGCCACAAAGAACTCACAGAACAATACTTAACTTTGTGTGGAAAGCTAACAGGTTATAAATCAGGTGAAAACAGGGCACAGCTCTTCATTCAGGATGACTTCCCTATGAACCACACTCATAGGTGCCTTCAGCAGAACAACTTCAGCCCAGTGTACAATGCTCTCTTTTTGTTATTGTGTGTCATCAAGTCAGAACTGACCCCTAGCTGATCCTTCAATAGGTTTTCAGAGGCAATGAATTACACAGGACGAGATTACCCATCCTTCTTCCCACACCAGCTGGTGATCTGACCAGTGTGCCTTTGAGACTGTAGCCTAGTTTACCACTAGGCGACCAGAGCACGCTGGGTCCTGGCAATTATAGAATCTTCCCCAACTCCTCTGGCAAGGTTAGGCAAAGTCTGATGACTCTGGCTTCTTGGGGGGGGGGGGGGGGGGGAGGTAATCTCATCTCAACTCTCTCACATAAAATTGTGGGGTATATTAGGAAATCCTGGGTTCTTTGCGACTGCACAAAGAGATTTCAAAGCATTTTCTGAGTTTTCCCCCCTTGCTGGCAGCATAATTCCCATTTTCTGTCTCTAAACCTGCTCAATACAAACCAAGTGTGGCAACAAGACTGAACAGTGTTATAATTACTGTCTATGCATCTAATCTGTATATTCCCATTCAAAAGGTACCATTCAACTATTTTACATCAGTAGTATAGTCACAGCTGGAATCCAGTTTGGACGTCATCTGCAGAAGTAAGATTCTAGAGAGGCTTGTTTGCTGGTACTGGTGAGGATTAGGGTGGAATGTTGATTCGCTAACGGGTGTGAGATGATGTGACTCAGCCTCCTATTTAAAAACCCACTTGGTTGGCAATATGGGGCTGGAATCCAGTTTGGGTGTCAATAAATGTTACCCATGGTGGACAGTGTTTGGTGGAACTCCCCTATTACAAGAAGCTTGGAAGCAGGAGTGGCATCCACTTCTGAGACAGCTTGTCTCTGGAAACTCTATGAACGTGAAGAAACGATGAAAGTTATACAAGCATTCAGATCTGTTGTTCACAGGGTCACTATGAGTCTATGACTCGATGGCACTTAACAACAACAACAACAACAACAACAACAACAACAACAACAACAGTATAGCACACGCAATCATGAGGCAAAAGCCAAATAAAAGGGCTAGACAAGGGATTTTGTACAATAGACCCACTATATCACATACATCTTTTTCCCATAAAGCCACTAGTCGTTAGAACTGCCAACGTTTTGGTTTATAGTCAGATGCTTCACCACTGTGTCACAAAAGGACCGAGATTGTTTTTGGGGCTTAAGAATATAATTTATAACATGATGTATCGAAAGAATAGAGGAAAATCTTGTGGTTTAAAATCAAGAAAAGTGTCAGTCAGAGTTGTATCCCATCTCTCTACTCAATGTGTATGCTGAGCAAACCTATCCTATCCATATGCTAAGAAAATAGTTGAATTTTATTGGACTATATGAAGATGAAAGCAGCATCAGGACTGGAGGAAGACTCAACAATAAACTGATTTATGTGGATGACACAATTTTGCGTGCTGAAAGTAAAGAAGACATGAAGCACTTGTTCTACAAGACCAAAGACGACAGCCTCCAATATGGGTTACATCTCCCCATAAAGAAACCAAAAATCCTTACTTGTAGACAGCATTGTGAAAAGTGGAGAAAAGATTAAAGTTATAAACTCCTTCATTTTACTCTAACTTACAATCAACACTCCTGGTAACAGTAGTCAAGAAATCAAAATACTTGTTGCATTGGGAAAATATTCAAAAAGTTATGAACAACAATGCCAGTTTAAAGACTAAGGTATGCCTGACCCAAGCTAGGGTCTTTTCAATTGTTTCCTGGACACATGACAATTGTACAAAGACTAAGGATGGCTGAAGAAGAACTGATGCCTTTGATTTGTGGCATTAGAGAATAGTACAGAGTATCCCAAGGAGTGCAAAAAATGGGGACAAGTCTGTCTTAGAGGAAGTACAATGAGAGTGCTTGTAAAGGCAGCATGGTGAAACTTCCTTTCATATTTTTTGAGCAAATTGTGAAAAGGGGCCAACACTTGGAAAAGGACATGATTCTTTGAAAATAATTGGAGGATCAGCCAAAGAAAGCAAGACTGTCAATGAGAGGAATTAGGATAGTGACTATAATAATGTTATTGTTATTGTTGTTGCTGGTGTCTTCAAGTTGAGTATGACTCAAATTGACCCTGTGAACAACAGATCTGAACCTTGTCCTATCCTGTGCCATGCTCATACTTCCTGACAGATTAGCCCATTACGGCAATCACCATGGCAATCCACCCGGCTGAGGGTCTTCCTCTCCTTTGCCAACCCTCTACTTTTCTGTGAGCGTCATATCCCTTTCCAAGGAATAACCCCTCCTAGCAACATGCTCAAAGTGTGCACGGTGAAGCCTCATCATCTTTGCCTCCAAAGAGTGCTCTGGCTGCATCCTTTCCACGGTAGAGTTGTTTGTTCTTTTGGAAGTCTATTGGATGTTCGGTGTTTTTCTCCACCACCAAGCTCAAGGGCGTCAATTCTTCTTCTGTCTTCCTTATTCAGTGCCCAACTCTCAGATGCACAGTAAGTGATCATAAACAACATGGCCTGAATCAGATACACCTTAATCCTAAAACCAACATCATTATTATTATTCCTCAATAATTTGGAGACTCTATCTGCAGAATTTGTCAGTGCAATATTTCTCCTGATTTCCTAATTGCTAGTGCCAAGGGTGTTCATTGTGGATCCAAGTAAGATGAAATTGTGGAGATTTCAATCTTTTCTCCATCTATCATGATGTTGTCAATCGGTCCCGTGGTAAGAGTCTTTGTCTTCTTGACACTGAGATGCAGTCCATATTGGCTAATGGGTTGGAAGAGGCCAATATTTGTCCCCTTTTCCAAGAAAGGTGATGTAACTGAATGTGGAAAATCTCAAAAAAGATCATTAATATCACATGCAAGCAAAATACTACTGAAGATCAGATAGAGAACTGCCATGCTGCAAGCAGTGGCCATGAACCAGGACCAAGGCACATATGAAGACTACTTGGAGGGTCTTCAAGTGTTTGACAAGGAAGGAAGGAAATAGCAAAGTCATGGGAGCAGAGCTCAGACATGTCCTCACTACCCTGGGAGAGAAGATGACTGAGGAGGAAATGGAGACTGTCCGGGCACGACAGGAGAACAGCGATGACTACATCAACTATGAGGTCTTTCTCCTAAATGTCTGAACACAGAATGGATAGAGACCCCTCTACCACCATGCCACCACACCCTGCTCTACCCTACACTGTGCAGGCAGAAGCACCCTTCACCACTAGGAGGCAACCTATTGTTTCAAAATAAAGACAGTTCCTTCCTCTAGGAGAACAAAAACAATATTTAGGCTTCATCAACTATGCAAAAGTATTTGTGTGAATCAAAACAAGTTATGGCTAAAATTGAGGAGACTGGGAATCCCAGAGTACTTAATTGTGTTCATGCAAAAAACTAGACAAGGAGGCTGTTGTGTGAACAGAACAAGTAAATACTATATGGTTTTAAACTAAGAAGGGGAGTGTGTCAGGGTTGTATTCAATCTGTGTAGTGAGCAAATTGTTTGAGAAGCTGGACTCTACAATGAGGAATGTGGCACCAGAATTGGAGACTCATTAATAAACTGTATTATGTAGATGACCCAACCTTGCTTGTCAAAGTTGAGGAGAACCTGAACTGTTAACTGCAGAAGGTTAAGGAATATATCTTCAATGTGGATTGAAGCTCAACATCAAGAAAATAAAGATTCTCACCACTGAGCCAAGGAGCAGCACCATGATAGACAAAGAAGAGATTGAGATTGCTAATAATTTATTTAAGCTTGCTCCGCTCCATAATCAACATTGTTGGCACAAGCAGTCAGGAAATCAAAAGACAAATTGCATTAGGAGAATGTATCAGGGACCTCTCTTTAGAGTGCTGAAGAACAATGATCTAAGTCTAGAGACTAAGGTGTGCCTGATCCAGGCGTGATCTTCACAATTACTTGCTCTGCATCAGAGCTGGACAAGAATAAGGATGAGAGAAAAAAATTGATCCTTTGAGCTGTGGTTTTGGGGAAGAGTATTAACATACCATGAACTACCAAGAGATCAAAGTTTTGTCCTGGAGAGGGTAAAGCTAACTTGCTCTCTGGAGGCAAGGATCTTGAAGTTCCATCTCACATGCTTTGGGCATGTTGTCAGGTGGGACCAGTCCTTGGAGAAAGACATCATGCTTGCAAGTGTGGAGGAACAGTGCAGAAGAGGAATACCCTGGATAAGATGGATTGACACAGTGACTAGGTTAATAAGGTCAGGCATGTCAGAGACAGTGAGATTGGTTGAGGATAGGACAGGGTTCAGAGCTATCATGCATAGGGTCACTATAAGTTGCAGGCAATTCCACAGCAACAATAACAACAACAACATATCAAACTCTGTTTCCTTTTTTTTTTCCTTCTGTGTGATTTGATTCTAGTATTTGCTCACACAGATAAAATCATTGGCACATTTCTGGCCATACATTTTAGTAATTTTTTCCCTCTGTCCTGTAATATGTATTAACCAGAGCAGGCAGAGGAACTGATCTTCTCAATTGTCTAAGAAATACACTACAAATTTTCCTCTTTGGGCATTTACAACTGTAGTGCATTTGTATTATTGAGATTTGCTGAAATTTCCCAAAGTGCCTTTGGGCTAGGCTTACTGCAATTTACTGTTTGGAAACGGAATTAGAATGAAGAAAATCCCATTTTCCTGTCCTCTCCATGAAAATGCTTTTCTGACTCTCAAACATTGATTTTCATTTTCTCCAATATTAAATAAGCAATGAGATTCCCCCCCCCCGTCTAAAATGTCTGAGTATTCCACAAAATTCTCACTGAAGATAATTTGTTGTTGTTGTCATAAGAAAATTTTACATTTTCCACTAGACATGTTCTTCAGAGAGATCAGCACAGTCTATTGTAAACTGGGGGATAACTAGGAAATCATGTTTTATTAACACATATCGAATTACTTTGGTAAATCATAATTTCCTTGTAATATGTGATAGAACAGTAAAAAAAGAAATTATACACTGTGAAAATTGTGACAAGAGTAGTGTGATGATGAAGATAGAATTTTTTTAAAATTTCTATTTTAATGAAAGTTTACGGAAAGGTTGGGTTTTCATTCATCGACTGATGCACATTTCCTCCCTCTCTTCTCTTCCCTTCCCCATTGTTGCCATCTGTATCATGCCTAATCATATATCCTTTCACATAGTCCTTTCCTTCATCTGTTCCAGTGCAGCATTCATTATCTATCTAGTCTTTCTCTGTTCTCCTCCCCGCCTTCCCACACCAATCCTATTTTATAACACATGCAGTAAGTCTTTTTTAATTTTTTTTTTACTTTTTTACCAGGTGTATTTTTTTTCCTACTAGTTTATTTACAAAATTCAAATACAAATTCTTTCAATTTCCCTCACTATCTCACACATCAAATTGTACAACCCAAATGATTAATCCCCCCTGACCCCTGTATAGCCATATCTCTTTTCTTCCAGCCTCTCTCACCCTCCTGGATCCTTATACACATTGTACAATAACGGTTTTCTACAATATTTATCCTTACGGGACTTAGTTCAGTCAGCATAATGCTCTCCAGTCCCTCCCAAGTTAGGTAATAATTTACAAAATCTTTGTTCCTGCAATAGTATTCCGTTGTTTGAATGTACCATAATTTCTCAATCCATTCGTTTGTGGTTGGACATTTGGGCTGTTTCCATGTTCTTGTGATGGTGAATAATGCTGCTATTTGGTGTACAAATCTCAGTTTGTGCCTCAGTTCTCTTATTCTCAGGTTATATTTCAAGTAGTGGAATAGCTGGGTCATATGGAATTTCTATGTTCAGCTTTTTGAGGAAGCGCTAAAGTGCCTTCCAGAATGGTTGCACCATTTTACAATCCCACCAACAACTTATAAGAGTTCCTTTCTTCTCCAACATTTATTACCTGCTGCCCTGTTAAACTTTGCCACTCTTACTGGAGTGAGACGGTACTTCATTGTGGTTTTGATTTACATCTCTCTTATTGCCAGTGATTTGGAGCATTTCTCCATGTGTCTGTTTGCCATTTGAATATCTTCCTCCATGAAAATTCTTTCCATGTCTTTTGCCCATTTGTATTTGTCTTTTTTTTTTTTTATGGAGCTAGTTCACTCAGCCTAATGTCTTCTAGACTCATCTCTGTTATGTTAGGTTTTATAAGTTTATTGCTTATCAATGCTGCATAATATTCTTTTATGTGAATGTACCATATTTTTGTTTCTGTTTTGTTTGTTTATGGACAGTTGGTCTATTTTGACTTCTTTGATTCTGTATTTATTTCTCTTCAATAAACATGGGTGTGCATGCATCCGTTTATATTATGACTGATTTCTTGTGATTAGGAACAGACAATCTTTTGGCTAGCATCCTTATATTTTACACACTATAACAATAGGAATATGAGGATGGCACAAGATAGGGTAAGCTTCTGATGTTTGTAGAATCATAATGAGATGAAGTGGACTTTAGAGCATCTAACAACAAAAACGCCACCAACTATTAACTTGTTAAATGACCTTGAATTAGTCATTTGATTCTTTTGGTACTTTCCCCCCTAATGTGTGTGGAATGGTAAACCAGATGATTGCTAATATCTCAAATCCCACTTAGAAATGTTGATGTGCCCTAAGTTGCTTTGGTGGCTTACTGGTTAAGGAATTATGGTGCCAATCCAAAAGTTGTCAGTTAGAATCCATCATCTACTCTATGGGAGAAAGTTGAGCAACTTCCTCCTGGACAATGTCCAACCTCTGAAAACCCATGAGAGGGTCAATGATGAGTGGATTCTGACTTAATAGCAGTAGGGAAAGAAACTTTTTATAGTTCCCACAATTTGTCCATTTTGGAGGTCGTTGAAAAGTAATTCAGGCAGTTAGGGGACAGACACATTTGACCTCCACTAACTTCAAAAGTCAGCTTGGATTTGATTTTCCTCTGCAGGGTGTGACATAAAGATATCATCCTTGAGGAAAGCAAAAGGGCATTACAAAGACAGAGGAGTAAGAAAAGAACAAAATGGATACATAAGAGACTCTAGATATTGCACAAGAATGCTGACAAGCCAAAATAAAAGGAAAAAAGGACAAAGTTACAGAATTGAAAATTCCCAAGGGCAGTTCATGAAGACAAAGCAAGCTATTATCATGAAATGTGCAAAGATTTAGAGTAAAAAAATCAAAAGGAAAACCTTGTTTATCAGTTCTCAATTTGAGGGAACTGAAGAACAAATTCAAGCTTTGGGTTGTAACACTGAGAGATGATACGCGCACAAAGAAGATTGAAGGAACACACAGTCACCATACAAAAAGTATTGGCTGACATAGAACTATTGCAGGAAGCAACATATGATCAAGAATCAATGGTAATAAAGGGAAAAATTTGTGCTGCTCTTAAGGAATTTGAAAAAAAAAAAAAAACCCAAGGAATAGATGGAATAGCAATTGACCTATTTGAACAAACAAATTCAGCCTGGGTGTGCCCACCAGGTTATGCCTAGATATCAGGAGGATAACTACCTGATCAACTGACTGGAGGAGACCAATATTTGTTACTATTCCAGGAAAGGTGATCAAATTGCTGTTGTTGTTGTTGTTATATGCCGTCGAGTCGCTTGCGACTCATAGCGACCCTATGTACAACAGCCCTAAACCCTGCTCTATCCTGTGCCAATCTCACTGCCTCTGACACATCCATCCCGATTACCCCAGTCACTGAATCAATCCACCTCATAGAGGGTCTTCCCCTCCTGCGCTGTCCCTCCACTCTGCCCAGCATGATGTCCCTCTCCAAAGACCTGTGTCTCCTTACAACATGTCCAAAGTATGTCAGGCGAAGCCCCAGAATCCTTGCCTCCAAGGAGCAGCCTGGTTTAACCCTCTCTAGGATGAATCTATTTGTTTTCTTGGCAGTCCATGGTACATTCAATACTCTTCTCCAGCACCACAGCTCAAAGGTGTCAATTCTCCTTCTGTCCTCCCTAGTCATTGTCTAACTCTCTGACACATAACAAGTTATTGCAAAAACCATGGCCTGTATCAGGCGTACCTTAGTCTCCAGAGAGACACTGTTGCTCTTGAGTACTTTAGAGAGGTCCCTAACTGCAGACTTTCCCATCACAATACGTTTTTTGATTTCCTGGCTGCTGGTGCCAAGAGTGTTGACCATGGAGCAGAGCAAACTGAAGCTGTGAACAATCTCAATCTCTTCACCATCCATCCTGATGCTACCGATTGGATCAAATAGAATGTGGAAATGATAAAACAACATCATTAATATCACAAGCAAGAACAATCTTGCTGCAGACTATCCAAAGATGGCTAGAACAGCACAACAGAGACTTGTCAGAAATACAAGCTAGATTTAAGAGGCTGTGGCACTAGGGATAACATTGTTGATGCCAAATATATCTTAACTGAAAGCAGAAAATACCAGAAGGATGTTTATTTATATATTAGAGACTATACAAAGGCATTTTGCTATGTGAATCACACACACACACACACACACACACACACACACAATATGGCTAATATTGAGAACAATGAGAATCCCAGAAGACTTGATTGTGTTTATGTAAAACCAATATCTAGATCAAGAAGCTGTTGTCTGAGCAGGTTAAAGGAACACCATATGATTTAAAATCAAGAAGCAAGTACATCAGGGATATAGATCTTTTTTCCCCCCCTATTCTTTTTCAATCTATCTGCTGAAAAGATCACACAGGAAGTGTACTGTAAGGAGACTGTGGAAGGGTCAGAGGAAGACTCATCAAAAATCTGTGTTATGCAAATGGCATAACCTTGTTTGCTGAAATGAGGAGGACTTGAAACACTTGCTGCAGAAGTTCAAGGACTACAGCTTTCAACATGTATTGCATCTCAACCTCAAGAAAACAGGTCTTCACCACTGGGTCAATAGACAGCATCATGAAAATGGAGAAAGAATAGAAGTTATTAACAATTTCATCTTATTTAAAGCCACAATCAGCACTCTTGCACCAGCAGTCAGGAAATCAAAAGATCAGCTGCATTGGGAAAGTCTGTTGTCAGGGACCTGTCCATAGTACTAAAGAGCAATAGTGTCAGTCTAAAGGCTAAGGCGTGTCTGATCCAAATAATGGTCTTCCCAATTGCTTTCTATGCATCTGAAGGCTGAACAATGACTAGGGATGACAAAGAATCAATTTCTTTGAGTTGTGGTGCTGGAGAAGAATATTGACCATGCCATAGACTACATAGAGAACAAATAGGTCTATCTTGGAGAAAGTGAAAACAGGGCCTCCTTGGAAGCAAGGATATTGATACTCTGTCTCACATACTTTGGGCATGTTGTCGGGAGGGCCTAGTCCTTGGAGAAGGCCATCATGCTTGGAAGGGCAAAAGGTCAGTGGGGGAGAAGGAGATCCTCAAGGAAATAGATTGACACGGTGACTGTGGCAATGAGGTTAAGGACGGCAGACATGGTGAGGTTGAGTTGGGAAGGTTCAGGGTTCACTAAATCGAGACCAATCACAGTTGACTTCACATCACATAACAATAACTTTATAAGGGGAAGCATTCCCCATAAACAACAGCACAAAACCTATTTTCATAAGCTGAACTATGTTCCCATCTTCCTTATGCCCACGTTTACCAATTCTATCACCAACTGCCTCTTCCAATGCTTTGCTCTGCTCTGCTCCTGGTGGGTGGAGAGTGCTAGTTCAATCTCCACACAGAACTCACAGAAGTGTACTCACACCATGGGATTTATTAGGGAAGTTAACTTACTCATTTAGGTTATAAATAGCATACAACTCTTCAGTCAGCACGGGCTTCTTGGGTGAGATCTCAGGCCCTCTGAACTTTAGCTTTACCATTTCAGGTCACTTACAAAGCTCTCTTAGTCCCACCGATTATGACATTCCCCCACATCCTCCAGCAAGTGTGTGCAAAGGCCTCTCATCTGGGTCTGCTTCTGCTGGACAGCAGTCCTTGGTCAGCTCTGTCTGAGGTTAGTCCCTGGCTCCCCACTACTGTTGCAGTGTCTCATCTCATTCTCTCTCCACTTTGTACAAAACTTTCTCTGGTTGCAAGCACTCCACTGCTTCCTTCTTCCTGTTGCAAGATTCCCATTTTGTGGAGCTTAGCCTGTTCAGTTTAAGCCTGACCGGATGGCAGGACTGACAGATCCCTGCTTTAGCAGTCTGCAGACATTTTTTGTATGTTCACACCCAGAAGGTGCTATTCAGTTACTAATGCCATTAACCTAATTCCACTTATCACATGATGAAAGTCAAAGCCAATGGCAAGGAACATTCTTTTTACTACACCACAGATACTAATGAATCTGATTAGGGTATTGTGAGTCTCAATGAAATTTTACAGAAAGATAAACTTTGAACACATGTCTATATGTGCGCAACCATCTACTCTTAGCAACTAATTTTAAGGAGTCTGGTTTGCCCAATAGTGGATGAGAGGTATGTTACATGTGCCCTTTAGACTCTGAGCCCGGATTTCCCACATTATGAATTATGGGCACAGGGTATTTGTTATTTTGATGTCTAGAGCACACATAGTAGGCTGTCTATACATATTCATGATGTGAACATCCTCGTTTCCCAGTTAGCTCAGCATTTAGCAATTAACTTTCATGTACAGGAAGCCTTGGAGGGAGTGAGACTACTTAATTGTTGTAATACTGCTTATCAGGAACTCAGTAGGTGCTCAGAAGTTCTATTGTAATGATGGATGGTGCCTATTTTTATGCAAGACTTGGCTTTATGTAGCTATTTGTCATTGCTTTTGATAATACCTCTTTTGCATAAAACCTCTTAGGGCCAAAAAAGGGTTCTTATTTTGTAAGATCTAGTATTTTCTAGTGCACTGTGGGTCATCCTAATGGAAACATCCTGTTGAATTGGGGCAAAAATAATAAAAAGTAATATAAAAGCAAACATCAATAACTTTCTCAAATGGTATATTGCCTTTATTCCTAATTTTTTACAGAGCATCAGATTTCAGGTAACGCCTTTACAATATTAAAGTTTTTTTTTTTAAGATGGGATTCATGCTTGTTTTTTATTTAATTAAGATTTTAATGAAAGTTTATATTGAGTTGGGTTTCCAATTGCTCATTGTTGCACATTTTCCTCCCTGCCCCCTCCCCCAGATTGCTTTTTTCTTTGGGAAAAAAGTTCTTTCGTTGTTATACAGACTCTCACCCCTACCCCAGATCATTTTACTATACAGCTCTCGTTCTAGACTCTTGTCATGACAATAATACCTAAACATGTATTTCTTTTATACAGTTCTCTCCCTTGTCTATTTCAGTGCCATGTTATGTTATTTATCCCCTTTTTCCTTAGTTTTCCCCCTGCTCCCAATGTCAGTCCTGTGTTGTTGTTTTTTTATTCATTGTTTGTTTGGTTTTATTTTGTTATTTTTGTTGTTGTTGTTTTGTTTTGTTTTTTTGGTGCCCTGACTCAGATGTCAGTCCTGTTTTATAACAGTGGCATTATGCCATATTTGTCCTTTTGTGACTGAGATATTTCACTCAGCATAATGTTCTCCAGAACACCCATTTTGTATAATAGTTCATGAGTTCCTTGTTTTTCAATGCAGTGTAGAATCCCGTTGTGTGAATATACTGGCTGGAGATGTAATTGTGGTCTCATAGGAAACAAAGACAAAGTGAATATTTATTATACAGAAATAGGAGGGAACTCTGGTGATGTAGTCAACAGCACTGTTAACTAACTCCTGGGAAGTTCACGTCACCAAGGGCTCTTGGGGAGAATGAGGATCCATCTCCTGGTGTGCTGCTTACAGCCAAGTGAAGGCTCTGCCAGGAGCCAATTACAAATCTTCAGCAGTGAGAGAGACAATATTCAAATATCTAAGAATACTTTGCTTTTTTTAAAAAAAGAATGACTTAGGAATCAATTGTGTGCACCAATGAAGGAGTCATTTGTTCACATACCAGGTTAGATGTAATCCAAATCTCAATCTACTGCCATCAGCTTGGTTCTAACATGTGGTGACTCTACTGAGAAGCGCCATCACATTCTGGATACAATAAGTCTTTATGAAAAGACACAGGGATTCTTGTTTTCCTTTTTCTTTCTTTCTCTTTTCCTTTTCCTTTT
>NW_006399764.1:21188393-21230894 GCF_000299155.1 Elephantulus edwardii | reverse complement strand
CCCTTCCCTTCCCTTCCTTTCCTTTCCTTTCCTTTCCTTTCCTTTCCTTTCCTTTCTTTTTCTATTCCAACTCACATTGCAGGTGGCCACGAGGACTCCTTTGGAGGGTGGACAGAATCTATCATCCTTCCTTCTGATGCTTCAGCAAAACAAAATTCCCATTAGATTTTATGACCTATATCACTTGTAAGCAGGCTGAATTTGTAGTAAACAGTAGAAAGTATTATCAGATAAGGAGTTAAATATGTATCCTGAAAGGTTACTTCACAGGTAATTGATTTTATCTAGATTATTTTTATAGCAGGTACGAGTACATATGGATATGAATGATAGAGACCTAATGCAGGGCAATAGGATGTTGTTAATTAACAAGGTAATAGAATGTTTCGATACCAACCCTTTTACTTTTAACCTGTATTTAAGAATAATAATGAGTTCTGTTGTTGTTAGGCCCTCTTTAGATATTGAAACCTTCCTCTTAAGCCAAGTTAAAAAAATGTTTCTTTTGTTTTCCCAAGGCTGTTTTCAAATACTTTTATACATGCGCTAAGTCCTTGATACAGATTGAATATATCAGTTAAATGAATAAATCATTGTGTTAGGAGCAATAGGGTCAAAACCCAACTTGTTAATTTGTTGATTAGTGATAAACTCTAGATTATGAAGGGATATTAGGTAGGACAAATGCATATTAATTCATGGGCAAATAACTCACTAGAGACCTTATATATTTCAATGTTGACCATCACAATAATTCTCTGATATTATTAGCATTCATTAAGTAATAACAAATGCAGATTAGCACAATTTAAAATAAATTTAAAAGCACCTGTTAAATTATTTCACAGCATGTTTGCAATCTGTATTTAAACAGGATCATTTCTAGATTTTGATAGTTGGAAGTAGGTTGTTGTTTTTATGTTTGGTTGAGTTTACTAGTGCTTACAGCAATTCCATGTACAATAGCTCTGAACCCTGCTCTATATTGAATCAATCTGTCTCTGAAAAAACAACCCTCATTACCCCATTTACTGTGTCAATTCATCTCATCCAAGGTCTTCCTCTCCTGTGCTGTCCCTCTACTCTTCCAAGTTTGATGTCCCTCTTGAGAACATGCTCAAAGTCTGAGAGATGGAGCCTTAAAACCCAGGCCTCCAAAGAGCAACTTGATTTCACCCTAAGATATTTCTGTTCGTTCTCTAGGCAGTCAATGGTATGTTCAATATTCTTCGTCAGCACCACAACTTAAAGGCATCAACTCTTTTTCTGTCATTTGTGGTCATTGTCCAGGTCTCTGATGCTTAACATGGTGAAGACCATGGCCTGGATCAGGTGCACCTTAGTTTCTAAACTGACAATGCTTATTGACAAAAATGCATTCAGATACTGCAAAATTTTTCTACTTGTATGTGTTGTTGATGATAGGTATTTTTGAGTCAACTTTAAGTCCTAACAACCTCCATACAACTTTCTGTTCACCAGCACAACGCCCTGCCTGGTCCTGCTCTCTTCACAATCCCTGCTCCACTTAATCCCATTGTTCCAGTCACTCACTATTTAAATCCATTTCATAGAGGGTCCTACTTTCTTTCGCTAACTTTCTGCTTTTCCAAGCATCACGCCTTTCTCCTGGAACTGCTTCCTCTGAATATCTCTTATTCCCATCAAGGGAACCCAACCCCTGGCTTCCTGCTGTTGTAAATAGCTCTGGGGAGATTGCTCTTTTTTCTTCCTTTAAACAAGGGGTGGATTCGAACCACCAGAGAATTGTGGTCTTTGAGCTAACCGTACCATTCCCAGAAGATTATACCACTCAAGTTACTTCTTGACACCATATAAACATATGTGAAACAATGTGTAACTATCTTTTCTTCTAAGGAGAACACTATGCTTTTTCCAAGAAAGATACCTTTGTTCTTTCGAGACTCCATGGTAGTTTCAATATTCTTTGTTAATACTACAAATATAAGTTCTTCTTTGGTCGTCCTTATCCATTGTCTAACGTTCACAATTACCTGAAGTGATTGAAAAGTGCATAGCATGGGACAGATGAATTTTGTTTTTAAAGTGATATCCCTGTTCTTTATAGTTTAAAGGGACCTTTAGCAGCAGATGTGCCTAACGTAGTAAGTCCTCTGGTTTTAGGAGTGCTGCTTCCATGAATGTAGCTTGTGGATCCAAGTAAAATAAAAATATTAAAATTTCAGTCTTCTCTCCATCTGTTAGGATGTTGATCATTGGCCCTTGTATGAGGATTTTTTTTGTTTGTTTTATTTTTATTAAGAAACCTTTTAGTAAGCAGTCTGATGCTTAATTCTCTGTGCCACCAGAGCTCCTTTGTCAGTGTCGTTGA
Organism: Elephantulus edwardii; assembly: GCF_000299155.1. Classification (NCBI taxonomy): domain Eukaryota; kingdom Metazoa; phylum Chordata; class Mammalia; order Macroscelidea; family Macroscelididae; genus Elephantulus; species Elephantulus edwardii. The sequence continues at coordinate 21,228,541 of NW_006399764.1, read as the reverse complement.
GATGACTGCTGCTCATAGTGACCCTCTGGATAGCAGATCAAAAGCTTGCCCTATCCTATGGCATCTCTACCAAGTTCACTCTCCACCAACTTCAAGTCTATTATGTTGCAGTCATTGTGTTAGAAAAAGTAAGCCATGCCCTTACTTTGGAGTTGGAATTGATTCATAATTGACACTCCAGTGGTTTTATCAAACACTAAACAGAATGAAAGGATATTGCCCATCTTTCTCGTGTGGGACTGTTGGTTGATTGAAACTTCTAGAAAGGTGTGGCCTTTGGGTTAGCAGAGTGACTTCCTGTGGATGACACCATCAGAGCTTCCTGTGTTTGTTGTTGTTGTGTAGCTTTGAGTTGGAAACCAACCCATAGCTGACCTTCCAGCAGGTTCTCAGAGGCAATAAATTGCATGAGGGCTGACTGTCCTTCTTACTTCTTTGGAGCAACTGATGGATTCCCCCACATACCCTTGTGTTCACAGAGTGATTTCTTCCAACCAAGCCATCAGATCTCACTTAAATGGGTTTTAGAGCCTACTAAGAAAAATAATAGGAGAATTGATGCCTTTGAGTTGTGGTGCTGGAGAAGAGTATTAAATGTACGATGGACTGCCAAGCAAACAAACAGATTCATCCTCAAGAGGGTTAAACCAGGCTACTCCTTGGAGGCAAGGATTCTGGGGCTTCGTCTGACGTATTTTGGACATGTTGTAAGGAGAGACAGGTCCTTGGAGAGGGACATCATGTTTGGGAGGGTGGAGGGACAGTGCAGGAGGGGAAGACCCTCTATGAGGTGGATTGATTCAGTGACTGGGGTAATCAGGATGGGTGTGTCAGAGGCAGTGAGATTGGCACAGGATAGAGCAGAGTTTAGGGCTGTTGTACATAGGGTCGCTATGAGTTGCAAATGACTCAATGGCACACAACAACAACAACAAGAAAAATAATCCACAACAACTAAAACTCATTTCCATCAAGTTTATTCTACTTCACATTAATTCTTCGTTAAGTTTCTCAAGGCTGTGCATCTTTCAAGCCAGATACTGCTCATAATTCTCCAATGAAGCAATTGGTGGATTTGAACTGCAGACTTGGTGTTGGCACTCTGTCGTATCATGCACTGCACTCCAGGATTCCTCTGTTGTTGTTGTTAGGTGTCGCTGAGTCGAGTACAACTCGTAACGACCCTATGAACAAAAGATCTAAACCATGTTCTATCCTGTGCCATCATCACACTTCCTGACCCATTCTTTGAGCCCATTGTAGCAGTCGCTGCAATCCACCTACAAGGGCTCTTTTAGAAACCCAAAATCTCTTTAAATTAAATTTTAACAAGTAATTACAAATGTGGCAGATTTGATGAAAGGGTGGTGATGTATGCTGTTTTTTGATTGTCAACAATTGTTTGCTACAATATTTTCATGAAGGTGTTCTTGAGTAATGGAAAGCACATGTGTATTTGCTCATGTTTGCTTCAATACTAGAAAGGATCACACAGCAGAAAAAAAAAGAACAAAGAGAAACAAAGCTGGTTATAATCTTAAATAGATAAAAAACCAAAAGTCTCCTTGAGAGAAAAATGAGCAGAACTGTTCTAAAATGGACATTCGCTATTGACAATTGAAAACATAAATATTTAAAATAATATTAAATATATCCAAACATAATTAAAGTTTTGAGCAAGATAATAGGAAAGATACATTTTATAGATTTAGTCAGTAGATTTATAGTGTAATTTTTATCTATTGAGACAAAAGAGTCTTAGTTTCTGCTTTGTTTTATTTTGTTTTTAGGATTAAAAATAGTTAATTGTCACCAAACTATAGTGACAAAATTGTTTATCTTCTTTTATATTTCAGAAAATATCTGGAAAAATTAGGTTTATCACCATATGACAATAGTGTCATGCAAAATATTTACCATTCAACATTTAGTTTGCAACGGTGAACTTCTTAACTTTCAAGGGTGTTTGCTGTTCATGATGGAAGAATGGTTACTTACATTCACTTGTTCTATTCTCAACACTTCTGAAAGAATGCACTTCTTGGGGGGGGGAGGGGAAATTAGCCATATGCCCTGTATAAGATAGAGCTGTAATGGCCTAAAAATATGTCTTAGGACTCAAAGAATAATTAGCTCATAGAACATATAGCATCAATATGTATTCACACTCATATTTAAGAAATGTTCAGCATGTCACTCGCTGGCTTTCATAACTTCTCTGTTTCGTATTTTTAAGTCAAATCTACATGCAGAGGCAGATGCCAACATCAAGTCAGGATACAATTAATGACAATCATAAAGTCATAATTGGGAGAAAACTACTACTGCTTGCAGGCTAAAGTAAAAGCCATATAATGCAAAGTAAACAAAATAAAACAAAAGACCCAAAACAACATTCTCACTCCAGAATAATAGCTTGTTTATAGGCTAGAGCAGGCAGCTATGTTCCTGACTGGTGTGTAATAGGGAAAGTATTACTATAGACCAAATAATTTAAAATGGAATTCGATTGTTATAAATAGGGAAGAAAAAAATAATGTGCAAAATAGAAATCATTCTTTTTCTCCACTCAAGTACGGATTATAGGGCAATTTTAGATAAGAGGATTTCCTGTCTTACTCAACTTGAGGTCATTTTTTAAACTTTGTGTTACTTTTTTCTTCTCTCTATGTCTCTCACCCCCAGCCCCCCATTCTATATTTACTCAGGAGAGGTCAACAGTCTATCTGACATGTCAGCAGCCACCCATTTCTTCTGAAGAACTAAGCTTCTGCAGTGTTAAACTCCTTCCTTTGCCGTTTTTTGAGAAAGTATCTTGCCTGTTGTGTTTGTGCCTGGAAATGACAGGTCTATTCCTTCTAACTTTCCTATGAAATCAGGCTGTTTTCTAGGGGAGTTAGTCAATTGATACAGTATTATTTTTGACCCTTCAAATATATGTCTAATCTTGCCATGATTAACTGGATGAGTTAAATGTGTAAAGAACTCCTTGACCTGGGTTCAAATAATTGAACGAGTATATGGTACTATCCAACAGGATCTTTTACTAATCTAGTATTCTTCCCTGTTAAGTATTAAAACATTTAGAAAATATTTTTTTTTCAGTTCACACTTTGAAATAGTCTATCAAAAGTGGAATTCCTTGTAATTACTACATAATTAATTAGTATGTGAGTGAGTAGATTGTTGAAGAAAAGAAAAAGTTTTGGGTATATTAGGCACTTTACATATGAATAAAAAGGTAAATTGAACAATAGTATCAGTAAAGAAATTGTTCTAGAAATAAGTATGCAAGAGATATTACCATGTGGCATCATTATCAGTAGTCTATAAGGTGTTTGTTTCCTAAATAATTATTTTCATAGAATATTTTCTCATATCCTCCATTAATTCTAAACATTTTAAAACCAATAATTGGAGTTAAATCCATTTGTGTCCTTCAGAGTACGTATTATTTGTGTATATGATGAGAATTAGATTAATTTATTGGTGAAATGTTGTATTCAGCAGTATCCTATAGGGCCCCTTTGTCAGGATTCAAAGACTTGCATATTTTATAAACATTTTTCTCTTCAAAAGCACTTCTCGTATGGGTTATGATCAGAAGCTTTACTGTTCTTAATTTCTTAGGACACACAGTACGAAGTACAATACTAAACACCAGTGTTTGAATTATGACATTTTAAGGTAGCTAAATGATGCTTCCTTAGAAAGTTGAAAGTAAAAATACAATTTGATCCAGCAATCTCACTATTAGGTAAGTATCTCAAAAAAAGAAGAATAGCAACGCAAACTGACACAAGCATGCCCGTGTTGATGGCATCATTATTTGCTATAGTAAAGAGTTAGAAACTATCCAAGTGTCCATCAAGGAATGAATGAATGAATAACAAAAATGGTGCATTCACACAGTGACATTTTATGCATCCATCCCTGAAAATGATCAAGAATTTGTGAAAACTTCACAATATGGATGCAATTAGAACAAGTTATCCTGGTGGCAAAAGTCAGTCACAAAAGGACACTAACAAGGAACATTAAAAGGTTCTTGAGGTCTGGTAGTAGGGACCTGCCTTGCCAACCCAAAGATACAGTTTGAATCCACTAGCTGCTCCACAGGAAAAGATATGTCTCTGACGTGAGGTATACCCTCTGAAAATTCTCTGGAAATTCAGCTATGGGTCACGTCTTACTTTATTATACAGAATAACAACAGCAAAGAAACGTTTAAACATGGGTTGAATAACTCTTGGAGGATTAACAAAGATGAAGAACAAAGGAGGGTGGAGCCAAATAAGTTTTCTAGGTCACTGGACTGCAGCCTCCAATATGGACTGAGGCTCAATGTCAAGAAGACAAAGATTCTCACCACTGGGCCAAGTGGCAGCAACAGGATGGATGGTGAAGAGATTGAGATTGCTCACAGCTTTAGTTTGTTTGGCTCCACAGTCAACACTCTTGACACCAGTAGCCAGGAAATTAAAAGATGTATTGCCATGGGAAAGTCTGGTGTTAGGGACCTCTCCAAAGTACTGAAGAGCAATGGTGTCTCTCTGGAGACTAAGGTGCGTCTGATACAGGCCAGGGTCTTTGCAATCACTTGTTATACATCAGAGAGTTGGACAATAACCAAGGAGGATAGAAGGAGAATTGATGCCTTTGAGCTGTGGTGCTGGAGAACAGCATTGAGAGTACCAGGGACTGCTAGGAAAACAAACAGATTCATCCTGGAAAGGTTTAAACTGGGTGGCTCCTTGGAGGCAAAGAATCTGAGGCTCTATCTAACATACTTTGGACATGTTGTAAGGAGAGACCGGTCTTTGGAGAGGGACATCATGCTTGATAGGGTGGAAGGACAGCAGAGGAGGGGAAGACCCTCTAGAGGTGGATTGATTCAGTGACTAGGGTAATGGGAGTGTCAGAGACAGTGCAATTGGCACAGGACAGAGCAGAGTTTAGGGCTGTTGTACATGGGGTTGCTATGAGTCACAAGCGACTCAACAGCACATGATAATAACCACAGGTCACTGAAGTGTTCTTCCTATTGTAACTATCTTTCTTCCCCACTGATCAAGTAATTACTCTTATTCACTGTTGTTTATTTCTTTCCAAATATAGCATCTCCCTAAAATAAAACAATAGCAAAAATGAAGCCATGAAGTTATGCTCATTCAGCAAATATCATTAGGTAAATAGATAAACAATTGAAGAGAAAAGTTTTTGAGCTGCACATATTGGGCAAAACATAAATGGTTTGTGCGCAAGGACTAATCCAAAGGTTGGTGGTTCAAATCTACACAGTGGTGCCACAGTAAGAAGACCTAGGACCAACTCTGTGAAGATTCTTACCAGCCAAGCCTAACGCAGGGCTCCACCCCGTTTAGTGGTCATATGTGAGTACCAGTTGTTTGGATTTTTTTTTTTTAGAGGAGGACATGCTTAAGAGCAACATGTGTTTTCAAGATATAATATCCAGATAAAGTTTACTTGATAAATTAAAGAACGTAAAAGTCCATTATCACCCAAGTCCATCCTATTCTGAATTATCCCACCTACAGAAACCCTTTCAAAAGTATAGCTCTGATCACAGTATTTCTCTACTTAAGCCTTCTGATGACAAGTCATTTTTAAAAAAAAATTAAAAGCCAAAGATCTTGGCACTTTATGTTGGTGTATTCAGGGTTCTCCCTTTAATCATTTCCCAGCCTACACTTTGTTGTTTTTCCCCTGAGTGATTACATTCATTTCCTCAGATTAAGTTACCACCATCTGCAATGACTCTCTCCACTTCAATTTTGAGAACTCAAAATTTACTCTCACATAACTGTATATTACTCCATAGAATTACCTGCAAACACCCTTTTATTTTTTCTAATGAATGACTTCTACTATGTCACTATTTTGTTGTTACTAGGTGTATCTCAGTGGGTTCAGACTTATGGGAAGCCAACAGCAGAAATAAGCCCCACTTTATCCTGTGCCTTCCTTTCTGTGTGTAAACTCATCATTCCAGTAGCTGAAACTTCCTTTCTTCCTTTTACCCTCTACTTTTCCAAACATGATGGCATTCTACACTGGTTATGACCTCCTGATAAACTGTGCAATATGTATGAGGAAGCAGTCATCAGGAAATCAAATGACATAGTGCACTGGGCAAAATTCTACAAAAGACCTTTAAAATATTGTGCAAATATGTTACTTTGAAACCTACAGTGCACTTGACCTGACCCAACCATAATATTTTAAGTCTTCTTGTACTCTTGACAATTTTGGACAATTAATAAAAAAAATCAAGAAAGAATTGCTGCATTTGAGTTATGTTGGTAAAGAACAGTGAAGTTCATGGACCTCTGGAAGAAAAGAACAAATCATCACTGGAACAACTACAGCCAAAATTCCCTTAGAAATAGGATGGCTAGACTCCATGCTGGAGAAGGATGGGCAGTCCCCTCCTGTGTGGTTTTCTGTCTCTGTAAAATCTGCTGGAGGGTCAGCTGTTGGGTAGGTTCCCTTAGTAAATAGCAACAGAAATAGACTTCATCTTACATGCTTGAGCATGTTATCTGGAGAGAACAGTCTCAAAAACCTCCATGTTAAACAAAATAAAAGACCTGTGAAAAAGAAGAAGGTCCTCAGAAAGATTGACACAGTGACTGTAACAATGCACTCAGTGTTAGCAATGACCATGAACATGGTGTATGATCATATCGTGTTTCCTTCCGTTGAACCTAGACTAGGTACAAGTTGGAACAACAAATCCGTGGTTATAATGCCATCTGGGAATGGGTTTTCGGTATTATGTTAATGGAATTCAAAAGAAGTGCTAATGTAGGGTGTGTTTTAAGTCAGTGTAATTTTTTTTTCATTTTTGTTTTATATTAATGTATTTAGAACGTTTGTATACATTGCTTATCACATTGAATCTTTCCTGTTTCCTTCACCCTCCTCCGCTTATCAAACTGTGTAAACCTCTGGTTAATTCCCCCCCACACCCTCCTCATCCTCAGCTTTCTGTTCCGACCCTCCCCCCAACCTTGGGTCCTCATACTCTTTCTACAATAAGGATTTTAGTATTTGTCCTTATCAGACTGAATTAGTTCACTTAACATAATGCTCTCCAGTTCCTCACAAGTTAGGTAGAAATTTACAAAATCATTGCTCCTACATGCTGTGCAGGATTTCATCATGTGAATGTACCATACTTTCTTAATCCATTTGATTGTGGCAGGACATCTGGGCTGTTTCCATGTTCTTGGGGTGGTGTATTATGCTGCTAGGAACATTGGTGTACTTACTGGTCTCCGTTTCTGCCTCACTTCTCATTCTCTCAGGGTACTTTCCAAGGAGTGGAATAGCAGGGTCTTATGGGTTTTTTATGTTCAGCTTTTGGAGGAGGTGCCAAACTGCCTTCCAGAGTGTTGTACCATTTTACAATCCCACCAACAACATTTAAGAACTCCTATCTTGCCACATCCTCTGTAACATTTATTACTTGCTGTTCTGTTAAACTTTGCCACTGCTACTGGAGTGAGACGGTATCTCATTGAAGAAATGCTCAAAACCACTGGCAATAAGAAAGATGCAAATCAAAACCACAATGACATACCATCTCAATTCAATGTCTTTTGAGAAAAAGAGATTAAACAAGTAAGTGAGTAAATAGACATGAGAGAAGAAAGATGCTAAACCATAAGATCACCCAGGGGTAGTAGCTCTAAAGAAGGAAAGACCCTTCCTCTTAAGGCAACAGAGGAAGCTTTTTCCTAGAGCAGGAAATAACAATGTAGACTGATACCTACTTAAATTTTGAGAGAGTAAAATTGCTAAGGCCCATTCACTGATGTGTTTCTATTAAACAAACACCAGCTCATCAAGATGTTATTTATCATCAAATCTTTAGTTTATACATATCTCTTAAATGGGTTTCTTTATCTTAAACTCAACTTCTACTACCTTAGTTTAAATATCATTGTCATTTTTTCCCCTGGAATATTGAACCACTTTATCTAGGTACCTAACTAAGCTTTCCACATAACCTAGACAGTTCATTACTCAAATTGTATCAGAGTATGTCCTGAAAGTGTATTTAATTTTATGTCTCTTATTCTGAAGATTCTGCAATACTACGACATTAATCTAATTTGCAAGATAAATTATAAATGTCTTTGGATGAAATTCTAGTGGTTCATTATCAGATCTTGGTCAGATTTTTGTTCTTTCTCTTGACTTGTTTCATTCTCCTAACTTAATGCGCAATTTGCTATTTCCAAGGACAGGGATTTTTTCCTATTGCCGAACATTGTACATACTTTTTTTCCAAAATGCTCTCTTTTCTCAAACCCATATTTATCCTTTAAGATTAATTTCAAACATAAGCCCCTTATCACGACTTCCATGGTGCTTCCTCTGAAAAAGTAGAATTAATTTCTTGAGCCTCTGTGTTCACATACTAGAGTACTTAATACACAGCTCTGTTAATCCACTTATCAAGTTGTATTCCACTATATGAGTAGCCCTGTGGTGTAGTGGTTAAAGAATTTGGCTTAAATAAAAGTTAGGTTATTCAAATTTACCAACTATTCTTTAAAAAGAATGGGTAAAAAAGTCTGCTTTAAAAAAAATAAATAAAAACCTACAGCTTCAGAAGTTCCACGGACAGTTCTCGTGTGTCTTGCAGTGCTCTTGTAAAGTAAAATAATTTGATGGCTGTGAGTTTGGATTTCTTGTTGTTTATTCAATTATGTATATGTTTTCAACTTCCTAAAGGTCCAGTGTGGGTTGTTGTTGTTGTTGTTGTTATGTGCCGTTGAGTCGCTTGCGACTCATAGTGATCCTATATACAACAGCCCTAAATCCTGCTCTCTCTTGTGCCAACCGCACCGCCTCTGACACACCCATCCCTGTTACCCCAATCACTGAATCAATCCATCTCATAGAGGGTCTTCCCCTCCTGCACTGTCCCTTCACCCTCCCAAGCATGATGTCCCTCTCCAAGGACCTGTCTCTCCTCACATGTCCAAAGTATGTCAGACAAAGCCCCAGAATCCTTGCCTCCAAGGAGCAGACGGTTTAACCCTCTCCAGGATGAATCTGTTTGTTTTCTTGGCAGTCCAAGGTACATTCAATACTCTTCTCTAGCACCTCAAAGGTCCAGTACTATACCTTATTAATATGAATAATCTCAGCATATATCATAGCCAATAAATGTTATTTAATTGAATTAACTCTTCTTATTGTTACTACAATGTCAGAGAGATCTCTGTTGGTGTTTTCTTTGGGACCTCTGCTGTTAATCCAAAGATAGTGCCTTTCTTGTGGTTCAAATCCAGCCAAGCTTCCTCCTCTGGAGAGAGATGGGTGGTATCCTCCTGTGGGATTGACGGCCTCCAAACATTCATACAAGGATCAACTATGAGGTAATTCTGACTAGACTCACAATGTGTAAATAAGTGACTATGTTAGAATCTTTTCACAAATATTTCCTTAACATAGATATATAACTTCTCTAAGATATGGAAGGAATGAGAAAGTCATAGAGCAAATATTTTCACAATTTTCCTTTTAACTTATCATACTAAGTTATCTAGTAATGTAGCTTAATATGCATGTTTTAATGTTAAACCTGAATATGCCATGGACTACCAGCAGAACAAGTGTACTTATCTTGGAGGAAGTTTAGCCAGTGTACTTCATAGAATTGAAAATGATAGGACATTGTCTCACGTATTTAGGAGCATGTCATTGGGAGGGGCCAGTACTCAGAAAGGAACATCACAGCTGGAAGGCTGGAGGTTCGAAGATGAAGACCTTCAATGAGATAGACTGTCACAATGTTTGCAACAGTGGGTTTAGGCACAGCTTTCATGGTGAGAATGGTGCAGAAACTGGGCAAGATTTTCATCTGTTGTACAGAAAAGTGCTGTGAGTCAGAGTTGACTGGGTTGTACCTTAAAACAACAACAATTCTAAGGGAAGCCTGCTAATTTATATTTGATGTGTGATGCATCAGAAAATAAGGTAGTCTTTTGTAATTTTAAATAGTGCGCACATTAATTTCCTAACAATTGTTTATAACACAAGGAAATCACCCCATTCAATACTATTATATATATAATTATATCAATGGAGTAGATATCAAAACTCAGTATAAGTTCATTGGCATAATTGATGCACAACTAATAAATTGCAGCAACTGGATGGTGGGTTTTGGACATGTCCTCAGGAAAGGCCACTCCCTGTAAAAATGCATGATATTTGGAGAGCTTGAGAGTCAGAGAAGGAGAGGCAGACCCTCAACACAAGGGCTGATACAGTGATCACACAATGATCTTGACTTCTGCAGAGATTGTGAAGATGGTGTGGTGTCATGTAAGGTTTCCATCTGTTTTTCATAGAATCACTGTGAGTCCAAGTCAACTAATAGCAAGAACCTATCACATACAGTTACAAGAGTAAACCAAAGAACTACTTAATTTTATCAACACTATGAACTCTGAGTTGCAGCGTTGGAGAAGAGAGCTGGAAATCCTGTAAACTGCTAAAGGAACAGATAATGTCTTGGGGAAAGTATAGTCAGAGTACTCCTTGAAGTTGGTGAAAAGTTGTTTCACGTATTTTGGACATGTTGTTAGGAGAGCCTATTTCTTGGGAAGGGGAATAGATCTTAAATTGGCCTATTTTTAAGGCCAGTAAAAATGAAACACAGTGGTGTCAAGTTGATTTTGGCCAATAGTTGCCAAAATCCATCAAGGTTTCTGAGGCTGTAAATCTTTATTAAGGGAGCACTTGTGGCTAAGTGGTGAGGAATTGCCTGACAATGCAAAGGTACATGGTTCAAATCCACAAGCTGCTCCACTTGAGAAAGGTGAGCAAAACCTCTGAAAGCTCACTGAAGGGTCAGCTGTGAGTTGGTTCTGACTAAATAATGTATAATTACAAAATAACAACAAATCTTAATAGGAGCAGACTATCTCACCTTTCTCCTCTGAGTGGTCCTTGAACTGCTGGCCTTCTAGTGAGGATGCTAACATGCAACTCACTGTTCCACTAAAGAGGAAAATGACTTAAAAGAATAGAAAAAGGAGGCTGTCTGGGACTACTGAGGATGAGGAGGTGATTGTTTATAATAATCATAAACACCTTTTACTTCCCATCACCAGCAATCGAGAGAGCACTGGAGAATTTTCATCGTAAGGAGGACAGAAGAGTAAGGGCTCACAACTTTGAGATTGTCACTAGGAAAACATTAAAAAACATATTGAAAGATAACATATCCTAGTCTACCATGACATCTTTTTTTGTGTGAATTAGTCTTCTTTCCAGCCTGCACAGAAAGGATTTTCAATCTCTCTTTTTCTCTCTCTCCTTGCTGTCCTAACTGCCCCTCCATTGGGTCTCAGAAGGGCAGAGATTGTCCATTGTTCTTCCACAGTGGATTCCAGCACCAGGAAGCAGCAGCTTTGGGGTTAGCGGTACAACTGTGTGTTACTCCAGCAGAGCTTTCGAGAAAGGGGATTTGAATGCATACATTCCAGACCAGCAACTTACAAATTCAGTTTGGTTTGATGACCTGCTAAATGTGATAGAGTTTACCTTTTACATATCCATCAATGTGAAAAATGAAGTACAAAGCAAGACCATTTGGGCTCCATCTAAGAAGAATAGAAAATAAACTACAAAAAGTAGGTCAATTTCATGATGCGGAACAACTAATTCGCTGCCTCTGAGAGCAATAAGCACTGGTGCTTAGAATACACCTTTTCCTGAACTTGAATCATCACACTTAATTGTAAGAGCATTAACACTCGAACATTTATATTTATTAGCAATTTTTCCAACAGTTTAATTACATTAAATTACAATATTGCTCTCTGTGGTTATAAATTCAATCTAAAGTGAAATACTCAAACACGATTACTGAAATGACTTTTCAGTGAGTCTTAAAATACATTGCCTCCCCTTCCCCTTCTTTGTATCACTGGCTGTTGTTAGGTGCTGTAGAGTCAACTAAGATTTATAGTTGTTGTTGATGGAAAGTGACGGAGGGTTTTCAGAGGCAGTTAATTGCTTGGGTGGCGACTGCTCATCCTTCTCCCTGAGGAGCAGCTGATGGCCTTGAACCTCGTGGTTATGCGATTGCAGTACAGCTTCTGGCCACCATGCCACCAGAGTCCCTAGATTTATAGTGAACTTATGAAAAGCTGATATGACCCATCATCCTCACGCACTCCACCATCCTCATGTCCACCACTGCGCTGATATCTCACCTTGAGAATCTCTTTTCCTTTCACTGATGCTTGTCCATCACTTTTCTCAGCATGTTGTCTTTTAGCAAGGACTGTCCCCTCTTGACAAAACGCTCAAAGTGTGTGAGAAGTTTCACTGCTCTTACCTTAAAGAGGCACTTCTTCAAAATCAACTTGTTTCATTTCATGGGAAGTCTATGATATATTCAGTACTCCTCTGTAACACCACCATGGAAAAGCATCGATTTTCCTCTAGTCTTACATATTCTTTGCATCTTCTCTAGTCTTACTCGTTGCCAGTGTTCAGATGCAAGCAAAGTAATTGACGAAATCATAGTATGAACCAAGTGCACCTGAGTCTTTACACTGAAATCCTTTATTTTTAGCACTTTAAAAGAGGAAAGCCACTTACCAACAGGGACCAAACTTTTCCCCTTCTCAACTCTCAACCAAACCAGATAGGTAGACCTATTGTTGTTATGCGTTGTCGAGTCACCTGTGACTCATTGTTGCTGTTGTTGTTAGGTGCCTTTGAGTTGAGTATGACTCATAGCTACCCTATGAATAAAAAATCTGAAACCAGTCCTGTCCTGTGCTATCCTCCCACTACTTGACACACAAGAGCCCATTGCAGCAGTCACCTTGTCAATCCAATTGGTTGAGGGTCTTCCTCTCCTTTGCCAACCTGCCACCCTTCCCAACATCATGTCCCTCTCCAAGGAATAACACCTACTAGTAAGAAGTCCAAAATATGTGAGGTGAAGCATTATCATTCTTGCCTCCAAAGAGTACTCCAGTTGCACCTTCTCTAAGACATATTTATTCATTTTATTCACTGTCCATGGAATGTTCAGTGCTCCCCTCCAGCACCACAGCTCAAAAGCACCAATTATTTTCTGTCATACTTATTTATTGTCCAGGTCTTGGATGTATAGTTAGTAAGTGGAAAGACTGTTGTCTGAACCAGACAATCCTTAGTCCTCAAACTGACATCATTCGAATTGGATCCTCATGGATGTTTGTGATTTACTTGAAAGCCAGAGTAGGATGTTTTGACCTTTCTAAATTGTGTTGTTAACAATCAAGTATAATCTGATTAACTATATCTGATCTCATTTACAATCAGTTTGGGTTGGAAGACTGTGTGGGCAAATGGGATCTGGTGGGAAGGCCTTGGTATTTAAAATCGGTTAGGCCCTTGGGCCTGCTATTGATTGTGTTTAGAAAGATCATTGTTCTAAGTGGTGCAACACTTCTCTGTCAGTTTGCTGTAGTGCAATAACCTGTAGTGGCTGTGATATGTAATATTTGCTACTGGTGTGTCAAATTCCAAAAGGGTTTCCCATCCTTGACAGGTTTTTGTGGAGCTTCCTGATTAGGACAGACTAGAAAGCAGGATGGGCCATTTACTTCCTAAATAAAAGGCTTTTGAAAATCCTAGGAACACCAAACAGAGAGGACAGTTATAGTAGTGTAGTGGTAGAGCCCAGATCAGAAGTGAGTTGAAATGAGGAAAATCAATAACAAACATTTTTTTTTAACAACTGGACATGGAATGTTTGTAGTTTGAATGTTGAAAAACTGGATATTATTAAAAATAAAATGGAATGCATGAATATCAACATAATAGGCATGAGTGATATGCAATGGACAAGCTATGGCCACTTTGAATCAGATAATTATATGATATACTATGTAGGGAATGAAAAACAGAAGAAGAATGGCATTGCACTCATAGTAAAAAAGTCAATTTCAAGTTCTACCTTGAAATGCTGTGAGTGATAGGATAATAATCATATTCATACAAAGAAGAACCATTAACTCAATTATTATTCAAATATATGCTTCTAAATCCAGTGCCAATGAGGAAGAAATTGAGAACCGTTACCAAATTTTGCAGTCTGAAATTGACTGAACATTGACTGAACATGCAATCAGGATGTGTTAATGATAGTTGGTGACTGGAATGCGAAAGTAGAAGACGATAAAGAAAGAATAATAGTTGGAAAATATGGGTCTGTAACTCACAGCGACCCTATATACTGTAGTTCAGAAACCTATCCTATCCTAAGACAATTTTGTTGTCTTTGACACATCTACCCCTCGGATCCCAATCACTGAGTCAATTGATCTCATCCCAAAGCCCTGCTCTTCCGTACTGACCCTCTCCACTTCCAAGCATGATGTTCTTCTACAAAGACAGGTTCCTCCTGGCAACATGCCTAAATCATGTGAGATGGAGAGACAAAATCCTTGTCTTGAAGGAGTAGCTTAGTTTCACCCTCACCAGGATGGACCCATTTGTTCTCCTAACAGTCCACAGTCTGTTTAATACTATTATCAAGCATCACAATTCAAAGACCTTAAATCCTGGACGGTATATGAGCTCCAAAAAGCAGCATTTACCCAAGTATAAAGTATAAAGCAAAAAGAAGTGAAAAAAAAATAAAAAAGATTAACAGAAATGATAGAAATGATAATTACAGGAAAGAAATTGTTGTTGTTGATTGCCATTGAATAGGGCATGACTCATAACAACCTTATGAACAAAAGGCCTAAAGCTTTTCTATAACTACCATCATTTATCAAGGTTCATAGAGTTTTCAGAGGCATGTTATTTAGGAAGTAGAAGTGACCAAGTATTATTATTAATAGTAGTAGTAATATAATTAATCAGCAATCAGGCTGTTCATTCATAGGGTCGCTGTGAGTCGTCTACGACTCGACGGCATTAAACAACAACAATATAATTAATGTTATTAAATGCATATAAACGATTAAATGGAAAACCAATCTGGTGTTTAAACTTTTATTTACATATCATTTTTAACATGTTATAAAGAAGTTAGAGGCCCTAACAAAATTAAAATATTAATGAGAAATATTTTACTATTGAGGTGCCCTTTGCTACCCTAAACTATCCTCCAAAGCCATTCTCTAAATTTTCTAACTTAATTCTGTTTATAGTAATTTAAAGCTTTGTGAAGATGTCTAAAACCACTCTATTAATTTTCTGTTCCCTGATGGATGATATAGTTTCTCAGAGAATATGTAAGGACGATCAGTACTGTACTTATTATGTATGATTAATTAAATCATATAATTCCATCACTTGATACTGATAGAAATTTATTAAGATATAAAAAATTAGAAAAAGAGGGAAACTGAATGCATTTAGTAAAGATTTGCCTTCAAAGAATTCAAATTTTTCAGAGAAATACAATTATCTCCTTTGCAACTTTCAAAAGTAATTTTTTTTTATCCCTCATCTTATTTGATCTTTACTAAATCTCAATTGAATAGCTATTGTCACCATTATACCAGTTTTTTAAAATGAGAAAACTGAACCCTAGAGAGGTTAAGTATCTTTAGGAACATAAGGGTTTAAATATTCATCCTTTCAACAATTATTTGGTGAGTAATCGCCATATGCTGGCCATGCTCTCAGTCTAAGGATATAGATGTAAACAAACGTAAAGTCCTCCAGCTAACGGAGTTCTTATCATAGTAAAATCAGACAGTTCCTAAATCTGTAAATAAACATGTATCATGATGTATCTGTTTGGGGGTTGAAGGAAAAGGACTTTGGGAAAGTGAATAGAATACGATGCGGGTGAGAATATTATTTAAGGTAGAACAGACAATACACAGGGCAAGCCTGTAATAAAAAAGTCATAAACTATCACCCTTACAAATCACTCTCAGACAGCAAAGATTCTAAGTAAATGAGGCTGATAAGAACATTGGGAGGAAGAAAATAATTTTGTCATAGTGAAAAAATGAAATGATGCTAAATTTGGAGCATGTATTATTTACTCCTGGTGAATCATGAAGTCTTAGAGGAAGATATACATAGATGTTGACTTAGATGAGAAGTCACTGTGGATATATTTTTTTCTCTTTTTTTCTTAATGATTTATATGTAACGTGTATTTGTGTGTGTGGGTGTGTGTGTGTGTTTTTAAATTTTTTTAAATTCTTTTTTATGTGCTTACCATCAAATCGGATTTGACTGGTACAGAAAGATACTGCTCCTCCTTTTCCAGCAGAGTATCTGGTGGAGTTGAACCACCTACTTCTGGGATTGTGGTTGCTGCAAAGCCAAACACTGTGACACTTTAACCACGGTGGACAGTGTTTGGTGAAGCTCCTCGATTAAAACAAGCTTAGAAGCAGGAGTGGCATCCACTTCCATAATAGTTTGCCTCTGGAAACCCTATGAACCTGGAGAGAGGACAAAAGTTATAGGAGATGTCTAGGACTTTCGTTCATAGGGTCGCTATGAGTAGCCTGCAACTTGATGGTACTTAACACAACCATCACCACCTCTGGATTGCAGTACAGCTTCTTGCCATGAGGCGACCAGAGCTCCCTTGCAATGTATATATTTTTTACAACATATCTTTGCATTTAATTTTCCCCCATTCATTCATTGTTGCACATTTTCATCCCTGACCACCATTCCTTCCAATTCAGTTTTCTCTTTGAAGAAAAAAAAAATCACTCATTGTTATGCAAACCCGCCTCACTCCCCAGTCCACTGCCCACTTTAATATGCATTTCTTTTCAGTGTGGAAATTTGAGCCGTGATATGGTATAATTTATCTTTTTTAAATTTTACTTTGGTTTATTTTCAGTAGGCTAATGCATTTTAAGGGCACACTGGCGGCCTAGTGGGAAGGAGTTGCCCTCACAACTGGAAGGCAAGTGACTCAAATCCACTGTCTGTTCTGAGGAAAGGTGGGCAATCTTCTCTCATGTGATTTACTTTCTCAAAACACACTGAAGGGTCATCTATGAATTCATTTCAACTTGAAGGCACAACCACAAAGTAAACTCGGAAAAATATAACAGATTAGGATTTAGGGCAGATTTGCTATGGAGTGGTGAGATGGAGCAATAAGAATTTTAATATAATGTGAAACTGGAATCAGTAAGTTTTTCCAATATGATAGGAGGAAAGAGGTGAAGAGACAGAGAGGCAGAGCAAGAAGAGAGAATGAAACAGAATTCAGAGTATAAGCAACCACCTGACTGAACATTACAGTTACAGAAGAGCAGTAACAAGCAAGGTAACAGAAAACCTAGACTTTACTATAAATGTAATATGATGTAGATACCCATTAAATGTTCACGGCAGTTTGGGTAAATTATTCTGAATTTCAGAGCTGAAGCAAGGCTTAGAATACTATTCCAGAAGACCACAGTATTTTTTGGTGTTATTTGAAGGTATGAGTGGTCACGGAATAGGTCACCTAAGAAATTAACATAAATAGAATAGACAGGATAGAATGGATTGGGGGATGGGGGAGGGAATCCTTAGGGGGAGGGATTGTAAAACAGTGAAAGAATTTTTCTTTTACTTTAGAGGGTAGTGTACTAGGGGGGAGAAAAATGCAACAATGAATGAATGGAAATCCAAAGTCTCTGTTAATTTTCATTGAAATTAATAATAAATTTTAAAAAATTAAAAAAAAATCCAAGGGCTGAACATCAGAGTCCTATTTGGAAATTTAGAAATTAAAACTAGTGGAGTTTACAATAAAGGAATAAAAAAGAGTGTTCTGCTGGAGAAGACTGTTGAGTATACCATGGACTACCAGGGGAACAAACAGGTTTGTTGTAGAAAGGGTGAGACCAGGCTGCTCCTTGGAGGCAAGGATCCTGAGTTTCGTCTGACATACTTTGGGCATGTTGCAAGGAAAGACTAGTCCTTGGAGAGGGACATCATGCTTGGAAGGGTAAGAGGGACAGCAAAAGAGAGGAAGACCTTTGATGAGATGGATTGATTCAGTGACTTGGGTAATGAGAATAGTGTGTCAGAGGCAGTAGAGTTGGCACAGGGTAGAGCAGGTTTCATAGGTTCTCTGTGAGTCACAAGCAACTCAACAGCAACATATATTGTCACCATTTAAAATGCAGAATAAACTTAATGGCATGGGTACTACTTGTTGTTGTTGTTGTTGTTGTTGATTGCCTTCGAATCAAGCGCGACTCATAGCAACTCTGTGAACAAAAAGCCTGAAGACTCTCTACAACTATTGCCATTTATCAAAGATCATAGAATTTCTGGAAGCATATGTTCTTTAGGAAGTGGATGCCACTTTTCTTTCAAAAAATAAAATAAAATGGGTACTACTAACCCACTGAAATTAAAACATCCATTAACCCCTGATACTTCCATGTATATTCCTGAGTAAACATCTTAATGCTAACCAAGTTGTTCTAAAAATAGGGAACAGCAGATCATTCTGTATGCTGGTTAAGGAGTCAAAGTGATTGGTAGGCACCATATGAAAAATGAATACTTCTTTCATGTGCTCTTTCATTATTCATTGCTTCTTCAAATTACTAAACAAAATATTATATTCACTGAACACCTCATTTTTAAAATATCATTTTTATATACTAATATTAGTCAGCCGGAAAGATGTTTACCTTTGTTTTATTTACCATGCAAAGGAATTTAAACAACGTGGATCACAACAAATTATTGGTAACATTTAGAAGAATGGGGATTTCAGAATACTTAATTTTGCTCTTGTAGAACTTGTACATAGACCAAGAAGCAGTCAATCAAAGCAAGGAAGTTGTTCATGGTTTAACGTTAGGAACAACAAGTGTCAAGTTTTGATCCTTTCACTGCTCCTACCCAGTGACAACAGTAAACCAATCACTGGATAGGGCTTTCTCTCTGGGTTCATCTGAAAGAAGGTCCTTTTTCTTCTGAGCTTCTACTCTTTTGAGTCATCTTCATGTCACTGAGAAAGTGTCTTCATCTCGGCTTCTTTGGATTTCTTATAAATTTTCTATATTAAAGAAAATTCTTGACTTAAAACACACCCTATACTAATTCCATATCTTTTTCAATCTAAATGTAGAACAGATCATTCAGGAGCCTGGGCTTAATTAGAAGGAATGTAGCATTAGGATTGGAGGAAGACTCATCAACAACCTACGTTATGCAGATGACACAACCCTGTTTGCTGAAACAGAGGAGGACCTGAAGCACTTGCTGCAGAAGGTCAAGAACTATAGTCTTCAATGTGGATTGAAGCTCAACATCAAGAAGACAAAGATTCTCATCACTGGGCTAATTGGCAGCACCATAATAGATGGAGAAGAGATTGAGATTGTTAACAATTACAGCTTGTAATTGGCTCCACAATCAACACTCTTGGCACCAGCAGTCAGGAAATCAAAAGATGAATTGCATTAGGAAAGGCTGCTGTCAGAGACCTCTCCAGAGTACTGAGAAGCAACAATGTCAGTCTAGAGACTAAGGTGTGCCTGATCGAGACCATGGTCTTTGTAATTATTTGCTATGCATCAGAGGAGGTGGACAATGACTAAGGGTGACAGAAGAAGAATCAATGCTTTTGAGTTGTGGTGGAGAAGAGTATTGAAAATATCATAGATTGCTGAGAAAACAAATAAATATGTGTTGGAAAGGGTGAAACCAAGTTTCTCCTTGGCAGCTGTGATGTTGAAGCATCCTCTCACATATTTGGGCACTTGACCAGGAGGAACTGGTCCTTGGAGAAGTTTATTATGCTTGGAATGGTTGGAGGTATAACGAAGGAGAGGAAGACCCTGGATGAGATGAATTGACAGGGCAGGCTTCAGAGCTGTTGTACTATGCATCACAGACAACTTGATGGCACATAACAACAATGCTAACCTCATCTCATTAGCACAACTCACATAAAACCAGGCCCAAATGCATTATAATCACAGGCATGTTGTTGTTAGATTGAGATGACACTGGCTCATAGCAGATTTACGGCACTTATTTTTTGTGGGACACAGTTCAACCCATAACAAGATCTAATGGTAAAGTCTTGCTTGCAGCTGTCAGTATAAGTCAAACTTGACAGGACTTAAGCAGATTATAGAACAAGAAAGTGAAATATTAATTTTTAAATTATTGACCTTCATTCTAAAGGACTGCTAAAGCAGACTAAGAAGTTGAAAAGAATGTCAACTAGTTTGTTAGTTTTCAGTGTTTTGAAAGAATACATTTTAACAGTGAATTTCATGAATTTTTATTTTAGATTGAATATATACATAACCCAAATAATCTTTCAGACACTTTTTCATGAATACTGTCCTTAAAATAAGATGTCTAATTATCTTCTTAGAATAGAAGCACATTTACGATCAATGTCTCCTGACATATATTTATATATCTATTCATTTAGAGTCTTAGTACTTATGTCAATTATTTACACCTTGTACAATATATTAATTTAAAATAAAGACATAAATGAAAAATGCTTATAAACAAATACCACGGTAAAAGAAAATACAAATAGATGTTTTTCTTTAAATAGAAAATTCCTAGGACTGTGCAAATGATGTTATAAAATTCCAAAACAATTTGATAGATTTTCTTTTGCTCTTAAGAAATATCAATCTTTGAAGATATATTTATGATAATTTTATTCTTTCACATTTCTGATACTGTAAAATGTGAGATATCAGAAAATACTCTAGTACAATATCATGAAATTAGTTTGAATGTAATAATTCTTTACAAACTAGTAACTGGTTGATAGGATCAACAAAGCGTTTCGGATTTTTTAGTTAGCACAGACTAAGTTGGCGCTTTTAAATGTTATTCAGCCTAATTCATGTTAAAAATTTCATAAAAGGCAAAGAATACTTTGTTGTTGTAAGATACCGTAATGTCTACTCTAATGCATAGTGATCCGGTGAACAACAGGTCGAAACCTTGCCTGCTCCTGTGAGTTTTTAAAGTTATTATTATTTCAGTGAAAGTTTACAAAGTCCTGCATCTTCTTAATCACAGCTGTTCTCAGACACATTGTTACAGTCACTATGTTAGCCCATCTCACAGAGATTCTTTCCCTCTTTCATGAATCCTCTACGTTTCCAAATATGACGTCTTTTTCCAAGTCCTGGTACCTTGAAGAACATGCTGAAGCCTATGAGACCTAGTGTCTCCTGACAACATGCCCGATGCACATGGCATGACGTTTCACCATCCTTACCTCTAAAGGGCAACCTGATTACATTTCCATCAAGACAGGCTTGCTTGCTCTTTTGGCAGTCCATGGAATATTCAACACTCTTCACCAACACCACAATTCAAAGGCATTTATTCCTTTTTGGTCTTTCTTATTCATTGTCCATTTTGCAGATGCATGGTAAACAACTGGATATACCATGATTTGTATAATTTATTTACGCCTTAGTCTTTAAATAGATATACTTGTTCGTTAATGCTTCAAATAATTTGATGTTGTTGTTATTGTTACCGGCAGTCAAGTCAACTGTGATTCATAGCAACCCTATGTACAAAAGCTCTGAATCTTGCCCTGCCTCTGACACCCCTACACCCATTACCTCAGTTACTGTGTCAATCCATCTCATCCAGGGTCTCTCTCTCCTGTGCTGTCCCTCCCCCTTTCCAGGCATGATGCCCTTCTGCAAGGACTGGTCCTTCCTAGCAACATGCTCAAAGTATATGAGATAGAGCTTCAAAATCCTTGTCTCCAAGGATTAATTTTATCTCACCCTCTTCAGGACAGACCTGTTTGTTCTCTTGGCAGTTCATGGTATGTTTAGTTCTCTTCTCTAACACCACCACTCAAATGCAGCAATTCTTCTTCTATAATTCCTTTTCATTGTCCAGCTCTCTGAAGCTTTGCAACTAATTGTAAAGTCCATGACCTGAAGCAGGTCCACCTTAGTCTCTAGACTCACATCATTGCTCTTTAACACTCTGACGAGGTCCCTAACAGATTTTTCCAAAGTAATTAGTCTTTTGATTTTTTGACTGTTAGTTCCAAGATTGTTGACTGTGGACCAGAGCAAGGTGGAATCATTAACAATTTCAATCTTTTACCATCTATCATGGTGCTGCCAATTGGCCCAGTGGTGAGAATCTTTGTTTCCTGGATGTTGAGTTTCAATCCACAGTAAATATTGCAGTCCTTGGCTTTTTTTTCAGCAAACACTGCATGTCCTCCTCTGTTTTGGCAAGCAAGGAAGTGTCATCTTCATAATGCAGGTTGTTGATTAGTTTCTCTACTCCTAATGCCACATTCCTCCTCATAAAGTCCAGCATCCTGAATGTTCTATTCCACATTGAGATTAAAAAAATATAGAGACAGGATGAATCCCTCACACACTCCTTTCCCAATTTTGAACCAGAGCTCCCTCAAAAAACAATTAGTGTGGTTGCCTAGTGGCAAGAACTTGTGCTACAATCCCAAAGGCATGCAGTTTGAATCCATCAGCTGCTCTGTGGGAGAAAGATAAACAATCTCCTCCTGTGTGACTTGATGGCAAACCACAACTTAGAAGGTTACTTTTTTAAAAATGAAATGTAAAGACTCAACAAATCCTCTATGTACCTGAGATTTTATAAGTAGTAAAATAATATAAAGAAGATTTATTATGGATATATCTTGACCTTAACTATGCAATATAAAAAAGTCTGTAGCTTTCATTTCACATTATTGTAAGTGAGATTGTACAAAGAAATATAAACATATTAACACTAATGTTAAATCATTTAAATTTAAGGAAAGAGAAAACTAGAGTACAAAATGCTCAGGGAAAAAAAGTGTTTTTCAGGAAATGAGGGAAAATAATTTTGAAAAAATACATAGAGAGGAAAACAGAATGATATTTCTTTACTTACTTCCTCTTGAAGAATCAGCAGGTGCCAAGAAACACAAGTCTCTGAGAAGTCAAGGAGCTGCTGGTGGCCACGAGAAAGCTCAGAGAACCTGAAAGTAAGAGAATATCACACATTGGTTGGCACCGTTTGTCAAACTACACATCCCAGAGCAAGGCAGATGGAGGTAAGGCAGATGGATTAATGGAAATGAGAATTATAGGGAGGAAATGGGAAAAGTGTGATGATTGTAGGTATTTTAGTTAGTATTATGATAAAGTAAGTATAAACAGTGTAATAGTAAGTACAAATGGTTTAACAGTAAACCAATTTGTTTATAAAATTTCACTCAAATAGTAATAGAATATTTTTCATTAAAAAATATCAGTTGATAGAAACTTCAATAAATAGACCTGATACAGCTTCTCTTATGTGCCTTGTACATTTATTACATTTATTCCTGTCCACAACCAATTTTCTGTAACAGAAAGTTCTTTCATGATCTGATGAGACCCCATGGAGTATGGTTTGAACCAATCACGGCCCCAATGATTGTACACTTGATCCAAATAAGAGAAGTCTGAGTCCTGGCTCTAAACTTTCTCTTGGAAATATATAGGAAATTGTCTTTTCTTTTTACCAAATGCACTAAAATAGCTTCAAGGCAGTGTCCAACTCTTACCTCCTGAATGATCTATTCTGTTAGTGGCCAGAAGACCAACTGCTGAGATAAGATAAAATAGGTTATTGATTACGTTAAGTCCAAACTTACAGATCCTGAGGTTGCCATTACTTTTTCCTCTTTAGATTCTTTCCATGTGCTTTGGCAATTAAAAAAAAAACTAAAAAAAAAAAAAAAAAGCAAAACGCAATCTGAAAGTCATTAATGGTCCCAACACTTACAGTATGCAAAAACATGGCATTTTCTGCATTTGTTATGTACTGTGGAACTGACTCCTAACTTACCTTCCAGCAGCTTGTCAAAGGCTGTCAATTGCACAGCAGGAGATTGGCAGGAGATTCTTTTCCGGAGCAATGGTGGATTCAGTGGTGGCTGCTTTTCTGTTGGTAATGCAACTTCCTTACTCACAAGACCAGTTTAGAGGATTTGTTGTGTGTCTTCACGTCAGAACTGACCCATGGCTGACCCTTCAGTGGGTTTTCTGAGGCAGTTAATCAAAGAAGTTTTGGAAAGATTGAATATTTAGGTTGCAGTGCAGTGGGTTTGTTGCTATAGCTTCCTGTGACTTAAAATAACTCTCCTAGATCGCTGTCTAACTAGCTGCCTCAGTTCCGTCTGGCCTGCGAGCACATTAACCCGAGTCAGCTGCCTGAACTC
Source organism: Elephantulus edwardii (assembly GCF_000299155.1). Lineage (NCBI taxonomy): Eukaryota > Metazoa > Chordata > Mammalia > Macroscelidea > Macroscelididae > Elephantulus > Elephantulus edwardii. Next base: position 21,204,309 of record NW_006399764.1, on the reverse strand, counting down.
TGCTTGGCGTGGTCCGCCTATACCATCAACAGCTGTGTAAGTCTCACACCAGGAGCTACAGAGGAGCAGTGTGACCTCAGTAGATGCAGCATACCAGCACGGGAGCAGCGGAATGATGTGTTGATTTAGCCCAACTTTGCTGGATTGTTCGAAGTTGCCTGCACTGAGGTATTGAAGAAATTGTGGGGTGGGTGGGGGGAGTTTATGCTATGAACTGAGGTAGAAACAAGATGTAATATATTGTTGTGAAAACGTTGACTGAATAATCTGAAAAGTAACTGGGCTGACAAACACAGCAACATTGGTGTGATTTGGGATTGCTGTTAGATAATTTGAGTGTACGTGACTTGGGACTGCTGCTCCATGGAACTAGTAGGGCTTCACCCCAGCTTGCTGGGATACCGAGGGACAGTGTGGCAGTTGTATATTCCTGTCAACCTGTGCGGTCTGTTAACGTTGTCTGGATGGAAGGATTGTTTAGTTATTTTGTGTACTGTTGCTCACAGCTATGAGCATGGTTCTGTGACGTCTGTGTGGTCACAGCAGTAAATTTCGGGAGCCAAGGTATTGGTAAGATTGGCGATGGAATTGGTGAAAGTGATTGTAGGAGCATGAGAGACCATGTTTGACATTGCAGCTATTTTTACTGTGAATGTTGTTGGTGAGGACAGTTCCCCTTAGTGTACCTGATCAAACTCAGCTTTCTCCACATTGTTTTTGCTACTATTAAAGGTATTGTAAAGCTTGTCAGATAAAAATTAGCTAATTACTAACAGATGAACAAGTAGTATTCTCTCAGTCCCTGATATTTATTATCTGAATATTTAGTGTTAATATTATCATTAATTAGTCCAAGACAAACTGTATCACTTACAGGACTGTCATCCTCTACACAGATAGACTGTGTGTGGGTTATGTCTCCGCTTAGAATATTTCCTTTCCACCCCAATATAAAATGAGCTTTTGTTTGCAGCTGCATATAAATTCTGAAAATGCTTCTCTACATTTTGATTTACAGAAACAGGAGACAAAGAGTGCAAATTATTCCTAAGGACCCCCTAAGACGGATTTAGTAAAGAGAATATTACAAACAGCTACTGTGGAGGAATAGATAACTATATTAGGAGACTGATAGCTGTATGGAGACATAATTCTTGAAGTATTTAAGTTGGCATTTCCTATGAGAAGGATAACTGGAGACAATAAATAAGAACACAAACCTTTGAATATTGGTGTTAGTAAGTAGTATTAAATGTATTATGTACTTCCTAAAGAACAACCACATGTGTCTTGGAAGAGATTAAACAAAGGTGCTTCTCAAAACTGAAGGTCGTGTGACTTCGTTTCACATATTTTGGGCTTTTATCAAGAGGGCCTAGTCATTGGAAAAAAAGACATTATGGACAGAAAGGTGCAAAGTCAGAAAAGAAAAGAAGATTCAGTCAGATGAATAAATACAGTGGCTGTAACAGTGGGTTTAAGCACAGTAGAGATAGAGAACGATGCAGGGAGGGCAAGGATTGGAGCTCTTGGACTGAGTGTGGATTCGATTCAGACAGCAGCTAACAACCAAAAAGCTCTCACATACATGAAAATACTGAAAAAATTGCTACAAATTGTAATGTTAAATTCCACTATTAGATTTCAAGTACTATTGTCTATTTCTTATTTTTGCATAGTGTATAATGTCTTATTTACCCGAAATTTGACTGGAGCTTTATTTTAAAATTTTATTATTATTATTATTATTATTATTATTAATACAATGGAAATTTATAGATTTTGGATTTCCATTCATTCATTGGTGCACTATTTTCTCTACCATCCCCCCAGTTCATTCCTCTCTTTTTCTTGTTGCATTTTTCTAACTGCCCACCCATCCCCTTCAGCTGTAGCTTTATTCTTGTATGAAAATGAGTCAGTCTTTTCTCAAAATGTGGTTGGTATGTAGAGTTGTGTATAATTCATAGCGACCCTATGAATGATAGGTCAGAACCCTGTTCTATTCTGCTCCAGTCTCATCGTTTCTGACACACTTAAGCCCATTGCAGCAGTTATTTTGTCAACCTGTCTGCTTGAGGGTCTTCCTTTCTTCCACTAACCTTCCATCCAGCCTAGCATGATGTCCTTCTCCAAAGAGTAGCTTTCCTAAACAACATGGCCAAAATAAGAGACAAAACTTTGTTAATTTGGCTACCAAGGAGAATTCCGGTTGTCCATTCTCACATGTCACGTATCTATTTGTTCTTTGGCAGTACGTGGAGTATTCAGTACTCTTCTCCAACACCTCAGCTCAAAGGCATCAATTCCTCTTTTGTTATCATTATTCTTTGTCTGGCTCTCAGATGCCTAACCAGCAGGCCATGGTCTGAATCATGTGCACTGTAGTTCTCAATTGACACGATTATTTCTTAGTAGTTTGGAGAGGTCCTGGTACAATGTGTCTCCTGATCTCCTGGCTTCAAATATCCTGGGTGCTGATTGTGGATCCAAGTAAGACAAATTTGTTGACAGTATAAATCTCTTTTCCATCTGTCAGGATGTTGCCTTCAGTTGAGAGTATTTATTTTCTTAATGTTGAAATATAATCCATATTGAAGACTATAGTTTATGATCTTCTGCATCAAGCACCCCAAGTGCTCCTCCTGCCTTTCAGCCTGCAAGGTTGGGTCATCTGCATAATTCAGGTTGTTGGTGAGTCTTTCTCTGATCCTAATATGTAAGAGAAACTCTTAAAAAAATATCTAGCAGGTAATAAATAAAATAGTCACAGTGAAGAAGGGATCATTTCAGAAACAAATCCCCAGGAAACTGTCTAAAGGTTTCCCTTTTCACACTGATCTACAGTTCTTCCAGCTATAGTGCTTGGAGCCATTTACCTTCTACAGTTGTTCTAATTATATCTATCAAATGTGATGCATGTTTAATTGGATTTTAATAGAACTGTACCTCCTTGTATTGCAAAAAGTTTAACAGGAAAGTAATTTTTTTCACTGATAATGCATGGGGTCTTTAGTTACCTCTTACCAAATAAGGATTGTAAATATGTTTGAAATCCTATATGTTGGGTGAAGTTCCTATTCTGAGAACAAATCCCTATAAATCAAAGTGGGTGGTTATTTTCTCCATGTTCTCAGTGAGTTGAAATTAGATATTACAATGTTTAATAGTCTTGCCTCTGAAAAATGTTGCTTAAAAAAATGCTGCCTGAAATTGTCTTCAGGTTAATTAGATCCGAGGTGCACAATTTTCATGATAATATTATAACAACAGGTACATTTCCTGCTGGAGGGAAGTATAAACTAATAACAAATTAATTTTGTGAAAACATGAACAAGCCAGATGACCAATAGTTCTAATATTCATCAAAAGGAATAACTCTGACAGGTAATGAAGGTGTAGAATTTTAAGCAGCAGTTGCAAGGCAATCAGATTTATTACAGTATCACCTTCTTCCCCCCCATCCTCGTCCCCACCCTCCTGCATTGTCTTCTAGAGTGTCTTGGGCTCAGGACAGTACAGGTTTCAGAGCCAGTGTACATAGGGTCAGTCTGAGTCACAGGTGACTCTATGGCACATAACAACAACATATTACCAACACCAGTTATCTTGGAGTCGTTTCTAACTTAAGGAAACCTTATGTATGTCATAACAGAACTATGCCTTGTGGGATTTTTTTCTGAAATGTAGTTCCAGGCCTTTATACCAACGATGCTCTGAGTAGACACAAACTTTTAGCCTTTCATTTAGAAGCTGAGAGGCTTAATTGATTGTACCACTCATTGGCTCCAAGAGGATGCTTGAAGAGGTTTAACCATATCAATGAAGCATGGTGCTTTGTGTGGTTGAAACTTCATTTCATCCTTACATTTGTGCTTATCTGTCTCCAGTGAGTTGGCTTCCAGTAGGATAATGATGACAGATTGAGGAGTGGCTATTAATCCTTACATCATCAGAGCAACCCTTATAATCGTAATTTGAGGCAGGTTGGAAAAGCAGATATACAGAAAACAAGAGGAAATATAATTTCATGAATAAAGCTCCTTCACTGTCAGAGACAGTGCGATTGGCACAGAGCAGAGTTTAGGGCTGTTGTACATAGGGTCGCTATGAGTCGCAAGCGACTCGATGGCACATAACAACAACAACATCATTAATATACATGTATGTCTCTTAGCATATATTAAACAGGAAAATAATTTACACCCTTCAGAACTTTAAGATAATGGAAGATGATTAACTATAAGGTACTTTTATATAAGTTGGTGAAATAAGGCTTGACAATCTCATTTCAACCACAAGAAGGTTATATTGTCTTTTCATTATTAACACTGTGTTTTCCACACTGTTTGTTGTATGAAATATACAAACCTGCTTTGAAAACACATCATGAAGCTTTTACTTCTCAAGCTTCTGTGCTTAAATGTAGGGAGAAGGAAAAGAAGAGCAGAAATGAAAAGAAAATTCACTACACGAAGTTCTGGTGTGAGCAAATGAAAAATAAAACAGGGTTTTCTTTGAAAAAAGGAAAATCAATTAATAAGATATGTAAGATTGTACTTTTTAAAAACCAGAGCTGATGAAAGAAGGATCAGTATTTCTCTCATCATTTAGATTTTGACTGGAAGGATGAGAAGAGATTTTCCATAAATGGAAACTGCCTACACCATTGCTCCTTGAATTCTGCCATGATTTGAAGTCCAGCAAAGCATGAATTTCTGATATTCATCTTGTCTCATGACTACTATGTGTAGGGCATGGCATGAACTCATTTCTTTAACCTTCTGTAGCAAGGGTGTAAATCAAGGAGCTACATGGTAGGAGCAAAAAGGAGTGAATGACCCCTGCCCTTAATTAGACCAAATAGTTCCTGCAGAGGAAGCAGATATACATAAAACATAACTCTACAAGAGAGCATATGAAAATGTCAGTTGAATTTAGATCTACTTTTAAACTCTGCAGGGAACAGATTTGCAGCCAACTTTCACATTCTTAATCTTTATGGTGAAATTTTTCACTGTGTTACCATTCACCTTCAGGTGTTTATGATTTCCCCGCACTCCCCACATCTCCAGTGAAACCTAGCTCTTCCCATCTGCTCCCCAAACCTTCCTGAATCCATGGCTTCTACCGAGGTGTGCGTGACATGATAAACATAAGCATTGCATTTGAAGTCTGAAGCTTTGGATTTTGGTTCTCGTTCTGCTAAATGACCGTTTTTTAATATGTTACTGAATATCTATAAGACTGGTTATTGAAACCAGTACAATATGGATTTTAAGGACACCGGGAACTCTGGTTGCTGAGTGGTAAGGAATGGTGCTGCCAGTGCAAAGATAAGTGGTTCATATTCCCCAGCTGCTCTACAGGAGACAGATGGGAAATTTTCTCCCATGTGATTTACTGCCTTTTAAAACTCCCTGGAGGGTCAGTAGTTTATGGGTTGGTTGGACTTGATGGTATACAACAACAGCAACAACTCCCTCAGTATTGTACTCAATGAAGTAAAGCATTCAGTGTTCTTAACAAACTGCCTAATTCATGATAAGTGTCCAAGTCTTATTTCTTGCAATTTCATTACTATTTGCTAACTGGTAATGGTAGTGGTGGAGAATGAATACAGCCATATACCTGTAGCCTTTTCTTTAAGCTTCATTCTGGGACAGTGCACACCTAACAACTTTAACAACATCACCCTTTCTTATTACTATGGATTTTCTAGGACAGATTTATTGGTGCCAAATTACTGACTATATTCTCAAGATGTATTGACTAAAAAACAGTAAATAATAGCAACCAGTGAATCTGAACATCTTATTAGTAATTTTACTAATGTTGTTGCATAAAATCCACAAGATTTTATTAACCTGACAATTTAAGAAATCACAAAATACCACAATTTCCAATCCATTCTTTTGTTGATGTGTATGCTGTTTTCTTTTTCTTCTGTTGTGAATAATGCATTGATGAACATACAAATGTACATTCATGTCTCAGTTCTGATATTTTAGGGATCTATTCCTAGCAGTGGAATAGCAGGGTCATGTGTGTCAAAGATGCGTTCTGTCTCCATACCTTTTCAATGTATATACAGAACAGATCATTTGGGAGGCTGGGCTTTATAAGGAGGAATGTGGCATCAGGACTGGACAAAGATCCATCACTATCTTGCATTACGCACATGACCAAACCTTGCTTGCTGAAACTTAGGAGGACATGATGCATTCGCTGCAGAAGGTCAAGAACTTTGGTTTTTAATATTGATAGAAGCTCTGCAATAAGAAAACAAAGAGTCTCACCACTGTGCCAATTGGCAGCTTGATGATGGATGGAGATGAGATTAGATTGCTAACAACTTCAGCTTATTTGATCAACACTCTTGGCACTGACAGTCAGGAAATCGAAAGATGAATTGCACTGGGAAAGTCAGCTGTCAAGGACTTCTCGAGCAATGATTTCAGTCTAGAGACTAAGGTGCATCTGATATAGGCCACAGTTTTGTTAATCACTTGCTACACATCAGAGAGCTGGGCAATGACTAAGGATAATAGAAGAAGAATCAATGTCTTTGAGTTGTGATGCTGGGGGAGTATTGAACATACCATGGATCACCAAGAGAATAAAAAGGTGTGTCCTGGAGAGGGTTAAACCAAGCTGCTTCCTGGAGGCAAGGACTTTAAAGTTCCATCTCACATACTTTGGGCATGTGGCCAGGAGGGACCAGTCCTTGCAAACGGACACTATGCTTGGAAGGATGGAAGGACGGCACAGGAGAGAAAGACTCAATATAAAATGGATGGATTGACTCAGTAAGTGGAAACACAGGATTAGGTCTCAGAGATGAGGAAATTGGCTCAGATTAGGGCAGGACTCAGAGCTATTGTGCATAAGGTTGCTATGAGTCATAGTTGACTTGATAGCATAGGATTTCTGCATTCCTACAACATAGGATTTCTATGATCTGCTTTCTGAGAAAATGGCAAATCCCACCAGTAGTACATAAGAATCCCAAACTCTCTACATCCTCTTCAAAATTTATTGTTTGCTGTTTTGGTAAACTTTGATACTGCTGCTGGAGTGAAATGTTATCCCATTATTGCTTTGATTTGCATCTCTCTATTTGCTAATGATTTTAAACATTTCCTTATTTGGTTCTTGAACTTCCACATCTTCTCCTTTGTGCACAAAATGGAATACTATGCAGCATTAAGGAACAAGAATTTTGTAAAATACAATATAACTTGAGATCATTTTGCTGAATGAAAGATCTCTGTCACATAAGGATAAATATTGCTTAAGACTACTATTTTGAAAATAGGAGTGTAATTGAGTAAGATGTGTAAATATTCAAAAGGGAAAGTCAAGAAAGGGGGCAGAAAAAAGGGAAATGGGAAATCACAGGCATCACAGCTGTCATAACATAGAAACGGAGGTGGAGTAATAAGAAAAATTCAATGGAGGCTTGAAAATAGAGGGTGATAATAAGTATAGGGAAACTGTAATTAATTATATAAACTATATATGAATGACTGTGTAAAACACAAAGCATGTGTACAAAACAAGAGATTAGTCTTTCTCCCATGGAGAAAATGGGTTCTAACTGCCAGAAAGGTAAGTCTTTTGAGTTCTCAGTGTTCAGTATGCACTAGGACACCAGCGCTCCCTTCATCTCAGTACATTCTCCTTTAAGATGGAAATATCAATATAATATATGTTCTTAGCTGCCATCCAAACTTATGGTGACCATATGTACAATCAGATGAAATCTTGCCCAATTGTGCTCCAATTTCATGACAATTGAAAAGTTTGTGCCCATTGTTGTAGTTATTGTGCCAATTAATCTCATACATGGTTCTTCCCTTTTTCATAGACTCTCTGCTTTGTCAAAAATGATGTCCTGTTTGACAGTTGTTTTTTTTCTGATTATATGTCCAAAGTAAACAAAGCAAACTCTTACCATTCATGATTTTAAGAAACACTCTGATGTATTTCTTTTTTAAAAAAATTGTTTGCTACTCGTGCAGGTCACTTTCAGCTAAACATTAGTTAATAACACTGTAATTTGATTGCGCTTTTTCTGTTGTTTTCATTTACATTGTGTGACTATTACATGCATGTGAGACAATGAAAAAAAGCATGACTTAGGTTTCAAACACCCATCCCAACAAGCAAAGAACTCTCCTTGGTGGTTGATGTTCTAAGAAGGTCTTTGTCTTCTTAGAATTGCCCAATCGAGCAAGACATTCTTTGATTTTCATTTTTTTCCTAGGTGATTCAGTGGAAATTGATTACTGATCCAAATAAAATAAAATCTTTGACAATTTTATTTGCAGTCATCATTTTGTGTATCTATTTTTGAAGATGTTTGTTTTCTTCAAAGTAAGTAGTAGTCCGTACTGAAGTCTATAATCGTTGACCTTGGCCAATGAAACAAAGCTGTGTCATCTGCATCTTAGAGGCAGTTAATGAGCCATCCTCCACTACTGATATCCTATCCTTATTTATATAGTCCTGCTTCCAGGATCCTTTGTTCAGCATATAGATTGGATAACCCTACTGCACATAATTTTCTAATTCTAAGCCATTAAAGTACTAAAAGCAAATAATTGAACTCACTGCTGTCAAGTTAATTCTGACTTATTAAACACACAGTATCAGAGTACCACATATCTCTCCTGTGAAGTAATGAGGAGACCCAAACTGCTGAACTTTGGAATAGCCAAAGGCTTAACTACTGTGCCCCCATGGCTCCTTAAAGGATCAAATGAAATCATGGCTGTAAAGTGCTCAGAATATTCTCTGGAAAATGTGCAAAGTTTGTTTTTCTTTATGTAATTATTCACAAGAACAGTCTTAGTGGACTCTGGGTGACAGACCAAACAATGAGTTGTTGTTGTTGTTGTTGTTTAATGCCGTCGAGTCGTAGACGACTCACAGCGACCGTAGTGTTCAGGAAATATCTCACCCAAGAGTCAGATAGGTAAATATACAGAGTACAGGAGGGTTGGGGGTGGGGTGACATAAACAAGGTTCCTAAAAGAAGAAGAAACATGATAGTTTTGAACAAGTAAGAGTAATGAGTTTAGAATGCAGAAAATGAAGAGCAGACAAAGACATGAAGATACAGAATTAGGTAGACGCCAAATGACACATATTTTAAGCCTTGTGCTAATATTGATCTTTTAGTTGAATGCAGTGTAAGGTAACTAGAAGCTGTTAAGGAAAGGTATTATGTTTACAGCTAGTGCTGCATCCAGACTGTGGCTACCTACCTACCTACCTACGTACGTACATACATACATACATACATAAATAATTCAGCTTTCATCACCTTCATATCATTTAACTTGACCTTTTTTACCACTCTTTGTTGTAGTCAAATTTGTTGTAAATAGAAATTTGTATGTTAATTACCCTCAGATGTTGCAATATCTACATTGTTCTTTCACAAAAATTCAAACTCACTGCCATACCCTTGGTTTTAAGTCATATTGATGCTCTTTTGGTTTCTGAGGCTGTAAGTCACATTGAGAGGACTCTGCCTATATTTCCCCTGAGGACTCACTGGTGGAGTCCAATCTCAGTGGGGTTCAGACAGTGTGACTCCTTCTGGATGACCAGCAGAGTTGCCTTGCCTCCAAGGAAGACTCAGAGTAAGGCCCAGAGCTCCCTAACTTCCTAAGGCCCAGAGCTCCCTAACTTCCTTAGAGATGCGTAATTTGCTCACAATCTACTTTCTCAGTTCTTTGAATTTTTCATTCGTGTAATTAGTTTTTCTCTCTGGAGTCATTGTGCCAGAAGGAATTGGTGCACAGAACACAGAATTTCATGAAACAACACATGAGCAAGAGCTTGTAGTGATGAAGAAGTTCAAGCTGCTCTGAAAGAATTGGCAAAAAACAAGGCTCTAGGAATTGATGGTATACCAATTGACACATTTCAGCAAATAGACGTTGCCCTGGATGTGCTCACCAAGTTGTGCCAAAAAATTTGGAGGACAACCACCTGGCCAACTGACTGGAAGAGATCCATATTTGTTCCCATTCCACAGAAAGGTGATCCGACAGAATGTGGAAATTATTGAACAGTATCATTGATATGACATGCAAGCAAGATTCTACTGAAGATTTAAAAAAACAAACAAAAAAAAAAGCAAAAAACTGAAACAGCACATCAACAGAGAATCGCCTGAAGTATAGGCTGGATTTAGAAGGGGCTGTGGCACTAGTGATATTATAGATATTGTCAGGTGGATCTTAGCTGAAAATACAGAGTACCAGAGGAATGTCTATCTGTGTCTCATTGACTATGCAAAGGCATTTGACTGTGTGAATCACAACAAACTGTGACTGACTCTGAAAATAATGGGAATCCCAGAACACTTATCGTGCTAATGTGAAACTTATACTTGGATCAGGAGGCCATTATCAGAACAGAACAAGGAAACACTGCATGGTTCAAACTTGAGCAGCGTGTGAGCCAAGGATGTGTCCTATCTCCATGTCTTTTCAATCTATATGTGGAACAAATTATCCGGCAGGCTGGACTTTATGAGGAGAAGTGTTGTATCAGGGTCAGAGGAAGATTCATCAACAACCGGTGTTATGCAAATGACACAACCCTGCTTGCTGAAACTGGAGAGGACCTGAAGCGTTTGCTGCAGAAGGTCAAGGACTGTAGCCTTTAATATGGATTGAAGCTCATCAAGAAAATGAAGATTCTCACCACTGGGCCAATTGGCAGCATCATGATGGATGGTGAAGAGATTGAGATTGTTTACAGCTTGGCTCTACAATCAACATTCTTGGTACCAGCAACCAGGAAATTAAAAGACAGATTGTATTAGGAAAGTCTGCTGTCAGAGACTTTTCCAAAGTACTGGAGAGCAACCATGTCAGTCTGGAGACTAAGGTGCGCCTGATACAGGTCATGGTCTTTGCAATTACTTGCTATACATCAGAGAGTTGGACAATGAAGAGGGAATGCTAGAAGGAGAGTTGATGCCTTTGAGCTGTGGTGCTGGAAAAGAGTATTGAATATACCATGGAAGGCTAGGAGAACAAACAAGTTCATCCTGGAAAGGATGAAGCCAGGCTACTCTTTGGAGGCAAGGATTCTGAAGCTTGATCTGGCATAAACGTGTTGCAAGGCAGGATCAATCCTTGGAGAGGGATGTCATGCTTGGGGGATTGGAATGGATTGATTCAGTCACTAGGAAAATGGGGATAGGTGTGTCAGGGGTAATAAGATTGGCAAGGGATAGAGCAGGGTTTAAGGCTATTGTACATAGGGTTACTATGAGTCACAGGTGACTAGACAGCAAATAACAACAACAACATACTATCGATTTTGTCATAGCCAGTTTCTGTACCACCTATATGATCTTCATCTCAAACATCTTATTTGATTGTTGTTATGAACCATTGAGTCAGAACTGACCCAAAGCTGACCTCCCAGCAGGATTTTAGAGGCAGTTAATCATAAGAGAGGAGAATAGCTTTAGTGCTACCAACCCTTTAAAATAGTTTTCAAGTTCTATAAGAAATTTTAGTACATCAAGACTGTTATTCTTTGAGGCCATAGAGTCGTGACACTCAGAGGTACCTTATGAACAAAAGATCTGAAACCTGTTCTATCCTTTGGCCATCCTCACACTTCCTAACACACAAAATCCCATTGTGGCAGTCACCATATCAATCTACCTGGTCAAGGAACTTCTTCTCCTTCACGGACCCTCCACCGTTCCTAGTATTATGTCAGAAATGTGAGGTAATAGCTCATCATTCTTGCCTCCAAAGAACATCCTGGCTGCATCCTCTCCAAAATATATATGTTTGTCCTTTTGGCCATTCAAAGGAAGGATGGTCAATGCACTTCTCCAACACCACAGCTCAAAGACATCAATTGTTTTTCTGCCATCCTTATTCATTTTCCAGCTCTCATATGCATAGCAAGCAAGTGATCAGAAAAAACACTATTGCCCGAATCAATTGTACCTGGTGTTAATTGTCTTTGGGGGAAAATTATTCCAAGTGGTAGAGTCAGTTTACTGTACTGAGATAACTTGGGATTGCTGTGGTCCTGAAAGCTCTGCTACTGATGTGTCAAATGTCATAAGGGTTATTCACGATGGACAGGTTGTTATGGGACTCTTGATTCTTTCCTCACTTATTTATATTGTATTTATTTCTTCCATAAAATGTATACACAGTGAAGCCAGGGATTATATTTTTGTTTTTGTCTACAATATTCTGTTGGATCAGTACCTATAGATCTATAGATTGTTATTATTGTGTACTGTAGGGTCAGAGCTGGCCCATAGCTGACCCTCTGGAGGGTTTGAAGAAGTAGCTAATCTTCTCCCATGGAGAAGTTGGTGGCCTAGAATCGTGTGCCTTTGGGATTGCAGTGCAGTTTCTTGACACTAGGCCATCAGAGCTCAGATCTATAGTTTAGGGTCAATATATAATTGTTGAAAATATTTATGTGATGTAAAGGAAGACTAGATGAATGACAATAGATGGAATGTGACAAGGATAAGAATGCAATAAGTATATTTTAATGGTAATTTTAAGATATGATAGGGAGACTGGGGAGAAAGACAAAGAAAGAAAGTGCCAGAGAGAGATAGGAAGACACTAAGTACCTAAAAGTGAATATTTATTCTTATTCTCTCTCTCTCTCTCAGTCTGTCTCTCTCTCTCTCACACACACACACACAAAATGATGTTGAAATCATAATCCCTGAAACCTGCAATTACTGTGATGCTAGATATGATGCCATCAGTATTTAAAATACTGCCAGGGTAGATCTCTCTATGCTGTTGTTGTTATTGTTGTTAGGTGCCGTTGAGTCATAGACAACTCATAGGGACCCTATAAATGTTCATTTCATTTTACAGGAAGACCTTTACCAAAGTAAAATTGATGTCTGCCTTGTGGTATGGTGTTAAAGTACTCAATATCTTATGCACTGCCAAGAGAACAAATAAGGGGGAGGGGGTGGGCAGGGAGAAAAATGCGACAATGAATGACTGGAAACCCTACATCTCTGTAAACTTTCATTAAAATTAAGAAAGAAAAACAAAAGAGAAAACAAACAAGTCTCTCTTGGAGGAAGTGAAACCAAAGTGCTCCTTTAGAGGAAGGATGGCGAAATGCCATTTCATATTATTTGAACATATTGTCAGGAAAGGCCAGTCCTTGGAAAAAAAATCATTCTGGAAAAGTTGGAGATCAGAGAAAAGGAGGAAGGCCCTCTACAAGATGGATTGACACAGTGAGAATAACAACAGACTCTCGTAGCAGAAATCCTGAGGATGGTTTAGGATCCATAATGTCTTATCTGTTCATAGAGCTGCTATGAGTCTTAGTTGACTCAAGGGCACATTACAGTAACAACAGTTATAGCAGTCTTAGGAACTACATACAGCACATGCCATGTATGAAATGGAAGTCCCTCTAGTTTGTATGATGGGCTTAGGGGGAGGACTAGAGTCTTGCTTGAGAATCAATCACAATCTGCTTGACAGTTTTGGTGTTCAATTCAGAAGCAGAGATATCAAGAAAACAAAGCTCAAACAGCATTCATTTACCCATTGCCGACGACTTGATTCTGACTTTAATGTACTGCTCCAGAATAAGATGTTTAGATGTTTAAAATTTGGCTTACATAATGGAATGTTTAATTTTATATTGTGTTGCTCTAAGGGGTCCCAAATGTTATAGATAATTTATAAGAAGCTTAGGAAACAATACATTGTGGAAATTAATGTATGGAGTTTAGAATTATATGTCTCTGGTATGCAACTCTTAGCTTCCCTGACAATTAGCTGTGTACTAGAACTCTGGCTTGTTCATTAACTTCTGCCACCCAAAGTTCCATATCTAAATAAAAGCATATCATGATGTCAAGGCTGATTCTAAGATTGACTGAGATATCACATATATATAAAAATATTTCCCTTTTCAAAGGGCAAAATGTCTTATGCTTATAGCTGCATATGTCTAATATAATTATAATTATAATAATAATAAATAACAGTGATAATAACACTGAAAAATTTCTCAGTGTGTAAGATGATAGCATTGTAAAATCTTTGCATGTAATTTCTAAGGATTTCCAAGGGCTTTAGGTGTGCCTGCATCAGTGATCTTGAGAAATATTTTCAGTAACAAGGCCAGATGCTATTTTAAATAAGTATCAGCATGCCATGTTCTTCCTGGTTGGCTCCTCTCAGGGTTTCTGTGACTTCTCCTTGCCAGAGGGAACATGGTGGTGCGAGCACAGGAATCGTGGCAAGCTTTTGGAGTTGAGTGCTTTTCAGGGCTTGTGTTTGACATGCAGGTTTGCTCTGCCCCCAGGAGCGAGGCAAGCCAGGCTTGGCCTAGGGTTTAAGGCAGGAGGCGCCTTTAAGCCCCAAAGGAAGAGGGGAGAGGAGGTGGCCATGTTCTTCCTGGTTGGCTCCTCCTAGGGTTTTCCTGTCAAACATTCTTCTAGGTGGTCTAGCACTGGTCTGTGCATTGCTGTACAGAGGTAATTCATGGTTGCTATGATGCTGAACAGTGGGACACTGATGTGCCAAACGTGGTAATGGTTACCCATGGTGGACAGGGTTTGCTGGAGCTTCCCAACTAAAACAAGCCTGGAAGCAGGAGTGGCATCCACTTCCAAAATGGTTTGCCTCTGGAAACTCTATCTATGAACAGTGCTCAGGCCTTTTGTTCATAAGGTCCCTATGAGTCGTCTATGACTTGACGGCACCTAACAACAACATCAGCATGTCATGGAATAGTGATTATTGTTTGCTCTTACTCAAATATTGTTATGCCACGTATGTATTCTTAATAGATAACATTGAATCTGCTGTCAAGTATGCTTATTCTCCTATTTAAAATTTCTTTTTTATGGACTTCTATATAAAGCAGGGTCTAGAACCTAGCATATTATACAGTTAGAGTTAGCAACATAAATATAAATGGCAAATTTAAATGTCTTTGCAGATGTTCCCATAGTAATATATTCATGCAAATAAAATATGTATCACATCATGAGATTCCAGTTTAATAATTTGCAAATAATGGTAAGTAGAGTTTCAAGATATTTCATACAGGCTTTTGCTTCAAAGAAATGGCCATGTTAAGTGAGGCCTGTTGAATTTTCCCTTTAAGCATGTCTCAGCAAAGCAATTAAGAGTCCAGGTGACGTAGGGGTGAAATGCGTGGCTTTACTATCAGCTTCACTAATTAATAATCGTGTGGCATTGGGCAGGTTATTCAAAATGCAAGAATCTCCAATTTCCCATCTTCACAGTATCATGAACTCAATTAGAACGCTTAACCCATGCACCTCATATGAGAATAATACAATGCAGTACTTGAAACCCACTACACAGAGTAATGAGCAATGAATGGTTAGCCAGTAATTCACTGCCCTTCAGTCGATTCCCACTCACAGCAGCACTATCAATGGGGGTAACACTGCACAGGTGGTTTCTGAGGCTGTACTCTCAGAAGTGGGAGGGGACTGTCATGTCTTTCTCTCGTGAAACAGCTGATCTGCTTGAACCATCCACCTTAGGTGAACAACCCAACGCTGTTCCACCTGTATTCCTGGTTATTCAACAAAAGTTATCAATGATATTATTGCTATCATTTCAAGTATGTTGTTGTTGTTATGTGCCATTGAGTCGCTTGTGACTCCTAGAGACCCTATGTACAATAGCCCTTAACTCTGCTCTGCCCTGTGCCATTCGCACTGTCTCTGACACACCCATTCCCACTACCCCAGTCGTTGAATCAATCTACCTCATAGAGGGCCTTCCCCTCCTGCACTGTCCCTCTACCCTGCCAAGCATGATGTCCCTCTTCAAGGACCGGTCCCTCCTTACAACATGTCCAAAGTGTGTTAGATGGA
>NW_006399764.1:21187080-21188197 GCF_000299155.1 Elephantulus edwardii | reverse complement strand
TGGAGAGGTCCCTAACAGCAAACTTTCCCATTGCAGTACATCTTTTAATTTCCTGGCTACTGGTGCCAAGAGTGTTGACTGTGGAGCCAAGCAAACTAAAGCTGTGAACAATCTCAATCTCTTCACCATCCATCCTGATGCTGCCAGTTGGTCAGAATCTTTGCAGAAAACCACTCTCTTTAAGCAATAGGCATATATGTAGAATTCCCTTGCAAAATCATTGCATTTAGCACCTTGTT
Source organism: Elephantulus edwardii (assembly GCF_000299155.1). Lineage (NCBI taxonomy): Eukaryota > Metazoa > Chordata > Mammalia > Macroscelidea > Macroscelididae > Elephantulus > Elephantulus edwardii. The sequence goes on along the minus strand of NW_006399764.1, from coordinate 21,187,958 downwards.
TTCAATTGTCGCGTATGTGTCCTTGGTACACTTCTCGTTCACAAGGACCCTGTGTTCCTTATTTGTGTTTCCAGTGTCCAGCATATTGCCTAGGACATGTGATCATGAAGTCCACGCTGTCTGAATAAACTGGACGATTGACCTTCATATGACATGGAAAGCAAAGAATATCAAAAAGAAATGTACCTGTCTTTTATTAACTACATAAAGGCATTGAATTGTATGGTCATAAAAATAATCAGTAATATTGCAAAGAGTAGAGATTACAGAACTTAATTGTGCTCATGTAAAAGTTGGAGATAGACCAAGAAGTAGCATTTTAACAGGACAAATTGATATTATATAGTTGAAAACAAGGAAAAATATGCAAATGGGCTGAATCTTTTCCCTTACATGTTCATTCAATAATTTGAAAAAATAATCCGAACAGCTGATAAGCTGAGTAAGAATGACGTCAGAATTAGCAGATGATGCCTCAACATGTGAAATTTACAGATGACCCGAACTCCCTTGCTGAAATAAGATTTGAAGCACTTCCTAATGAGTCAAAGACTATATCCTCCACATTAAGAGAGCAAAAACCTTCAACGCTATACTAAACCAGCATTATGTTAAGTGCAGAAAAAATTGGATTTGTCACAGACATTATTTTTACTTGATTCTACAATCAACACCTGTGGTAGCAGCAGTCAAGAGATTGTAAGACATGTCACATTTGGAAAATCTGCTGAAAAGACCTCATTAAAATGCTAAAGAACAACACTTTTTTTTGTTTTTTTACATTTTTTGTGCCCTTTTCTTACTTTCTTTAATTTTATAAGCCCTCCCTCTTGTTGCAACACTTTTTCAATTTATCATTTTTTTGTTATTTTATACAT
>NW_006399764.1:21130736-21183717 GCF_000299155.1 Elephantulus edwardii | reverse complement strand
TTCAGCTTCCAAATGTATGGTTTTTTCTCCTTTATCATCCTATTATTAATTTCTAATTTTGTGGCATTATGGTCTGACAAGATGGTTTGTATTATTTCTATGTTTTTGAATAAAGAAAAACACTTAACGCTAAAGACTGAATGAAACCTGATCATCCATAAGGTTTTCAGTTCCTCATAGTCATGGGAAAGTTACAAAGTAACTCAAGAAGACTAAAGAACTGATGTCTTTGAATCATAGCACTCGGGAAATGTTCAGTGTATCATGGACTGCCAAAAGAACAAGCAAGAATGTTTTGAATGTAGTGCAGCCAAAAAGCTTCATAGAAGCAAGAATGGTGAGACTTCACAAAGGACCACACTGTAGAGAACTTCATACTTGTTAAGATAAAAGATTGGTCGAAAAGAGGAAGATGCTTAACAAGATGGATGCACACTGTCGCTGTAAAAATGGTTGTGAATAATAGCAATTCTAAAGCTGGGAAAGAATCAGGTAGTACTGTGTTCAGTGGTAGAAAGGATCACTGACCTGATTGCTAACAACAAAGGAATCAAAGAAAATACACTTAAAATTTATGGGGGGAAATCCCTTCTTGTGATGGCAACACATTAAAGAATATTTTTATTTATGAAGCTCTTTGTTTTTACAGAACCCTTATTTGCCTGTATGCATTACAACAGATTGTGGCTAACATTTAGAATACTAGAAAATCCAGAACACTTAATTGTGCTCATGCAAAACCTGTACATCAACAAAGAAGCAGTTGTTCAAACAGAACAAGGGAACACTAAATGGTTTAACATCAGGAAAAGTATAATCAGAAGTATATCCTTTCTTCAAATTTATTCAGTCTGTATTCTGGGCAAATACTTTAAGAAGCTAGTTTATATGAAGAATATGGAGTCAAGATTGAAGAAGACTCATCAACAACCTGTGTTATGCAGTTGACACAACCTTGTTTGCTGAAAGTGAGGAGGATTTGAAGCACTTGCTGCATAAGATCAAAAACTACAGCCTTCAACAGAGATTCCATCTCAACATCAAGGAAACAACAATTCTCAGCACTAGAGTAATGGAAAATATCATCATAGGCGAATAAAAGATGGAAACTGTCAATTATTTCATTTCAGTGGGATCCATAATCAACACAGTAAAGAAATAAAAAATGTGTTGAATTAGGAGAATAGGCTGTCAAGGACCTCTCCAATTTGCTGAAGAACAAAGATGTCAGTTGAAAGATTAAGATTGCCCTAACCCAGGCCATGTTCTTTTCAACTGCTTTGTTTGCATCTAAAAATGGTGGAGTATCAGAGAAAGAGAAGACATGTCTCAGTAAGGTGAACTGGCACAGTGATTATTACAATGGGCTTTAGTATCCCAGAGATCACAAAGGCATAGCAGGACAGAGCAAGGTGCCAATCTCCTTTTCATAGGATCACTGTGAGTAGTAGTTGACTCAAGGATACCTAACAAGCACAGCAACATATCCACCTGTTACATTTATTCATGCTGTTGTTGTTCGGTGCCCTTGCATAGACTCATAGTAACCCTATCAACAGCAGATCTGAATGCTGTACCGCCCTCAAGATCTGAACCGTATTCACACCTTTTGTAGCAGTCACTACGTCAGTCCATCTTGTTGAGGATCTCTGGCTGTCTTGTGTGATGTCTGGTTCCTCCAAATACTGGGTCCTGCTGAAAATATGTCTACAATCAGTGAGACGAAGTTTTACCAACTGTGACTCTAAGAAGCACTCGGATCGCTCTTCTTTCTGAAGAAGTAAATAAAACCAAAATCTTTGCTTCTAAGTGGGAATAGACTCATCGTTGATCCACCAGTGGGTTTTCAGAGGCTGTAATTCACAGCGGAGAGGATTCCCCTACTTTCTACCTTAGAGACGTTGGCAGATTCAAATTGCCAGGAAGGTGAAACCTTTGAATTAACAGCACTAGTCCCTGCAAACTCTACCACCAGAGGTCCCTAATTTAAGAAATAACATGCTCCCTAATTTAAGAAGCAAGTAAATACAAGTGTAGAAAACTTCCAGGTATTATATTATACCATACTACATATAGGGAGCTCCAGTAGCCCAGTAGTAAGGAACTGTGCTGCAATTCCAAAGGCTAACAGTTCAAATCCACCAGTCACTCCATGAGAGAAAGATGGACAATCTCTTCCCATGCAGTTTACTGCCTCTTAAAACCCACCCACTAGGAGTCAGCTCTGACTCGACAGCACACAACAATGGACTATAATGTACAAAACTATATTCTTATGACTCTTTTACTCTCCCTTCAATTCAGACTTGCAAGATTTATTCCTGTAATCTTAGTGACTCTTTAGAAATTTATCAGCTTGTATCATACAGAAACTAAATAGCCTATAAACATTTTGCTAAAGCCGAGTTTATTTCTTTTTGTAGGAAAACCATAATGTATTACTCTTCAGAATATTCCCTCCTCTACCGTCAATCCCCACCCCTACATGATGCATGGTTGATTTCATTTTGAAAATTGATGAGATTGCCTGATTGATTGCAGTGATTGCTTTTCTTGTCTTGTGCAAGGATACGGCATTTGTAATTCTTATTAAAAGTTGATTAGTATTTAATGCTGTTAGTCTTGTTGAATGTTGCATAATAAATTTTGAAACTAAAACAGGCAAGGCAAATTATTAAATATAAATAAAAAAATAATTTGCATCTTCAAGTGGTATGAAAAATTCAAGGCCTCACTTTCAATGATGAGATGAACTTGAAAAATATCAAATTAAAAGCCCAGTTCTGCGGTCTTGTAGGAAAGGTGCCCTCATTTTGTACACATGATGTTAGCCTGAGAGTGAACACATCTGCTTATGTGTTTAGGATTAGCGTAACATGAAACTGTGTTTATCCAAACTGATTGCATTTTCTAAGAGATTGAGTTTAAGATTAAAGAACCCCTGAATTAATCTGTGAATTCCATCTATGGGCAGACTTCATCTGTGTGCTCAAACCCTTGTGGTAGTTTGACAAAATATTTAGCTATCTTTTAAAATTGCTTCACTAGTAAACAGAATTTAAATGGCTGAAACCGATTCCCATCACCAAATGGCAACATGGTTGAAAAAAAAAAAACCACACCAACATCATTTTTCCCCTACTTTTTGACCAGTTTTCAACAGGAATTAAATCTTATCCAGCAGCTAAATAGAAAGGCTTCTAGATCACGTCATGCTTGGGAGGCCATTGTCACGTTCAGGAAGTGGCTGTTTGTCACTTAAAGCACAATGATACCTACTGTATCTGGAGATTGTACATCACACCCGCCTGCTTGGCTTATTGTCTTTTACTTCCATCTACAATCAACACCCATGGCAGCAGCAGTAACACAATCAAAAGATGTGTTGCATTGAGGAAATCTGCTATGAAAGGCCTTTTAAAGTGTGAAAGAGCAAAGACGACAGTGTCAAAGCTAAGATGTACCTGACCCATGCCAAGCTATTTTCAGTTGCTTTAACGCAGCAGAGAGTTGGACAATGACTAGGGAAGAATTGATATATTTCAATTGTGGTGTTGGTGGAGAGCACTGAATACACGAGGGACTGCCAAAAGAACAAGCAAATCTATCTTGGAAGAAGCACAAACGAGGATGTTCCTTAGAAGCAACGATGGTGAAACTTGATTTTACATATTTTGGGAGTGTTATCAGGAGGACCAAGCCTTTAACAAAGACATCTTGCTGGAAAAGACAGAAGGCCGGTGAAAGGGAGAAAGAACCTCAACAAGATGGATTTTTAAAAGTGCCTGTACAATGTGTATGACCTTTACAAACACTATGTAAACCAGTGTAAAATTTAAAAACATTATGCTCAAGAACCAACCAAACAAAGCAACAACCACCAAAGTGCCTGCAAAAATGGCCTGGCGCACTGGCAGCGACTGTGAGGACGGGGCAGGGTAGGGTAAGGTTTGAATCTGGGTCCGTGAGTCATATTCGACTTGATGCCGTTTAACAACACAGCCAAGTTTAAGGGGGTCTGCCCTATATGTGGTAGGAACACACACATTGCATATATTTAAATCTGAAAAGTACCAAATTCTCAAGAGTGCTGCCGTGCACAATGGAATTTGGGAGTAAACTCTGTGAGGTGTTTTGGTTTTTTTTAAACTCTTTTATTATTATTATTATTATTATTATTATTATTATTATTAAATTAAATGAACATCTATAGATATTTTGGAATTCCATTCATTTATTACTGCCCTTTTCTCCCCACCGACTCACCCCCACCCCTACCTCCAGTTCGCTCCTCTCCTTGAAAAGCAAAAGAAAAACTCCTTCATTGGTACACAATCCCCCCACACACACCCTGCGCACCCCCACTCCCACCCCAAGTATACTCCACTCCGTGAGTTTTAAGCACTGGTGGCCTTCGCCACCCATCCTGAATCTCATGGACCAGTTGTGCATAACATACACCGCTGTGTTGACCTCAGACAACTGAGATTAGAGAAAGTGTGACACAATCATGTGGAGGGATGACGAGTAGGCAGGGGGAAAAAGTGAGCAAAGGGGACAGAAAGTGACCTTCTCACTGCAGATGAGCGTGACTCAATCAGCAATGGAAATCAATGAGCTGAAAGAACTGGCAGGGAAAATCAATGAGGGGCTAATGCACTGACCAGTGAACTCGGTCCCCTTTTGTAGTCTTGTCTGACTATAGCAACCTAAAGAGCCTAGTTATGTTTTCCAGATCAAGCTAGCCTTTCTGTCTCCAGTTACATTCTCAGTCATTTTGGGGCACCCTGTTAAACAGGGCAAATACTGTGTGTCCAAAGTTGCTTCAGGTGTCATCTTCCTCATGGGAAACGGCACATGCGTTAAGACTTCATGTGAGAATCGTACTGTCCCAAATGTGCCAGTGTGTGGGTCAGTAAAAAGAGTTTAAACTGGTTTCTAGCGCTTATGAGCCTGTTTCAGCTTTACCATTGAGTGATACTTTGTGTCAATAGTTTAAACTTTGAGAGTTAATTGGAAAGGACATTTTATAGTTTAAACAACAACAGGATGTCAAATACTGTCCCAGGAACCGTCTTGTGTGTAGCCCTGCATTGAAGTGTCGGAATAGTATATTGTCAGTGATGGATTAAGCAAATGGTAGTGCTGAGGGAGGGGTGTCATTTGTTTCAAGGACAAGCAAGGGCTGCAGTTACTTGAGCAGAAAGTAACGAAGTTGGAGGGTTTGTGATTGAAACCCTGTCACAATAATGAGCAACTTGTGGGAAGCAGCAATGCCACAAATCCAGCCACTAGGAGATTAGCTGATGAAATTTAAGCTGACGATCTGGAATGAATAAATTCCATGCCTTCTCCTGTGTGACCTTCCACACTGACAGATGCTGTCTGTGCTTCAACTTTCTAGTAAAAGGCATGCTGCTCTGATGTTTCCCAGGACTCTTCCAAGGCTGAAGAAAGAAAATTCCATGACAAGGCTCCTAAAAATCTGTGACGTTTAACATACAAATGTGAGGTTCTGTGATTGGGAGGAGAGGGAGGATCTGTACACACAAACACAGTTCATTGGGAGACCAAAGAGAGCCGCTTTCCCAATCTATAAATAAAATATCACAAATTGGTGAGCAGACCTGACACTTGGCCACTTTTTGTGTTGCTCATTGAGTTGTTTCCATTTCAGCAGGAGTGATCTCGCCCTCTCCTGACTGATAATGCTGCAGTTAGGGATTCAATATTCAGCTTGTAAACATTCTACATTCTCATTGTAAAATGAGTCTGCAGACTCATTTCCGGGTTATCTGCCCAAGTAAATCCTGTATACCTCGATGACCTGGATATGCCTCAGGCTTCCTTATAAAAGGCATCTAATCTAGCAAAGTACCTTCTTTCACAGTAAATTATTGAAATACTTTAGTTGTTAATGTTGTTAATGAAATGTCTAACTTATATTAAGTAATTGGCAACAATACCTGACATTTCTTATGTACATTAAGTCTTTAATCTTGACAGAATCCTATGAGTTGATCTTTCAGTTTTACCTTGAAAGAAGCTTGGATGCAGAAAATAAAAGTAAATGGTTCTATAGACTGCCAGGTTTCTAACTGAAGGGACCAGGGCCTTTCGATTTTTCTGTGTGACTGTTCAATGTGGTCTTTACTTCCAAAGCCAAGGATATTTTAAGCATATCTTCCTAGGGGCTTAAAGACCACTGTTGGTGAGGTAGGGGGGACCTTCTCAAGTTCTTAGATTGTCTCTGCCCTGTCCATGATGCTTTCTAACACATTTTCTTTCCTTGATGTGTCTCTGGATGGGGTCTTTCAGAAAGAATTCTTGTAGAATGCAAAGCCCGCTCTATAGAGACCTTTTTCCTAATTATCAAATTGTTATGGTCTTTTGAGTGCTTGGAATAGAATATATTTTAAAAGACCATTTAACTTATAAGTCAAATCCTAAAACAAGACTACAGCTCTTTCGTTTGAAGTAGTGAGGAGAAAGGCCAGGAATCCCTATAGTTTCGAGCTCACAACACAAGGGTACTTTCTCCTGTTAAGTTGCAGCATTCTGAAAATTACTGCTTTACAACAACGGAGGATTTTTAAATGTTAGACATGGTTTCAAGTGGTTTATATTTTAAAATATAAATGCTAAATTTTAGGGTAGTTTTAGATTTACAGAGAAAGAACACTGGCATTCGCGTGCCCATTTCCTCCCCTGCACTAGTCCTAGAGGAAGCTTTGGTGGTCTGGTGGGTAAATTCTTTACCAAGCTGAAGAAGAGAAAATAAGTTCAAGCCTCCAGTTGCAATGCTGAAGTATTCTATGTGTAAAATTTTGAATTATGTAGGAAATATTAAAAGAAGATGAAAGGAATAACAAAAGTAATTACTTGACAATGAACCATTTCAGGAAATAGTGTATGATCAAGAATTGGAGTTAAGGAAGAGTTTCAAGCTACATTGAGAGCACTGGCAAAAAATAGACTCCTATGAATTGATGAAATATCAGCTGATTTCTTTCTTGAAAAAGGTAGAACCTTGGATTTGCTTATCAGTGTCTACCAACGCATATGGATGACAGCTAGCTACTTAACCAATTGCCTGGAAGAAATCTACATTTATTCCCATTTCTAAGAAGGGTGGTCCAGCAGAATGTTGACGTTAACAAACTATATCATTAATATCACATGCAAGTAAAAACATGCTGAAGATTATTTAGAGATGACACTGACATGGAACTGCCAACAATTCAAACTGGCTACAGAAGAGGCCATGACTTGAGAAATATCCTTGCTGATTTCAGATAAATAAGTAAAGAATACCAGAGAGAAGATTTTTTTCTTTATTGATTATGCAAAGGTGTTTGACTGTGTGGATAATAACAACTTATGGATAACACTGAGAAGAATGGGAATCTGTAAACCTTAAATGTGCTAATGTGAAATGTATAAATACAGTAAGAGGTAGATATTTGAACAAAACAAGATAACTTTGCATGGTTCAAAATCAGGAAAAGTGTTGTATTTTTCTGCATACTCATTTAATCTGTATGATAAGGTAATCATTTCAAAAGCTGAACTCAACAAGGAATAATATATATCATCAGACTTAGAGGAAGACTCATTAACAATCTGCTATGCAGATGGCGCAACTTTGCTTTCTAAAAGTGAAGAAGACGTTAGCCACTTAACAAAGAAGCTCAAAATCTACAGCTTTCAAGATGAATTAAATTTCAACATCAAGAGAACGAAATTCCTCACTATTGGCTCATTAGGCAATGTAATGATAGATGAAAAAAAGACTGAAGTCAATTATTTCATTTTACTTGGATCAAAAATCAACATCCTTGATAGTAGCACTCAAGAAATTAGGTTGTATTGTGTTGGGGAAATCTGCTTCGAGGACCTCTCTAAAGTTCTAGAGAGCAGACGAGTTAATCTAAAGACGAAGGAGTGCCCAGTACAAGCTATGCCATTTCCAATTACTTCCTATGCCTCTAAACACTGGACAAAGGATAAAGAAGACAAAGGAAGAGTTAATGCCTTTTAATTGTGGCATTGGGGAAAAGTATTGACTATCCCACGGACTAACAAAAAGTAAACAAATCTTCCTGTTAAGTGCCACTGAGTCAAGCACAACTCAGAGTGATCCCATGAACAACAGATCTGAACCTGGTCGACCCGGTGCCATCCTCATAATCTCTGAAGCATACAGGCCTATTGCTACAGTTACTGCTCAGCCCACCTCATTGAAGCTCTGCCTCTTCTTCTCTGTTCATCCACCTTTACAAGAATAAGGTCTCTCTCCAAGGAATAGCCTCTCCTAGCAGCATGCCCAGAATTCACATGCCCATGCAGTTCAAATCTTTATCATTTTTGTCTCTAAGGAGCATTCTGGCTGCAACTTCTCCATGATATTCCTGCTTGTTCTTATGCCAATCCATAGGCTCTTCAGCACTCTTTTCCAACATCACAGTTCAAAGCATCAATTTGTCTTTTGTCATCCTTAGTCACTGTCCAGTTCTCAGATGCACAGCAAGAGACTGAAAAGACCATAGCCTGAATCAGGTGCATCTTAGTTCTCAGACTGACATCATTACTTGTCAATAATTTGGATAATAATCTGTCTAGAAGGAAGTATAACCAGAATGCTCCTTAGAAGCATGGATGGTGACATTTTATCTCACTTTCTTTGGACTTATTCTCTAGTGATACCAGGCCTTAGAGACATCATGCTGGAAAAGGAATAAAGTCGTTGAAAGAGAGAAAGACCCTGCATGAGAGAGATTTACAGTTTTTATGACACTGGTTTGGGATTAACAGAGACAGTGAGCATGGCTTGTTAGCGAACAATGTTGAAATCTGTTGTCCACTCAGTTTCTGTAAGTGATACTCACTCAACTTGATGACATCTCACAGTGACAAGAAGCCAAATAACAAATTTGGAATCCTTATAATTAGACATGCACCAGAGACGGAATATAAGTAAAGGTTCAAGAGGAAATCATAGCCTCATAAATCTAACCATGGCTACAACAACAACCCTCATAAAAATAACAGCCAAGTAAGGGGACATGTAGGATCCAAGGACAAGTACAAGTTAACAGTGTAGGAGGAAACCAATTAAAGCTGGACTGAGATAAATAGGAATGCTGAAGCAAGTGCAGATGGAATAAGATTATAAGCCTTGTGTCAAATGAGAATGGAGAAGGCTTTCCAGTAAAGATTCAATTAGTAGAATAAGTTAGGACTCAAGAAATAGTGGCATCATACAAGTAAAGTGGTAGAAGATTGTGGGTTGTGCTTAATCTCTAGCCTTAGGAAAGTGTGCTGTCAACTAGTCACCAGTGCCAAAGTGATTTCAGAAGCACTGTTCTGTAGGTTAGCTTTTGGGACAAATGTGGAAGGGTTGGATAGGACACATGTCAAAGAGAACTAGAAGGGATGTTTAAGAAGGGATCCCAGAGGAGAACACCGAAATGATTACTGACCCAGGGCTGTTGACCACACACAGGCACGGCGACTGAAGGAAAAGCTTTCCTGGAAGCAAACACATCAGAGCTTTGAGCTGACAAAAACAGACCGGTTCCTGGTTAATTGCAACTAGACTTTTGGGAAATGAGGTTCACTCGGGCATGAATACTTGTATCCATGTCTGAACACATTTCAAAAGCAAGATAACGCACTCTCTAGCATAAAATATAATCCAAATTGGAATAACATCTATTATTTTTAAGCATGAAAGCAACATCGATCACACACATATTTCTCTTTTTTATGTATATTATACACAGAACACTCGTACTATTGCTATTGATTCAAAATTATTTTGGTTAATTGAAAAATTGAAAAGAAGGGATGTAGAAGGCACATAACACTCTACGGAGAATGCTATGTTTTAAGGTTGAGGACCATGCTCCCACCACACACACTGTCTGTAAGTTGATTCTGAGCCACAGGGACTCTGGCTTTTCATAGAAGTAACAGTTTATGGGAGAAGACACTCATCTTCTTTCTGCAGTGCAGCTCATGAATTTGAGCTACTAACTTTTAGATTAGCAGCACAGCACACATTGTACAACAGAGCTCCTTTAAGAGCAAGAAGGAAATGACTTCTGCTGAAATGCTATATTTTAGTATGCAGATTCTAAATTGTATGTGCCACTTGTGCTAAATATTTGATAAAGATCAAATATAAAGATCTTCTAGGATAGAATAAAACAGTCCCACTTGGCTTTAAATTTTATCGAAGTGCATTACCATGTCTTTCTCCTGCATATCCCTTGCTAATCTCCTACTCAGTAGGCAAGAACTTAACTATTTTTGTATTGTTGTTGTTACTGTTAGGTGCCATCAAGTCGAATATGACTTTATGTACATGCAACAATCCTTGGAGTACAACTGCACACGAGGAGAGGCACAAGGTCACTGAAAGAAAGGGAGGCCAACAGTGAGATGAGTGTACTCAGTACCACGATAGCTTTGAGCATGACCGAGACCACAAGGACGATGCAGGGTAGGACAAGGTCAGATCCACTGTTCATAGGGTAACTATGAATCGTAGTCAACTTCATAACACCTAACAACAGCAACAACATATGTGCATTAAAGTTAGATAATTAATAAGGAAGACTGGAGAATCAATGTCTTTGAATGGTGATATTGGCAAAGAAAACCAAATATACTGTAGACTGCTGTACGAATAAACAAATCTACCTTGGATGAAATGCATGCAGAGTGCCTCTCAGATGCAAGGATGATAAAACTTTGTTTCACAAAACTTTGGTCGTGCTCCCAGGAGGGCCAGTTCCTAGAGAAAGAAATATGTGTAGTAAAGAATGGGGTTAATAAAATAGAAGAAAGCTTCCAACTAGATGGATCAGCACAGTGGCCACAACAACAGCCTTATGTGTGGTGGGAGCTGCGAAGACCACACAGCATTCAGTCAGGTTTGGAGTCAAACACAGAGCAGCTGTGAGTCAGAAGAGACTCGACACCTGACAGCAACATATTTTTTTCTTCTTGTAATCAAAACTAAGATTCCCTCCCCTCTCACCCATAATAAGGAGGACAAGCTGTGGAGTACTTACACAGATGTTTAAATACAATGTATTGTTGTTCTTAGGTGACTGCTGAGTCATTTGCAACTCATGGTGACCCTAAGCACAACAGCTGTGAACTCTGCTCAATGGTGAGCTAACCTTATTGTCTCTGACACACTCAATCCCTATTACCTGAGTCACTGAGCCAATCCAACTCATCCAGGTCTTCCTCTCTTGCACTGTCCCTCCATCTTCCCAAGCATGTTGTCTTGTTATTTGAGCTTAATTAAAATAAAATCAGGGGGATGTATTCCCCTCCCCCTTCAAATGAGCATAAAGTGAGAATTCCTCTGTAGTATCTGGGTAAAATTTGGGAAAGAAAAGGAAGACACTGACACAATAACAAATGTTTTGTTTTGTTTTAGTTTTTGTGTTTTTCTTTTCCCTTGTATTACTCCATTATTTTGGAAAAAGTCCAGTAAATGAGTAACAGTAACATTCTCTAACTTGTGCGTTTTTGTGTGTGTGAGTGAGACAGACAAAGAGAGATAGGGTGGGTGTGGGGACACCTGCTAAATAAAATGCTATTCCATAACATTGTTTGATGAGTTTATATTGATTCTCTGAAACATTTTCTTTTCTAGATGAACAGTTATCATTAACAGCCTTTAGTGAATTCATCTATTGAAAATGGAAAGGAAATGACACGCGTTATTTATTCTGCGTACGTTCTTCTTCTCAGACTATTTTCCTATTTTCTAGTGTCCTGTACCTTTTATTGCATTTAAAAAGCCAACTATTTATAAAATTGTGTGTCTTGCTTTTGTTACCGCTCCTCCTCTGAAAATTTACTTAGCAATAAACTGCTTGTTCACCTCTGATTATCTTTGAACTAGCCGACTGCTGCTGTTCTTGTACCTGTTACACAGTCAGCAGAGCATAAAATTATTACACTTTTCCATCCCTTAATTGGCCAAAGCGAAAACATCTGTCATTTTATGCGAGAATCAAATTTCAGCCTCAAAAGCAGCATGCAGGTTCTGGCACCGCTGGGCTGGTGCTCTCTCACTGTCCTCCGCCCGCCCCTCCTCCTGCTCCTGGCTGGTCGCTTTTCCTCGTCTCCACAATGCTCCTTCTCCTCATTGGACTCAATACTGAATCCTATAGGCTATTGATTCTGCAGAGTGTGCCAAGGTCACTCATAATTGCATCTAGATCTTTTATCCCTCTCTCCATCAATTTTTTCCCCTCCCGCAAAAGGGAATTACCCCGTCATGTAGCCCACACTTGGTATACCGTGAGCCAGAGTTTAACCAGTTAATTAGGTGGGCTAGATCACTGAAAAGAAAGGAGCCCAAGGAACCATACTGGAACATTTCTGATGTCTTTGCATTTCGGCCTCTATGGGATTCCCCCTGGGATATTCCTTCTGGAATGAAATCTGTGCAAATAGAAGAGGTCTCAGGTGAAATAAGAAATAAAGTGGAGATATTATAGAAGCGTGGGCCTGATATTTCTTCCCTGCTTGATAAAGCGCCCGTAGGGTATTGTAATGGTCATATTATTTTTTTTTCTCTCTCTCTCCTTCTGCCAACTAGAAAGGCACTTCCACTTTCTGCTATTCCAGCCCCATGTCCTCTAGGCACATTGACACTGAAATGACAAAAACAGACCCCAGGCCCTTCCTTTTGTCCTCGTCTTTTGTTTGGCACAGTTCACCAATAAGCATACTTCTCAAATGAAAGAAAATAGTGGCCGTGATTTTCTGTTCCTGCTTTCATGCTTCCTCTAACCCTGTACAGCAGCATGAGCGAAACTGACTACACGATGGAGCCAAAGATGGCAAAAGTTTTTACTCTTTTTTAGTTTAAGGAAAATACATGAAGCTGTCCCCAATGTAATTTCCTCATATGCATGTGCTAGCTGGACTATGACTAAAGAAGATGAAAAGAAATGGAGGCATTTGAATTGTGGCTTTGGTAAAGACTGTTGAACATACCAGTGACTGTCAAATACAACACGGATGGCTTGTGTTGAAGGTGTGGAGCCCGAATGCTCTTTCGAAGGAAGAATGGTGAGACTTCATCTCTTCCACAGGCTTTGGGCATGTTATGAGGGGTGCTCCCTGTGGGCAAGCTCTCTGCCAGGCCATGTAAGAGGTCAGAAAAGAAGGAACAGATCCTCAGTAAGATCAAATTATTCAGTGGCTGTATCAGCGCGCCTAAGCTCAACAGAGATTGTGGGCGTGGCACGGGGTCAGGGAGGGTTTCTCACTCAGTTGGACGTCAGGTCGACTAAGAATCAGAGTTGACTTGAAGCCACTGAACAGCTACAAGGTTGAGAAAAAGAAAATTGACTCAGTGGTTACGTGTTTAGCTACTGACCACCAGATCAGAGGTTTACGTTTATAAGTCTCTCCATGGAACAAAGCTATGCTAGTCTGCCTCAGTAAAGATTGTTGTTGTTGTTGTTGATTGCCGTCGAGTTGAGCACAACACATAGTGACCCGATGAACAAAAGACCTAAAGCCTATCTACATAACTATAGTCATTTCTTTAAGTTCATAGAGTTTCCAGAAGTGTGCTGTTCATTAAGTGGATACCACTCCTGCTTCCAAACCTGTCTTAAATGGGGGCTCCACCAAACACTCACCACCATGGGTGACCGTTATGACATTTGAAACCCCAATGACACGAGGTTCAGATCACAGTAACACCAGATTTCCTCAGAAGAGCTAATTGGCAAAAGAGTGCTCTACCACTTAGAACAATGTTCCTCCAAAATATAATAACTGACTTTTAAGTACAAAGATCCTCCATGAGGTTTTGTTGACTCTAAATAAGGGGCTTAAATAAAAAAAAATAACAACAAAGAACCAATATAATACGTTGTTATGGGGCATTGAGTTGCCTGTGACCCATAGTGACCCTATGTACAGCAGCTCTGAAACTTTCCCTGTGTCATTCTCACTAATTCTGACGCACCAACCCCCATTGCCCCAGTTACTGTATGAATCCATCTCATACAGGTTATCTCCTGAGCTGTCCCTCCACCCTTCTGAGCATGTTGTCCTACCGCTTTGGCGACTCTAAAGAGTCATTATACTTTGTCCTCTCTGGTCATTATGAGTCAGAATAGACTCCCCATCAGTGGATTTGCTTTGGTTTATTCTGAATTCCTCTCAAATTTTGAAACATGATGGATCAAGGAGCTAATAGTTAGGAGGAAATGGTTGTAACTAGGAAAAAAGAGGATACATTCCCACTGTCTCATCAGAGAAGAAAACAAAAAGTGAAATTCTGAATGGCCAAGTCATTCAGTATTTAATGAGAAATGCTAGAATAAAAGAAAGCACTTTGAAGAGAGTACAACATTTGAAGGTACTTTTTAACCCAAGTCATGTGCTGATTTGTAAGTGGTACTTCAATAATAGACTCAAAACCAAGGAGGCATAACCTAAGAAACTAAAAGGAGCTTTTAAGAGTTTCACAGTGCTGGGAAGAAAAACCCAAAAACCATGCACGAGAACTTACAGAGCATTAAAGGTCTCCATAAACACCGATCCGTCTATTTAGGACCCCAGAGTGCTACAAAACGACAGGAATTGGAAATAGATGAATCCTCATAAAGACTGGACCACAGTCTAAGTCAAGCTCAAGTTCAGCGTAGTAGAAATGAATTTGTTCCTGTTCTTACGGCAGCCAAATAGAAAAAGAATTCATTTTTCAATGTATCAGTAATTACACCAAATACAAATAGAGTAAATTTCCAACTAATCAACCTCATCAACCTAGATGAAAACAATAATAACAAATTTCATAATGCTTAATAGGGAAGCACCTTAAAAGGAAGGACAAAGAAAGTTTGATAGTAAAGATGTCAATTTTTTTAAAAAAGTTCTTGATAAGCTAGAAAAAATAGCCTGTGAAAATATAGCAATATTATGAAAATTAAATTAAAATAGAATTTATTTTAAGAACATTCTAATAATTATTTATAGCACTGGTACATTTTCCCACTCCTCTTGGAATGCTATTGATTATACAAAATATATATGTATATATATGTATGTATGTATGTATATATGTATAAGCTAGGAGATATTAAAAATATCAACAAGAGCAACATGGCTTTTAAAAACAATTTTCTTGGTAACTTTAATAAAAACTATAAAAATAAATCAGGAAAACAATAGACGATGTTAAAGGAATGACTAGAAGTATTTACGTATTTCCATTTCAAAACTACTTAATGTACAAAATGCAGAATGAATTTTCTTCTCAAGTGCGTGTGGATTGTGTATCTCCATGGGCCATATTCTAGGAACTAAAGATGATCTCATCACATTTCAAAGGACAGAATATGTGAATTGGGCATTAAAAAAATAATGGGAAAAAAAGGCGATCAGAAAGGAAATTTTAATAAGAAAACATTCCATTTTCAGGAACTTAAGCAATATGTTTATAAATATTTAATGGACTAGAGAAACAAAGAAAATTAAAATATAATGTGTTGAATTACATAGTAATGAGCATATATGAAATTCTCTAAGATACCACAAATTTGTTTCTGGAGAAATACTTCTACTGTAAAGTAAATATGTTACAAATTACTTTAAAAAAAATCTCTGTTTTGAGTATTGACTTTGAGAGCAAAATAAAGCAAAGAATTTTGGAAATAAATAATAAACATAATGCGATTATCAATAAAGCCAACGTTTGATTCTTTGAAGAGAATGACGAAGTTAATAAACCAAAAGTAAATATAACTAAGAAAAAAAGAGAAAGGCATTAATTGTTAATAGTCGACTGTTAATAAGGGAAGAAAAAATTCTATATCATTTTCAAGCAGTGAATCAAAGATAGCATGGAAAATGAACAGTTTCAAATAAAATGGTAATGAAATGAAGTAAACACATTTTTCAAGAACAGTTAACAACATTAACTATGTTAACATGAAACACAGTTAACAGACATTTGTTTAACAAACATTAAATAGAAATAGAACACTAAATAATTCTGTAGCTATTAAATAAATTACATATTTGATAACATTATTTCCACAGAGAAATATCAAAACATAGAAGACTACACATAATGGAGCTTTAGAAAACATTTGAAAAAGAAAGGATTACCATCAATTTATTTAACCTTTTCCGAAGACTAATGAGGGAGAAGATTAATAACGTAAACTATATCTCACTACTTAAAAACAGATGACAAAAAATAATATTTGGTTAGTATTTTGTTTATTGTTATTGTTGATTGCCTTCCAGTTGAGCACAACTCATAGCGACCCTATGAATAAAAGGCCTGAAACCCTTTTACAACTATTAACATTTATCAAAGGTCATAGAGCTTCTGGAGGCAAGTTATTTAGGAAGTGAATGCCATTCTGTTCATTAGTATTAGTAAAATGAATATTTAAAAAAATGAATGTAATGACATACTATTTTTAATTCCAAGAATGTAAGGTTGACTTAACATTTCAAATCAGTGCTCATATTAAAATATTACATAATAAAAAATGGATTTATTCTCTTTTCTACAAATAGAGGTAAAGAATTCGGAAAAGTAAGCATTTAGTAAAAGTGAGAGTGTATTTTTAATTCAGGAGATCTCTGCAATACAACAGAAGTTTCCTACAAAACATTGAACGGAGTTTCAAGATGGTTGAGTAGACAGATGACAGTTCAGGACATTTACAATGAAGACACCAGGGAACAAAGATTTACAGATACAAATGATATTTTGTCTATGCACAGTTTTTAAAAAAGACCCAAAAACCAGAAATCCACATAATTAAAAAAAACCCAACAAACCAAACAATAAACAAGACAGAGAATGTTCTGAAATTCATGTTAAATTCATGAAACAAGAAATAC
Organism: Elephantulus edwardii; assembly: GCF_000299155.1. Taxonomy (NCBI): domain Eukaryota; kingdom Metazoa; phylum Chordata; class Mammalia; order Macroscelidea; family Macroscelididae; genus Elephantulus; species Elephantulus edwardii. The sequence goes on along the minus strand of NW_006399764.1, from coordinate 21,166,800 downwards.
CACTGCTGATGGCTGATCAATCTTGACTGAAATCAGAGAATAGTAGCAATAAATTTACTTTTGCTTTATTGACTATACAAAGCTATTTAACTGTGTGAATCATTATGAGTTATGGATAATGAGAAGAATAGGAATCCCAGAGCACTTAATTTGGCGGTGAGAATCTATGTTGTTGATGAAGTTGTTCCTGTTCTCATGTATCTTTGAGTCAGAATCAACTCATAGCTGACTATCCAGCACTTTTTCAGAGGCTGTAAATCACATGAGAGGAGATTGCCCATCTTTATTTCAAAGAGCACCTGGTGACTATGCATCCTGTGTCTTTAACTTGGCAGTGCAACTCCTTATGTACTAAGGCATCAGAGCTCCTTGGTGTTGTTGAGAAGAGCCATTTGGTTTGCTAGCATTCCTAGAGACCCTGCCAAGAACAGATTTGAACCTTTCCCTGTCCTGCTCCATTTTCAAATCTCCACCATGTCAAGCCCATTGTGTTAGCCACCAGGTCAATACATCTCCTTGATGGTCTTCCTCTCTTCACTAATCGTCCATTCTTCTCAGCATGATGTCTCTCTCCAAGCACTGGTTCCTTCTGAAAATATGCCAAAGGAGGTGAGATAAAATTGCACCATCCTTGCCTCTCAGGAGCAATCTGGTTCCATTTCTTTCAAGAAAGATTTTATTGTTCCCTTTGCAGTCCATGGTATATTCAATACTCTTTATCAAAATCTGTAATTCAAAGGCATTCATTTTCCTTCACTCTTTTTTATTTTAAATATTGTTGTTATTATTTTAGTCTTATACTGGTTTATTGACAAAGTTCAAACACATTGTTTTTCACACTGGATCTTTCTTATTTCCTCCATCCCCACTCTTTCTTATTCATTGACCAGGAAGCAATTGAAAATACAATAGCTTCTATCAGGCATTCCTTAATCTTTAAACCAACTTTGTTGCTCCTTGGACTTTTGAAGACCTCCCTGATGCAACAAGTCTTTCAGTTTCTTGACTGTGGCTTCCATAGGTGTTGATTGTGGTTCTGTACAGACAAATGGTTTTTAGTCTATGTATAGATTTTACATGAACACAATTTAATGTTCTAGAATTCTCATTCTTTTCAATGTTAATCATAATTTGTTATGGTTCACAAACCATCTTTGCTTTTGGACAGAACAAGGGACCACTGCATATTTTAAAATCAAGAGAAGTGTGCTTTAGGGTTGTAGCCTTTCTTTGTTCCTACTAATTTTGTATGATGAAAAAAATCATTATAGAAACAGAACTATATGAAAAATAATGTAGTGTTAAAATTGGAGACTCATCAGACCCTGCATTTTATAGACAGTACACCTTATTTATTGAAAGTAAAGAGAACTTACAACATTTACTGGAGAAAGTAAAAGATTTCAGTTTTCAATGTGAATTATATTTCAACATTAAAGAAAAAAGTCATTATAAATGGTCCAATAAGAAACATGTTTGATATATGCAGTGAAAATTGAGGTTCTTAATGATTTTTTTCCACTAGAATTCACAGTCAATACCCACAATAACAACAGTCAAGAAGTCAAAAGACATGTTGTGTTAGGAAAATCTGCTCTCAAGAAGCTCTCCAAAGGGCTATAGGGCAATGATGTCAGTTTAAAGAGTAAGGTGCGCCTGATTGAAGACACAGTTTTTTCAATTGCTTTTTGTATATCTGAAAATTGGACAATGAGTGAGGATGACAGAAGAATTACTACGTTTGAATTGATGAAGAATACTGAATATCTCACAGACTGCCAAAAGAACAAGCACGTCTGTTTTGTAGGCAGTGTAGCTAAGATGTTGTTTAGAATCGGAGATAGTGAAATTCGGTCTCAATATACTTTGTAGATGTTGTCAGGGTGTGTCAGACCTTAGTAAAAAAATCTGTGCAAATAAAGGTGGAGGACCAGAGAAAGCCCTTAAGAAGATGAATTGGCGCAATGGCTGGAGCTATAAATTAAACAGTTTCGGAGATTGTGTGTATGGCTGGCACAGGACAGGCCAGCAATCTGAGCTGTTATTCATATGGTCACTATTTGTTGTAAATCCAACAGCATACCACAATGAAAACAAACAATAATACACATCAAAGCATACCTGATGAGGAATAATATAAAGGCAACTAACTGAAATGTCAGTTTCCTGTGCTGCAATGTCTTGAATGTCGATGTGATACAGTAAGTTATGCCATCTGGATTTCAGACACCAGAATGACCACTCACAGTGGACAGTTTCCAGTGGAGCCTCAAGACCAAGACAAAGCAATACAAGGGGCATCCACTTCTAGAATGATAACCCTTTGATCTACACTGGACATTATGCAGTGTAGTGCTGGAAGACAAATCCCTCAGACTGGAAGGCACTCAGAACAAGAGGGGAAGATCTTGCTCCCTAAAGGAGCATCTGTCTCCATGATCTGAACCGAGTAAGGCTCTCACCCAAGGGAAATCTAAATTTACTGATGTGCCAAGACTCAAATTAGGAGAATGAGGCGGAATCTGCACTTAATAATAGACATTTATTTAAAAGTTGCCATGTTATTCTACGGTGTTTTCTCACCGTTGTCATCAAGTGCTGTCTTGTTGAGTACGATGCATAGTGACCCTATGAGCCCTGGATCGGAACCCTCTCAGATCCTGTACCATTGTCAACACCTCTGAGCACTCGAGCCCACTGTCAGTCACTGTGTCAATCCACCTCACTGAAGGTCTTCCCCTTTGCTGACCTTCCACATTCCCAAGCACAGTGTCCTTTGCCAGCTCCAGGCTTCTCCTAACAACTTGTCCAAAGTATGTCAAATAAAGTTTCTCTCCTTGTCCCCAAGGACCGTCCTGGCTGCATCTTTTCCAAGGTGCACTTGTTTGTTCTTTTTGATGGTTCATGGATGTTCAGCACTCTTCTTTCTCCAAGGCCAAACACCTCAATTCACCTTAAATATAATTTATTAAAATCTTAATGTACCTATTGTCTCTCTCATTCTTTGTATGTCCAATATACCATCTTAAATTCATGCCTAGGAGGCTACTTTGTGGACAAACGGAATTTACTTTATGTTGCCTTATTGATGGGAATTTTGTAAGATTGGACTTTTCAGTCTTAAGGATAAATGCTTAAAACCACACATAGTTTATTTTTTCTAAATTTGTGTGCACACGTGGAGAGTTTCTCTCTAGGGTTTTCCACAAATGTTTACCTTTTGAGAAAACAAAGGTTGCGTATTGTCAATTTCACTCATTTTAGATAAAGTGTTCTGGTAATGATGTTACTGTTTGCTTTTCTCAGCGGTACATATCACTGCAGCTACAGCCGCATCACTGCATAAATGGTTTACAGTTTCAGAAATTTTCCTTCCTAAAAAAAAAAAAATTAAATTGTGAAAAGGAAATCTTTGTTTTATCTGAATTGTCCTGCTTATTGTGCAGTTGAATATTTGTTGCATGTATATGCCTTTGACCTCCACTCACTCACTGCCAAGCAAGTTGGTTATAACACAACAGCAACCCTCCACTAGCTTCCCAAGGCTGTAAGCCGTAATAGGAGGAGAGGGCACATCTATTTCTCTCAGAAATGCCGGAGGAATGGCAGCTCCTGGAGACGAGATCTTTGGAATAGCAGCCACCAGAACGTCCCTGACTTTTCTGTTTGTTGTCATCACTACACACCTTCGAGTCAGAACAGGCTCATAGCTGACCCGCCAGTGGGTTTTCAGAGGCAGTAAATTGTGTGAGAGGAGATTTCCCAACCATTTGTGGAGCAGCTAGTGAATTCAAGCTGCGTGCCTTTGGGTTGACAGTGTAATTCCATGCCACCAAGCCATCAAAGATAAAGATTCAGTTTTTAACTTGGAAATAAAAGAGGAGTGCATATAATTAATAACATGAATGAAGATTTTCTACAAATTAAATTAATAAAGTGTTCCACAAAGAATTCAAGGATGTTCTCTTAAATGATATTTATTTACGTTTATATTAAATCAATTAGTGAAACAAACTAGAATATGCTTATGTTGATATAAATCCAAATTTTAACCACAACTATCAACATGGTATTTTAATAGGTGAAAAGATCTTTAAAGTGACTAGGCATGAAAAAAAAAAAAACTATTAAAAATGGTAGTTTTCATATGGATTTACAACAAATCTAGAAAATTGTACAGAAAAATGACCAACACTAGATACTCTGCTCAGAAAATTAGCTGTTATTGCTTTTGATATGTACTGTTGAGTCGACTGTTAACTCATATTGCCCCTTGGAATATTGGACGTGCACCCTGCCCTATTCTGTCCTTATCATCTCCAACACAATTGAACGCATTGCTGCAGTCACTGTGTCAATCCATCTGGTCAAGGATCTTTCTCTTATGCTGACTCTCCACTTTTCCAAGAAGGATGGTCACCTCCAAGGACTGATACCATCCTAAAAACATGGCCAAAGTTTCTGAGATAAAATTTCATTATCCTTGCTTCCAATGTGCATTCTTGTTTTACTTTCTCCTGGGCAGAAGCTGCAAATTAAATGTGAATACATTTATATACCTGAAACAGAAACCAGCAATATTAGAAAGACATCAATTCTTCCCAACTTTCTTTATTGCAACTATCATTAGCATGTCTTCTTTCAAGTCTTTAATTGATCTCCACCTAACTTTCCCAGCTTCTCTCTTGGAAAGTTTCTTCCTTGTGTGTAATCGTCACAAGTTTGTATTTTCTTTAACTGACTGATAAATAATTTTGCCAAATGTTGCATCCTCCAGGACTCTCTCCAAAACTTCTTTTAAAAAAATATTTTTTATTAATTCTATTGACTACAGGATTTTTCTCCTTTGATTCTTAACTATTTTTAATTGCTTCTTAGAGTAGAGCAATAGAGATGTATTTAATCCAATATTATAAGCATATCTAAATAATTAAAAACTAGCAGTACATGTAGTCCATAAGAAATTGTGTTGCTAATCCAAATATTATCCTTCTCTGGTGGATCAAATCTACCAGCAGCTTTTCAAAGAAAGAGAAACAGATTCTTGCTACTCAATTTAAAGTCTAAAAAGACATTAGAGGGTCAGCTATGAGTATATTCCAACTTGATGACAATGAAGTGGGTTTCTAAGAAGTTTTATATAGACACAGTGCACTGGGAAAATATACTTTGAAGAACCTCTTTAAAGTGCTAAAGAGCAAGGATATCTCTTTAAAGATTAAGGTGCACCTGATCTAAGCCATGATATTTTCAGTTGTTTCCTTTCCTTCTGAAAGTTTGACAACGAATAAGGATGACAGCTGAAGAGTCACTACCATTAAATTCTGATATTGACGAAGAATATTGAATATCTCATGGACTTGTAGTACAATAAGTCTGTCTTAATGGTGGTGTAACCAGGATGCCCCTTAGAGGCAACGATGATAAAACTGTGTCTCATGTAATTTGAACCATGGTGTCAGGAAGAATCAATCCTTGGAAGACGATGTCATGTTAGGGAAGGTAGAGAGTCAGAAAATGAGGGGACGAATCTCAATGAGATAGGTCAACACAGTAACTCTACAAACGGGCTAGTAAATGTGGGAAATTAAAAGGATGATGCAGGATCAGGCTGTGGCCCAATCTGTTGTTCATAGGGTCTTTATAAGTCATAGTCCACTTGACAACACTTAACAGTAACGTAGCCTGTGGTGATGGACAGAATAATGACCAACCAAAGATGTCGCATACTAATCTCTGGAGCCTATTATATGGTGTAATACATGACAGAGTTGGATAAAGATGTCAGATGCTTATTCCCTGGGATACAGTACACACTGTATGGTGCTGACAACACTGAATCCACCTGCCACTCCATCAAAGAAAGATGAAGTGTCTCCTTCCATCAAATGAAAATCTGTAGAACTTGATGGAGTGTCACTAGGCAGTAGAACTCATTTCACCACAAGGTGCACAGTGAGAAGAAAGGGACACTAATATGAATTTTCTGATTGAGTTTAATGTAGTCCCATAAGGGAATTAGGGTAGCAGAAAAAGAAAGATGTGATGATGAAAGCAAGGTCAATGTGATGTGATGTGATGTGATGAAGACTTAACACACACAAGTGTTTTTGAAGATGGAGGATAGTAGGAGCCATGAGCAAACAATGTGAATGGCCTCTCAATGTTGGAAAACATCCAAGAAAACAGATTCTGCACCAGAACTTCCAGGGGGTAATACAATATTTTCTGACACTCTCATTTTAGCCCAGTGTGATTCATGATCAGCTTTTGACATAAAAAACTGTAATGCAGTATTTTTTTTTTGTTTAACCTTGTACATAAATAATAATTTGTTATAGGAACTGTGGCAGTGATTTGAAACCAAGGAACCTACCTTTTAGAGAGTTTACCGTTAACTTACTCTTAAAAGACTTGTAGTTGTTGAATTGTAGTTGTTGAATTCTGTCAACTCTAACACATAGTAACCCTTCATACAATAACTTGAAACCCGACTTGGTGCTGTGGCATCCTTGCAGTTCTCATTCTACTTAAATCCATTGTTACAGTCCCTGTCAGTACATCTTGTTGAGGGCCTTCCCCTCCCTCTGACCATCCACTTTCAGAGCATAATGTAATTTTCCAGTGACTGGCCTTCCTTGCAGTGTGCCCAAAGTGTAAAATCATTTCATAGGACTCACCAATCTATAAACGGAATTAAATCGGGTAGTTCTAAAGCCACAGTTCTTTACTGAGGAAATAGATGAGTCTAGGCTACTCTAATTCAAAATTAATTATTATTATTAATTATTATTATTATTCAGAGCACAGAGGTTGCTAGCACTAATTTGGGGTGTTAGTGTCCCTTGAAATGCACACAATATTCCACTTGGACTTCTCCCAGCTCCTAGAAATGTACCAAATAGAAAACACATTTTCCAAGGGATGCTTAATGTATTCTAAAAAAGCAGTTTGAACAAACTAATGTCATCCCGAAGCTCTGCCAGACAGGTGGGAAAGTGTGATAAAAATAGAACTGAGCCAAAGCGATTATAACAAGAAGTGAGAGATGTACAACTATGGCTATTGATAGATATTGCCATTTTCACCCAGATCTGATTTTAAAAATGAAGCCTCTACTCTGATCAGATTAACCATGAAGGAAGATGATTTCTAAGCAATGGAGTTTGAACAGGTCAGAGATGGGGGCGGGGGAGGTAGGGAGTGGTGGTGTCAAATATTGGCAACCAGAAAAGGAGGTTATATTTATCAACAGAGGGTTCTGGAATTGATTTCTGCAGCAGATTGGAAAATGAGAAAAACTGGTTGACTGTGGTGAAGACAGAGGGAAGGTTTGCAATAAGGAAGCAGATGTGAGGACTCAAGGACAGGAAGAGTCACAGATGGTAGAAGTTGTAAGGTAGGTGACCGTCCAAATGAGGGCGTTTTCACTGAAGTCAGCGGAGACTTTTTACAAGGTGAAGGAAGTCCAGACACTTGTGCCAGCCACCCAGACCACTTGAGTGCCGCTGAGTTAGTAGTATTGTCTGTAAATCTTACAAGAACAGATTCTTTCAGTTTCCCTTCATTTCTAAAATGAAATCTCGAAAAGTATGTATTACTGAGACAGCAATTCAGAGAGAAGACAGAATGATCTCAATGTAAAAGTTTTATTCAGTTATACTCAATTTTCTCATCACTAGTCCCTCCAATGGTAAAATGATGGTTTCCCTAAAAACCAAAGGAAGAGTACAATTTTATGCAACGTGCACACTATAAGCATATGTTCATATTACTAACAAAAGATTGGTGTACAATCATGATATTGTTGTTGTTGATTGCCTTTAAGTCGAGCACAACTCATAACAACCCTAAGAACAAAAGGCCTGAAGCCCCTCTACAACTATGAACATTGATCAAAGTTCATAGAGTTTCCGAAGACATGTTCTTTAGGAAGTAGACGCCACTCCTGCTTCTTGGAAAAAGCAGAAAAAGGTGACATTTAGAAATTACTGGTTTTTTTAACAAGAAGGTATTTATTAATTTGCTTTGATATAGTATATCACTTCTTGTTGGTGTTTTCTAAAAAGAATGTTTCCTCTAAAATTTTCTATAAAAGAAAACAATCAGAGGTAAGCGACTTTCTCAAATATTATTACATTAATAGTTATACTCCAAGACTTTTCATTGTTAAATGTGACAGAAGGCTTATTTGTCTCCACTGTCATCATTGTAGATATTAAAAGACCCTCAAATACACCTCCCCCTCCCATTTTGTATCTTTCTGGGAAAAGGTTTGTCAGTGAGCCATGATTCCATTCTTACAGTTATTCCTTAACCTCCTATGTCTTCTATCTCCAGCCGCTTCAGTATATTTAATCATTTGTTCAGTCCTGTAAGACTTCATTAATAGTTGATGAGTTGCAACTGCAGAGACAAGTCTACTGCACTTCCACTTTCACCTAAGCTTTATAGAGATGCAAGTACTGCTGCTAGCATAACAATGAGGAAAGCCCAGACAAATGAAATATCATAACTCTTCTTGAGTTAATCACAGAGCTGAGAGAACAAGGGTACAATTTAAATTGCAAAAGGGGCCAAGTTCAAGTAGATTTCACTACATGTGCCAATGCTTTGGAAGAAGAGATGCACACCACAACACTACAAGGTAGAATGATCAGCTACATTTCAATGATGAGGTAAATGCCTGGAGACAACACCTTCACAGGCTCGTTCCTAAACAACTTCACTGAGTATTCATATATGAGAAGACAGAGAAAAGTAGAAACTCGAAGAGCAATAGTGAACATGCAGGAGGTGGTCAGCTCTAGGGTGGACCAGGCCTATTTGCTGACCTGCTATTTCTCTTGTAACTCAACTCTCACTGCCATTGGTTCAGAGCTGACTCAGAACATACCCTCCATTGAGTTTCCACATCTGTCAATGAGCAGGGGGGCATTACCTCTCTTCCTTCACGGTGCTGAAAGAAGCCGGCTGTGGGTTTGTTGTTGTTGTTGTTGTTATGTGCTGTCGAGTCGCTTGCAACAGACCTAAACCCTGCTCTATCCTGTGCCAACCTCACTGTCTCCGATACACCCATCCCAATTACCCCAATCACTGAATCAATCCACCTCTTAGGGGCCCTTCCCCTTCTGCGCTGTTCCTCCAACTTCCCAAGCATGATGTACCTCTCCAAGGACTGATCCCTCCTCACAACATGTCCAAAGCATATCAGACGAAGCCTCAGAATCCTTGCCTCCAAGGAGCAGCTTGCTTTAACCCTCTCCAGGATGAATCTGTGGGTTAACAGAAGAAAATGTGAGTCATGGAGGAGCCACTATTAGCTTGGGTGGCTAGGGGAAAGGGAGAAGAGACATAAGCTCACTACCTCTGGTAAAGCAGAGAACTAGCTGAGGTCAGTTATATGGGCATAAAAATAATTTAAAAGTCCAAATTGAAGGCGATGGCTCTCGAGGAAGGCTCGCTGTCTCTGATTTGGAAGAAAGTCCATCTTCTTCATTCAGCATCTGTGGGCCCGCCATTCTCTATATGATTTCTTTTAAAAAGTATTATAAATTGGAAAAAAGTGTGTAAAGCAAATTGGTTTCATATTTAACAATTCATATATGTTTTGTTTTATAATATGAATTACAAAAAATTAAGGATGTCCACAGATAACTTCATGCTTCGCATTTTCTCCCTGTAATTCTCCTTTCCATAAACCCTTCCATTTATATCCCTTCTTGCCTTCTACATTTTACATAGGGAAGACTTTTTAAAAAACAAAGACACCAATGAAACAAAAAATTTAGTGAATTTTACACACAACTAATGCAAGTGTTCCTCACCATAAGCACATATCCACCCACAGATGTGTACAAATGCACACAAGCTAAGCAAATATCTAGACACATCATATTCACCATTGAAAAGATAAACAGCAAGACAGCCAAAGAAAGAGGGCAGATTATGTATCATTTAGCAAATTAAAAAGCATTGCTAACTTTATCTTCAAGAAGTATAAAAGTCAGAAAGCAATGGAGTGATAGTTGTCAAAAGAACAATGCAAAAAGCCAGTGCTATCGGCTTCTGATCCCACATGAAGTTTTGGAACAGAGTTGAGCAGTCCTAAGGGGTTTTTGAAGCTGTAATTCTTTGTAAATTGCTGCTACATCTTTCCCCCATTGGAGCAGCGGTCCAAGTTATCAACCTTCGCGTTAACATCCAGACACCTAAGCATTAAAACAAGGCTTCAACCAGAATTGCTTACTCTGTGGAAATATCTTTCTTTTTTTTATTATTAAATTTTATTAGTTTTAATGAACATTTACAGGGATTTTGGGTTTTCATTCCTTCATTGCTGCACCATTCTCTCTACCCTCCTCCCCAGTTTGTTCTTCTTCCCCGCCATCCCAATATCTGTTTTAATTGTCCAGTTGCCACAGTGCTTGTCAAAGTCAGTTCTGATTAATCTCCTTTGTCGGTGTGTCCTTTGCCATTCCCTATCACTCCTCCCTGAGAGACACTTCACCCTGATTCATAAGGAAAAGGGGATGGCGTATTCTCTTAGCTACTTCCTGCTGAAAAGGGACGCTGTGGGTTTCAGGGTGAAGATCTTCTCTCACTACTCTAAAGGGCCCCTTTGGCAGTAGGAAACACATAGACTATTATGGAGATTGATTTTGGAATTTAGATGCACTCTTATTGATTGTGCTTGGCCATACATGTTCATATCCTTGAAGATGTATCATGGGGGTGTTGCAACCCAGAAGACACAAATTTGACTAACAAGTTATAAGTACATGAGTCAAAAATTATGGAAAAGTAAAAGACAGGATTCTTTCATTGTTTTACAAACCCTCCCCCAGATCCCCTCCACCATGTAGCCCTCGCTCTAGACTCCTGTGATGACAGAAATACCTAGTCGTATATCTCTTTTAAACAGTTTTCTCCCTCCTCTGTTTCAGTGCAGTATACATTATTGAACCCATCTTACTCAGTCTCTCCCCAACCCCAAGGACAGTCCCATTCTACAACAGTGGCATCATGTAATATTTGTCCTTTTGTGACTGGGATATTTCACTCAGCATAATGTTCTCCAGAGTCAACCATTTTGAATAATATTGCATGAGTTCCTTGTTTTTTAATGCAGCATAGTATTCCATTGCGCGAATATACCACAGCTTCCCTAGCCATTCGTTTGTTGATGGGCACTTAGGTTGTTTCCAACTCCTTGCTATTGTGAACAAAGCTGCAATAAACATGGGTGTGCATATATCTGCTTGGATGTCAGCTATGGTCTCTTCAGGGTATATTCCCAGTAGTGGAATTGCTGGGTCAAATGGTATCTCTATTTGCAACTTTTTGAGAAAGTGCCATACTGCTTTCCACAGGGGTTGCACCATTTTACACTCCCACCAACAGTGAATCAGGGTTCCAGTTTCTCCACAACCTCGCCAGCATTTGTTGCTTGATGTTCTGTTAAATTTTGCTATTTTGACTGGGGTGAGATGATATCTCATAGTTGTTTTAATTTGCATCTCTCTTAGGGCTAGGGATTTTGAGCACTTCTTCATGTGCTTGTTAGCCATCTGAATATCGTCTTCGGTGAAGTGCCTGTTCATATCCTGTGCCCATTTTTCTATTGGATTATTTACCTTTATCTTGTTGTGGTGCTCAAGTATTTCATAAATTCTGGATATAAGTCCCTTTTCCAAGAAAATTACAAAACATTACTACAAGAAACAAAAAGAGATCTTGAAAAGTGGAAGAATATCCCTTGCTCATGGATAGGAAGACTCAATGTTGTGAAAATGGCAATACTACCAAAAGCAATTTACACATTTAATGCAATCCCAATACGAATACCAACCCCATTTTTCAAGGAGATGGAAAAGGCAATCTCCAATTTCGTATGGAATGGAAAAAAGCCCCGAATAAGCAAAGCACTCCTTAAGAATAGAAGAACGGTAGGAGGTATCTCACTCCCTGATTTCAAATCCTACTGCACTGCCATAGTGGTCAAGACAGCATGGTACTGGTACAATGACAGACACATAGATCAATGGAATCGAATTGAGAATCCAGAGATCAACCCATCTGTCTATGGTCAACTGATTTTTGACAAGGGGATGAAATCAGTGAAGTGGGGAAACGACAGCCTTTTTAACAAATGGTGTTGGCAAAATGGGAAAAATATCTGCAAAAGACTCAAGCAAGACCCACACCTCACTCCATACACAAAAACCAACTCAAGGTGGATCATGGACCTAGGACTAAAACCAAGGACTATAAACTTCATTACAGAAAAGCTAGGAACAACACTAGAAGTCCTAATCCACAACATAAACAGTCTTCCCAGTATCCTGGAAAACCTACAACCAGGAGAAGATAACATAGATGAATGGGATCTTCGAAGACTCAAATCCCTATGCACATCCAAAAACTTCTCCAGTAGGGTAAAAAGGGAAGCCACTGACTGGGAAAAAGTATTTGGTATTAGCATATCAGATAAGGAAATATCTTTCAAGAACCAAAGCAAAAGAAAAGTATATTTTCACGGAGAAAAAAGAAATAGTATTCCCAGTGACTCCAATGGTTCTTCAAGAAGAATTACTTTGACACCAGAGAAATGAAGAACTCAAGAATAGTAAAAATAAAGATACATTTATGACCAAAAAAATGCGAAAATTGATTGGCTACATCAAATATATCAAGAATGTATTGTGAAGTTTAAACAACATATAAATGTAAATTTTATGAAAGCAATAACTCACAGGATGGAAAAAAGGAATTGCAAGTAGATTTTTGTTCTTTAGATGGAAGGATGGAAGGATAGACTGTGATGTAATAACGCTCTTTACTATAACCCGACCATGGCTTTCAGACTCTTTTAAAGGAAGACTTAGTAATACTACATTGTTAGGGGACCAAATGGAATAATGAAACAGTCATTAATTACTCACTCAAAATCAAACTTAGAGGCAGATAGTGTCCTAGTTTTCTACTGATTCTGGAAGAAAATCCCACAAACTAAGTGGCTAAACACAACAAACATTTATTATTTTAGAGTTTCTCAGGGACATGCCTTTTCACTGGTTTTTAAGCCTCTGGAGATGACCTGCATTCTTGGGCTTAGGGCACTTCTTCTCTGACTACACTTCCTCCAGAAGAACTGGAAAGAATTTTTTTTAAGTTGAAATTAACATATCAATTCAATTTTTGGCTAGGATGAGATAAGGTTACCCACACATTTCACCACGAACAAACAAAATATCTGGGAAAAGATGCACATAATAGCTAGGTGTGACTGGAAAACGAAATGGCAGGAAATATGAATGAGTAGGAATGCCAGAATGTGAATGTTACTGCTCTGACAGGGGATTTACCGTTTTCCTTTTTCGATAAAATACACCCTAAATCAGAGACAGTTTAAACTTAGAGCAAAGTCTTTAGGTTCTCTTTTAAAGAGAGGGAAATGCAATTCCAAACCTTTCGAGAGATCAGATAGCCTTCAAGTGTCTTTTCTCTGTTCTTGTACACTCTGACTCATAAGATAATATGCCATTGGCAGGAGAGATAGAAAATCATAAAAACAAACTTATCAAGGATAGAAAATTGGGGTTTCAGGTGAGCAGGACCATTCTCACTTCTTTATTCCTCTCTGTTTCCCTGGTCATTGGACCCCAGATACAGTGGCACCACAGAAGTGGGCAGGTTGGGCAGATAAAATGAAGAGTTCCAGGGAAATGGAGAATGCTGGAGATATTGGAGAGAGAGAGGCTCTTGGAAAAGCACCCCTATGAAGCTGCTTAGAGCTCTCCAAACTTGTGCTTTCAGGAGATGGTCTTAATAACGTGCCAAGTCTATGTGTAAGGGGTTAATTCTCAGTATTTGGCCCAAGTCCTGGACTGACCACTAGGTGGTGAGAAAGATCTGAGTATCTTTACAAAACCTTTGAAAGCTGAACTGGTGATGCAACCAAATCAAAAGAAAGGGGATTAAACTTTATTGCCTCCATCGAAATAGATAACTTGCCTCTAAAACCAAAATGACAGCATACTTCTTAGGATTTAAATAAGATTCATGATTCAAAACTAATGGTAGTATTAACTCCACATGCTAAGATCCATGATAGCCACAACTTGCAGGTAAGAAGGAAAAACCAACAAACACCAATGATGTAATGCATCATCCAAAAACCATGTTTTCGCAGATAACATATGCTTTCTTGAACAGTTAGTGGTGGGAACTCATGAAGCAATGGTAATACAATATTAGCAAAGAAATAAAAGATATAAGAACACTGAAAAAGAATGACTAATTTTTGACACTATGCAACATGGAGGAGTCTAGAGGACATTAGCCGTGCGATATAAATAAGAAAAAAAATGACAAATACTGTAGAAGACTACTGTTATAAAAGACTAGAGAAAGGTTTACACACAGAAAGGATGGATGTCTTATGGTTATCAGGGAGGACAAGCGAGAGAGCAGAAAATGAGTTGCTAGATGACAAATATTTAATGGGTTGAGTGAAGAGCATATGGAATGAATGGGGGATCAGACATTGTGTGTATTGTGATAGAAGTTGGGGAACAGGATGTGCACTGATTATCAATTGAGAGGAAAAACCATATTCTTCATAAACGTTCATGCAATTTAAAACAAAAGATAACCCCGAAAAAACATTAAAAAAACAAGCAAGAAATTAAAGGCCTTCTGAGTGGGGAGGAGGAAAGAGTCACAAAGTAAAAATCACAAAACTGAAAAAAATATAATAATATTATTCATAAAATAATGTTAATAATACAATACCCAAGAACAAAGCATCATTCAATGATGGATTCAGTAAAAGAATGGAGAATTACATGATTAACCACACTCACGTGATGTCTTGCTTAGAAAAGCAGAGGGTCAGCAAAAGAAAGGAAGACCATCAAAGGGAGGAATGGACACAGTGATGGCCTTGACCAGTGGGCGTAAGTGGGGGCAGAGATTGTGAGGATGGCACACGACATTTGCACAGAGGCTCCCTAGGAGGGGGAACCAGCTTGAGTAGATCTGACAACAAACTGTGTTCTTTACATTCCAGATGTCAATTCTAACTTTTAATACTCATGTGATTTTATCATAAAAATCACTGAGTGACAATAAAAGCTCAAATCCACTTAGAGACGAGCTGGTCATCTACTCTTCTGACATTTCAGTCATTGACACTGTCGTAGTCCTACCTTAAACAAACGAGTTCACCAGGAGATGGAACTGAATTCACACAAACAGGTTTGTGTGATTTCAAAGTTTACAGATTTGCTCTGGACATTTGATTATCTTTAGTCAAATTTTAAAATTAGAAAAACAGTCATCTTTGCTCATCTGTTAACCATTTCTGGTATATTACATTTCTATGTGTAGATCTATGATCCTATATGATATCTTTTTATGTTTTCTTTAAGTTTTTTTTTATTAAATGTATTACAATCTGCTGGTAACAAAATGAAACAATTTTATTTTCTTGGTTGGAAATTTAAATTTTTGCCTTTATTTTCAAAAGCTATTCAGGAATTTTTCCATTCTTTTTTGCCAGTTTTAAAAGAAAACACTACTCCTCACAGTGTAAAGATTATATTTAATTGTTTTCCTGTTTTTAATGGTTGGTGACTACATGTATCCAAAGGTCTTATATTTCTTCCTTTTTTGTATAATGTACTTTTTTTTAGCTCAAGATATTCTGAAGCTTTTATCTTTTTAGTAATAGATTGTTATGCGTTCTGCTTTTTTTACCTTTTATAGTTTTAATTCTGCTCATCTTGTTGAGATCATTGAGTTTCTTATGATTTTGACTTTGTGTTTTTCAGCAAAATCTAAAAATATTCTCCAATTATTATTCCATTATCTGAAGGTCATTGACGTTCTCTTTCCTTTCCCTTTTATTTTTGTTTTAAAAATCCTTATTCTTCATTTTGTATCATTGCTTCAAGTTTCCCCTCTGCCCCCCAGATTTAACCATTCCTCTCATCATGGTTTACGTCTTTTTCTCCCCCATGTCCTTCAGGTGGCGTAGGGAGCCCTGGTGGCACAGTTCTTAGGGACTGGCACTGGGAACTCAAAGGCTTCATGGTTTTGAATCTATCAATTGCTCCAAGGGGGATAAACTTGTGTAGTCTCCACCTGTGTGATTTCTAGTCTTGGAAAATCTGCTGGAGATTCCTCTATAAATTAGTTCTGACCCAGAATAAATGAGTCGGGGATTTTTATTGATTTTTGAGTCAATGGAGAATTGTATAACGTCATTAAGATCTTCACCCTGAAACCCACAGCGTCCCTTTTCATCAGGAAGTAGCTAAGAGAATATGCCATCCCCTTTTCCTTATGACTCAGGGTAAAGTCTCTCTCAGGGAGGAGTGATAGGGAATGGCAAAGGACACACTGACAAAGAAGATTAATCAGAACTGGCTTTGACAAGCACTGTGGCATTTGGACAAGAACAAACTGGGAGGAGGGTAGAGAGAATAGTGCAACAATGAATGAATGGAAACCCAAAATCTCTGTAAATGTTTATGAAAATTAATAAAATATAATTATAGAAAAAAATAAAATAAAAAAAATTAAAACAAAATAATTTAAAAACAAGAGGAAGAGTAAACCTATGAAATAATATTAGATATAAACACATTTTAATGAGAAAATGACATTTTTAAAATTTAACAATATTGAAAGCATTGACAAAAAAAGAAGGCTCCAGGAACTACCAGAATGCCAGTTGAGAATTTTTCAACAAATAGCCCTCGTTGGACTCACTGAACTATGAGGAAAAAATGTGGAAGACAACTACCAGACCAACTGATTCGGCGTAATGAAGAAATTGTAAGAAAATTATATATAAGTAAAATCTTGCAGAAGGTAATCAAACAATACTGAAGTAATCGATCCAATGGAAGCTTCCAGAAATTCAGACTGGATTCAAAAGGTGCTGATTCCCGGGGGAAAAGAGACACTGTTCAGTGGAATGTACGGTACATTGCTTATGTCAGATGGATTTTGAGAAAAAGCAAAGAATATCAGAAAGACTGTCATTTGAGTTTCACTGACTTTGCAAGGAGAAAATGTGTGGGTCATATTAAATGATGGATAATGTTAAGAAGAGAGGGAATTCTGTAACACTTAATAGTGTTCATGTGGAACCTGTGCATAGAACAAGAAACAGTCCTTTAACCAGAATTAAGGGATTCTGCATGGCTTGAACGTGGGAAAGAAGTGTGCCAGGGACACTCCTTGCTCTGAGTCTACTTAATCTGTTTGCTGTGCAAATAATTCAAGAACTTGCACGATGTGAAGAATGTGGCATCAGAATTGGAAGAAGAGTCACCAACTCCTTGCGTTGCCTAGATGACAGGACCTTGCTTGTTTAAACTGAAGAGAACTTGAAATGCTTACTACTAAAAAAGACCCAAGAATATGGTCTTCTGCATGAATGATATTATAGTGTGGCCTTGATAGAATGAAACATTCAGAGAAATGTTATACTTTTAAATGTTTAAAGAGATTGAGTTAGAATCTTTTAGAATAGTGCTATCTTTAGCATTCTTGCTTTTTTTTAATTTGAAGTGTTCTATCTTATTGCCAATAAGATAGAAATGCTGGGAAGATGGAATGGAACTCATAAGCCGAAGGCTGACAAGAATGACATTTTTACTTTTATTCTATTTTTATTACTTAGATGGTTTCTCCAAAATCTGGAAAAAGCATTGTGATTCATATTTATATGACTAATTCTGAATATATAGCAATAAAATAACAGCCATTTAAAAAAGACTTTTAAGTAAAAAGTTTTATAAATTTTTAGTTATGGTACAGAAGTTATTTATTTAAAATACGTTTAATTTAATGAAAATTAGAAAAAAATCCAAATAATTAATTTTATCACTGAATATTTTTATCACAAGTTTTGAATAACAATTTAGTGAGTCAAAGTTGTTAATTACTGAGACCATGTATAAAGAAACATTATTAACACACGGATTTAAATTAGGCCTTTACAATGTCATGTACATTGTAAACTTTAAATACAATTTGAACAATAATTTCAAGAATTAATTGAGACTTCTGATTTGATTAAATGCTTTTAATTATCATGTTGCTTTTAGTAGACACTAGAAGCAATTTATGTATCTATATTGGGTTTACAACTTCTATCATATGTCATTGTAGCACAAGTTGGTTCATATTGCATTGGTAGGGTGTCACGAATTTCTGGTTAGAAAATTCACAGTTATCTCTGCTCAAAAATCCCAGCATGACATTTAGTAATACTTCAATACCCTTTTCATTTTTGGAGTATGGGGTTGGCCTATAATTCATAGCATAATTTTACTGTCTAAAGCATGTCTAGGAACTTTGTATCTTCTCAAATGTGTACAAAATACTTCCAGGTCATTGTATTGAAACACACTCTCAGCCTGTCCACTTCTGTATTCTTCAGTCATCATTTTCAATTTTTGACCTTAGTTTATTTCAAAGTTTTTATGCATCACTTTCTTGAACATACTCCTGAAGGGTAAAATTTTGGCCTGAAAATCTTATCAGTTTCAGAGTCTAAAGAAAGTGTTGTTGGAAAGCTTAAGGAAAAGTTTAATGGTAACCAGTGGATATGTCTTGTGATTCCAACTCACTTTAAATTATTACAGGTACATTCTTTGTTAATGTCACTTTATTTTTTAAATGAAAGAATTTATTTCACACACAAAATTAGAAATGTTAATTACCAACACATTTAAGAGAAATAAAAGGCAATTATTTCTTCCCTTTCTGTGCAAAGATTTGTTAAACCAAAAACCCTGTTAATTTAAAAGCTATTACAAGTTATGATTAATCTTAATACTCACAATGCTTACCGAGAATCAATTGCTGAAACCTTTAATTAAAAGTTGAATAATCATTAAAATTATGTAATTTGGAAAGAAAATGGTCTGAGTTCAAACATTTTTCTAATTTGATACTAAATTTACTTAAAAATTAGTTAAATACTGGTATCTTTCCAAGCAGTGTGTTTGAATTGCCATTTTGAGAGATACCTATATTTTTTCTACTTTAATTCTAAAACAAAGCACATAAAAATTATTTTATTCAAAATATAGCATTGTTGATATCCATGAACTCTGCTCTTTTAAAACAGAAGTCGCCAAAGCTATCCTTACTCAAACTAGACACATATCCCAATTAATGACATGAATATTGTCATCATTCTTCAAGATAATGCTGGATTTACATGGGCTATAAGTAGGCACAATCCTACAAAAGGAAATTAATCTATGAAAAAGACTTGAAATTATGATATCATAGTACATTAAAAAGAATGCAGTATCAAGACTTTGATGTAGACACATTATGCTAATACTCTATTTTCTTTTTATGTTGTCTGGCATTACTCTATGGAAGAAGAAATAAAAATAAATAGCTTGTCAACAAACTATTGAGTCTGAATACAAAATGCCAAGATTGCAGAAGCGAAGAACGAGATGCAGCTTTCACTGAGTATACAACAAAATGCATTCTACAAAAGAATGGGTATAGCAAGCAAAGTTCCCACTCAGAACATTTAAAATTAAATTTGCAGAAGGTAGATTACTTCTTTGATGACAGAAACTTATTAGGAATTTCTAGCTCAGTCCAAAATAAAATAGTCAGCTTGCACATCAATATTGAACTACAATGAATGTTTTTGAGTTTAAAGTGCATAAAAAGAGTAACTCCAAAGAAAATAAATTTTTTTCTTTAACTTATTAATTTAAATACAAGAAATTAAAAATCACTTTATTAGTCCTTTGATCATGTTACCATTTTTTCACCGAGTTTCCCTGCTTTGATTTATAATTTTATTTTTTATTTTTTTATTTATAATTTTAATTGACCTTCAATTTGTGAGATCTGGACTTTCTTGTAACCTTTAGACACAAAACCTCTTATGAAATAAGTTACAGTGAAATAATATTTTTATATGACCAAGCATAAGTTATTTTTTTTTAGCCTTATAAGTTTTAGTGGCCTAATGTCAAGAAGCTGCCATCCTGAAGGCACACAGTTCGAATCCCCCAGCTGCTCCTCTGGAGAAGAATGGACAATCTCTTCCCTTGCAATTAACTGCCTGTAAAAACTTGGTGGAGGGTCAGCTATGGGTCAGATCTGACTCAATGTTACACAACAACAGTCACAATATAAAATAGGAACAACATAAGGGTTTTGTAGTTCAAAATCACAGTTCAATTCCTTTATATTGGAAAGAGCTTCATAAAGTTATGAATACAGGCAGTAGTCATTGTGAAGATTAAATGAGATGGGACTGCAGTCACTCAGGAGCCAGCCAAGTGGCTTTGGATAAGTTCCTTAACTTCACTCCCCAAAATGAGGATAAAAATAGCTTTGATATTACTGAGGTGATGATACAGACGATGTCAGTGAAGTATGAAAAATCAAAATGTTCATGGCCATCAAGTCATCTTCAGTTAGTTTCCAAGGCTGTAAATTGCTAGAGGAAAGAATACCTATATTTCTCCAGAGGAGGTGCTGGTAGAGTCAGCCTTTGGGTTAGCAGGACGACTGGCCACAGACTAGACCACCAGAGCTTGCTACTAACGTGTTGTTGCCGTTCTTGTTTACAGTGGGGTCGGAACCCACCAATAGCTGACCCTCCAGCAGGTTTTCAGAGGTAGAGTTAATTGACTGGGGGGAGATTGCCCATCCTTTTTCCCACAGAGCAGCTCGTGGGTTCGAACTACATGCCTTCAGTATTGCAGTGCAGTTTCTTACCACTAGGCCACCCAAACTCCCCATATTAGACCTTTATTAAATGTTTGTCACTATTGTTGCTGTTGTAACTATGTGAAGTGCTTTATTCTGGCTTTAGCTGGAAGTATTTAAAGAAAAACTGAAATAGCAAAACTAAGAACCTGTAAGATTAAACCTCCATAACTTCCACCCATCATCTTCCTCCAGATCCAGAACTTTCTCATCACTGCTATCAGTGCCCCTCCCCCAAATAGGTAGACCTCACTTAAAAAACCCAGCATTAATACAGGAGAACTTAGGGAATAGGTACTTCCGTACACTTGCAAAAATCACTTGTTTTATGAGGATTTGTACAAGAGAGAGCTGTGGTAGTCTAATAGTAAGGAACTGAATTGTCAAACTGAAGGCACATGGGTCAAATTCACCTGCTTCACCGGAGAGAGACGGTCAGTCTGCTCCAAAGACATTAACTGCCCCTGAAAAACTGCTGGAGGGGAAGCTATGAGTCAATTTTCAACTCAAAGGCAATGTATTTTCTTTTGTTTTGAGTTCTGAAAAGTTAATGGTTTAAACTATTCTATATATGTGAGCTGGTGTATTATGAATCATCTCAGTCATTCCCTATCCCTACTGCCCTCAACTATTCCACTTTCAATTGTGTCTGTGGGGTCTGTGATGTGTGGAAAGTAACACAGAAAGTAAGAAAAGAATCCATCAGGAAATTGGTTATGCTGTTGTTGATGGTGCAGGCTGGTGCGTATGGTGAATGGCAGGCCAGACACCTGTCGACCGACGCTGTAAATTGTCAGCTGTTGGACAGCTGGGTCAGATTAGATGGAGCTCCCTGAGGGAACAAGGTTCAAACGTCTATGGAGTATTCCTCTGTATAGAATCTCAGCACTCTAAACCACACCCCCAGGAGAAATAAAGGTGTCTACTTGGCTCATAACTTCTAGGAAAGTGAAGGTTCTAGATGTATTCCGCCCTACTCTTACCTCTTTAATACAACAAATAACTCAGTCACAAATGAAGTCTTTACCATAGACAAAGAGGTTAGGATCACAAAATAGGAAGTTATGGTTGGAAGAGGCACATTGTTTAGTTCATTGTACCATACTATGTCTCCACTTTATATGTTTCTCACTTAAAATAGAAACTTCAGTGCACTAACAGTATCAACAATATTCTGGAATATGAGTTATTTCTCATTAGCTAATTTTAATTCTTAATCATCATACAGAAATCTCTGAGGTACCATAGTCTTTCAGTGGTTTCTTTCTCTCTGGATTCACCTTGCCAGCCACTCTTTTCTCTTTCAAACAACATTTTCTGTTTTCTGTTTGAGGAGTGAATTCTTAGAAGAAAGCAATCTCATTCCAAGGAAAGGGTTAAATTCTCTTTCCTGTCCACCTCACTGGTGAGATGCAGAGAAGTGGGGTGGTGACTTGTGCATTTAGGACAGAAATTTGGACAGACAACTTGTCATGTCAATGACCCTGTTAACAAATTCATTTATGGTTAAAAGTTGTGAAATGAACTATGCAGTGACTTACCAAACATTAGAGAATATCAAGCTGGCAAGGTTAGAATACAGGTCTCAAATATTTAATGTTCTATAATTGGAAATTTCAAGGTTGTATGAAACTTAAAGGTGGTTATATAGAAAAAGGAAAAAATCAATTATTTCTGTACATGGAAAACATGTAGAGTTAGAAGAGTGAAAACACTGTTTCTCACCTTCCTTCTCTAGACATATTTACAAGGAATTTTAGGTGGAAGACCAGTTATAAAAGTTCACAAAGCACAGCGTCTATGGAGTCCATAACTGGAGAATCTGCACAGATAGGTAATGGACCCAAACGGTGGTTGACATGAACTTCCTGTAGATCTGAGATAGATTTTGGTATTCAGTAAATCTGATTCTATATCCATACATATGCATGAATGTATATTTATACTGGGAAACGCAAAATACAAAAGCCTGCAGGAAATATGTTGCCCCTTGACTTTAAATTTTACTGCCAGCAGCCAGGAAAGTGAATCTGTTAACAGTGAGGGAAGTATTATTCAGCACATCTATCCACTTTGAGAAGAAATGGAGAATCATTTCCTTCTCAATAGGGTCTTAGTATTTACATTGTTTAACTCACCTTAAAACAAATGGAAAGCATTTTTTTCTCAGTCCTCATTCAATGATATTTAGTACAATTTGGCTTGAAAGATAGGGACAGGAAGGTGAAGTGGTCCCCTTCAAGCACAGGAATTCTATTCTGGTTGAGAAGGTATTTTGATGTGAGTTTGTGGAAAAATTATTTTTTTGTGTTTCCAAATGTTCTAATATTTTTACTCAGGTTAAAAATTGGTTATATTGTCTTTTTACTACAGAGTGCTAATGACTCTTTCAATATTCCAGATAAAGTTTTTTATTTGACTGATAAATATATTTCTCTTTATCTTTATTATCTTGTTAGAACAAATAGGGACTTTATTACAGCAATGAGGGAAGAGTGGTGAAAGCAGACACCATGTCTTGTGCATGTTCTCATAGGTAAACTCCCTCTTTCTCCATTAATGCAGATGTCTTCTCATTGTTTTATAGGAATGTTTTATCATTTATTGATATCATCATTTACTTTTTTATAATTATTCATCTACATGTTTCATTAATGTATAGAATTGTTTGATGCAATCATTTCTGTACAATATCTTTTATAAGTGAAGGAAAATTTATGTCCCACTAGTTATAATAATTGGATGTTACATTATCACAAATAATTTTTCCACATCCATTGAAATGGTCATGTGCCTTTTCTCATTTATTTAGTTGTGAGGTTGGTTCACAGTCATGAATTTCCAAATACTATAACACCTATGGATGGGGAAGAGATTGAGATTGTACACAGCTTTAGTTTGCTTGGCTCCACAGTCAACAGTCTTGGCACCAGCAGCCAGGAAATTAAAAGGCACATTGCCGTGGGAAAGTCTGCTGTTAGGGACCTCTCCAAAGTACTGAAGAGCAATGGTGTCTCTCTGGAGACAAAGGTGTGTCTGATACAGGCCATGGTCTTTGCAATCACTTGTTATGCATCAGAGAGTTGGACAATGACCAAGGAGGATAGAAGGAGAATTGATACCTTTGAGCTGTGGTGCTGGAGAAGAGTATTGAGAATACCATGGACTGCTAGGAAAACAAACAGATTTTTCCTGGAAAGGGTTAAACCAGGTGGCTCCTTGGAGGCAAGGATTCTGAGGCTCCGTCTAACATACTTTGGACATGTTGTGAGGAGAGACCGGTCCTTAGAGAGGTACATCATGCTTGGGAGGGTGGAGGGACAGCGCAGGAGAGAAAAGCCCCCTATGAGATGGATTGATTCAGTGACTGGGATAATCGGGATGGGAGTGTCAGAGACAGTGAGATAGGCACAGGATAGAGCAGGGTTTAGGGCTTTTGTACATAGGGTTGCTATTAGTCGCAAGCGACTCGACGGCACATAACAACAACAACAACAACAACAACAACAACATAAGACCTTGCACTCCTATATTGTTGAGTTGGAACTGACTCCTACCTGACCCTCTAACTGGTGTTCAGTGGTTCTCCAATCACATTGGAGAAGAGCAGGCCTCTTTATCCCACGGAGCATCTGGTGGATTCAGACTGTGTACCTTTGAACTGACGGTGCGAGTCTTACCACCAAACCACCAGAGCTCCCTAATGACTGTAGGGAATCCCTTTTCGTTTACAAAATATTATTCCTTTTATATAATGTCAGAGACAACTTGCTAATATTTTTGCTAAGGATTTTTGCACCCATATTTATGAGGAATATTACTGCAAAATTTCCTTTTACAATATCCTAGAGAACTTTTATTGCTAGCTTTATGCTTATCCATAAAATGAGTTGTGGTATGATCCTTCTATTTTCTAAGCTACATTTTTGAAGAGAACTCTATTTTAAGTGATAACAATTTCCAGTAAAATACGAATTTGCCAATTTATTTCAAAGAGTGTTTTTCTGAAGAATTTACTATTTTGAATGTGTTCTACATATATACTTGTGTTTATATGTATGTGTGTGCGTGCGTGTGTGTGTGTGTGTGTGTGTATATATATATATATATATATATATATATATATATTTAGGGGTTGATCTAAGGTCTGTGTGCTTGCTACTAATCTCAGTTCAGTTCTGACACCCTTTGTTGTCATTACTTGAGTGTGTCCTAAATTAACACAGGTTGGAGGTTAGTCTGAAGAGTGTCTGGGTCTACACGCAGAATAGAGAAAGCTTTTATCCAACTAAGTTTCTTCCAAAATTTCGTATCATCTACAATGGACATTTTGTATTGTATCTCTTACCAAATGTGTGAGGTCTCTAGCAAAAAATTCCTCCCAGTATTGTATGATGTCCCATCAGAGTCTACTCAAGGCAAACAAACAAACAAAAACAAACAAACAAACAAAAAACCCTAAGAGAAAAGGAAAAAAATAGAAACCATTAAGAAATGCACCACATTGATGGTTTCGATACATTTTCTACTCTCTCCACAATCTACATGATTTTGTTTCCTTTTTCAACTCAACAATTTAACACATTAGCATCTAAGAGAGAATGCACTCATGGCTGAGTCTCCAGTGAGTTTCCGAAGGCTGTTAAGTCCCTAAGATGGGAGGAAATTACCAATTTTTCTTCCTTGGAGTGTTTGGTCGATTCCAACAACCAGAAAAGCACCACTTTTTAGTTTTCTCAAATAGTAATGTCTTTAATAATCTTGTTCACTTTTTATCGCTGTAACAAGTGGTAAAAAAGGAACTGTAGTGGATTTATGTCACCATGACAGACACATAAAGTAAGTGTAAAATAAATTGTAAGTCAATCCTGTAAAATGTATTTCTCAGTTCCCACCTGTATGTGCTGTTTCTTCCTCATCACTATGTTAGCCAACCTCATTCAACTTAGAGAAGGATCCCCAAAGCCACTGTGCCCTGACAGTGCTGCCCATAAGCTTCTTTAGCTTCACAGGGGTGCCATCAAAGATTCTAAATTATGGTCCCTTCACTGTGTCATAAGTGTCTCCATCATATTCGGAGATTCTGTATCAGAACTACTCAATTTTAGTTTCTGAGTAGAGGAGGTGCTCGGTCAAGGTGAGATCAAAGACATTAATTTTTGAAAGAGGTGCAGATGAATCTGATCTGGAGCCACGGTTGGAAATGATCTCTCCGGGGCACTTGCCTGTCAGTGGAAACTGTTTGTCATCTGAGGCCAGGTCAGGCGAAATGCTGCTACTCAAAGCCCTGGGCTTCATCCAGGATGACAAAGGACTCGGCTCAAACGACACAAGTCAGATATCTGTGTGAGAATGTGCCTCAAAGGACAGGAGGCAGGGAGCTCGGGATACAACAAGGAATGAAAACTTCAAGATAGTGAATTACCTAAGGAAACCTTGGTGAGGCATTAATTTGAAACTTGGGGTTCTTTTTATGAAAACATTGCCATAATTTTTTCTTCTTTTCCTATTACATAGTTCTCATTTCATTCTAGCTTCAGAGGTATGCAACCTTGAGATATAGTATTTTTTTGATTAAAAGTTTTCCAAGAAGCATGAAATTGTTATTTGTTTATGTGAAATGTATAAGATATTAGTTGAAGATGCAACGTTATAAAGGCCAGTCGTCAGCATGAAGCTGTCGTTGTGCATTATGTGCCGTTGTTGAGTGCCCTGGTTTATTGGGATGCTAACAGAAGGGTGTGTGGATCCATCCACTGCTATGAGGGACAAAACTGGATGGGCAGCCTCCCCTTTGTAAAAATGAAGAGCCTCTGAAGTCTGATGGAGGGTCACTGCCAGTCAGGACAGACTAAAGGACAGTGGGATTGAGTGAGTTAAAGTCAGGTCTTAAGCATACACATTTTAAAAAAGTTTTTTTATTTACTAATGTCAGTTAAAGTTTACAGAGACTTTGGATTTCCATTCATTTATTGTACTTTTTTCCCTTTCCATCCTCCCTCCCCACCGTTCGCTCTTTTAAACAGCATTCTGCAACTTCACTTTATCACTATATGAACTACTATGTACAGTAAATGGTGAAACTTAGAAAAAGAATCAAGGTAGAGACAAACAGACACCCACACACATAAAAGATCACCTACTCTGGGAGCTAGACTTGAAATGGTCACATGTGTTTAACGTCAACAGCCAAAACTTAAACTACCAGTGAAGAAAAGAGGCAGCCCTGGTGTCCCCTGGAACTAGAGTGGAGAGGGTGGCTTAATACTGTATGAATACTATGTAAAAGCTATTGGAGATGCTGATATTGTCGCCATTGTGTACTGGCTGGTCAAAAGCACTTCTCCGAGTCTCTTCTGAGCTCCATTTTTACCTTTTCTCCTTTTTTGTGTGTGTTTTTCATTACTTTGATGGTTTTGTTTTGATGCTTGCTTGTATATCCTACCACAGCTGATCTGGTCTTCTGCCATTCTTCAGTTTGTCAAATATATTCTTGAATGTCTCTAAGTTCAGATGCGATATATTCAAGGTCTGACTAATGATATTGAAATTCCCTACCATATCTGTCCACAGACGTATTAGATTGAACTCTTGTGTATTATATTTAGCAAGTGTTTCTGTCTAGTGTTTATTTAAGACTACAATATTCAATATGTATTGAAGCTCATCATCAAGAAAACAAAGATTCCGACCACTGGGCCAACTGGCAACACCATGATAGATAGAGAAGACATTGAGATTGTTAACAATTTCAGCTTGCTCAGTTCCACAATTAGCATTCTTGGCACCTGGAGTCAGGAAATCAAAAGATGAATTGCATTAGGAAAATTTTATTCCAGAGACAGCTCCAGAGAGCTGAAGAGCAAGGATGCAATTCTAGAGAGTAAAGTACACATGATCCAAGACATGGTATTTGCAATTAATTCCTATGCATTAGAGAACTGGACAGTGAAAAAGGATGATCAATGTGGCATTGAGTTGTGCTGGAGAAGAACATTGAATGTACCATGGACTACCAAGAGAACAAACAGGTCTGTCCTGGAGAGAGTAAAACCAAGTTGCTCCTTTGAGTCATTAATTTTGAAACTCCTTCTCACATACTTTGGGCATGTTGTCAGGAGGGACAAGTCCTTGGAGAAGGAGATCGTGCTTAGAAGGGTGGAGGAACAGTATAGGAAAGGAAGAGCCTGGATGAGATGGATTGACACAGTAGCTGGGGCAATAGGGTTATGTGTGTTGGGGTCAGTGAGATTGGCTCAGGACAGAGCAAGGTTCAGAGGTATTGTGCATAAGGTCACTACTCTAGGTTTAAAACAGATGTCAAAATTTTGAAGCAAAAGTTACCATTCTTTCACTAAAACTTTTTGAAAGTAAACTATACATGCGGATTAAGTTTTACTCCTTTTGTCTAATGTACTTTAAAAAATTTTTATACTGATTTATTTAAGTTTGAATAATACACTGTTTTTCACAAAAGATCCTTTGCAATTCCTTCACCCTTCCAACCCACCGAGTTGTGCACCCCCATGATTAACACCCGTGCTCCCCATCCCCAGCCCTCTGTGTCCACCCTCCCCCACCTCCTTGGATCCTCATATTCATTCTACAATAACGGTTTTATTGTCATTTATTTTTGCTTAAGTATTTTCCATTTATGCATTATGAAGCAAAAAATGGCATTAAAAATGGCATAAACAGATGAGGGAAAGAACAGATTAGAAGTGATATATGATTGAGTATTATGGTTAGCACAGGAATCCAGAATTAAGGTTGCATAGAGAAGTGTACTCGGGGTGGGGGGTGGGGGGAAGGGACATGGGAATTGTATACTAATGAAGGATTTTTTTTTCTTTTTTTTTTTTCTCTCTTCGGAGGGGGAAGCGAGCTGGTGGGGAGGGGTGGGAAGGGAGAAAATTGCCGCAATGAATGAATGGAAATCCAAAAGCTCTGTAAAAAAAAAAAAATAAATAATTATTTAAAAAATGGCATAAGTTGATTAAAATACAACTCAAAGGAAATTTTTAGTAGGACATTTTTTCTTTATCCAAATATACCCAGATGCTTTATGTTTCCGGACATATATGTACTATATTATCATTGTTTCCTGTGCCTTTTTGACAGGTGTTGTGTGTAATTCATCCTCTGATGCATTCGTATCTACAACCTCAGGCAGTTTTTAGGTCCTCAAAGCTTAGGGAGTGGATAAATAGATAAGCAAGTGAATAAATGAATTTTGAATTAAAAGGGTTTGTTTAAGCTTAATAAACATCCAGATATTGAAGTTAACTAATTCCATTCAGATGCATTATCTGAATTGCCTGACATAGATGAACTTGAAAGGAAAAGTTTCTCCTATTGCGTTATCAGGTTGTATTATCAGATCACCATAAAAATTGATTCCCTGCATATGCACACACACATAGAATATGTAAAAAACCATTTTAAATGTCAACATTTACTACACTTAGTTTGGTGTTAACCCATAGGAATTAACACATGAGGACAAAGGCTTTATTTTGACTCCTCTAGAAGTATTTCGCAGGCACTTCTGGTCGCTGACTGAAGGTAGGTGTGCAGGTAACTAAAGTGAGTTTTCTGGTCCTTCCAACCCACCAGGGGCTCAGCAGTAGGGTAGCTATTCTCTTCCTGTCTCATTTACATCCTAAGAAATCATAGAATGAGCAGATTCTGACTTCACGGATTCTGTCTTTGAGAAATATGCTACTTTGCAAATTTTTTTTTTTTTAGTCTTATAGATTTATTGTCAAAGAACAAAACACTTAGACAATTTAAATACAAGTTGAACAGAATTACTCCGTCCAAGTGGGCAATGATGCTAACAGGCCTTCTCACTTCTGGACGCTCACCAGAGTCATTGGAGTCTTCTCTCAGGGAAGAGAGGTGGCCTTATATTCTATTCATATACATCCTTCTTATCTGCAATATAATCTACAATTTCTTGTGGACACATTAATTTTTCTGCATCTATATCAGGAATTTCAAACCCAAATTCATCCTCCATGGCCATGATAATCTCCACTTGGTCCAAACTGTCTAAGCCCAGGTCTTGTAATAAATAATCTCTGTATTCTGTTGTGAGTTATTGTGGCGTACCATCAAGTCAGAACAGATCCAGAACTGACCTTTTAAAGGGTTTTCAGAGACACCAAACCATACGGGAAGAGATTGCCCATCTTTTTTTTTTTTCCACAGAGCTGCTGTTGCATTCAAACTGAGTGTCTTTGGGTTGGTGGCACACTTTTTTATCACTAGGCTATCAGAATTCTCTCTGTGAGTTATAGCGACAACTTAGTGGCAAGGAATTGCTCTGCCAGTGCTAAGGTTGTTGTTGTTGTTGCTGTTATGTGCCGTCGAGTCGCTTGTGACTCATAGCGACCCTATGTACAACAGCCCTAAACTCCGCTCTATCCTGTGCCAATTGCACTGTCTCTGACACTCCCATCCCAATTATCCCAGTCACTGAATCAATCCACCTCATAGAGGGCCTTCCCCTCCTGCGCCGTCCCTCTACCCTCCCAAGCATGATGTACCTCTCTAAGGACCGGTCTCTTCTCACAACATGTCCAAAGTATGTTAGAATGCTAAGGTACTCAGTTCAAATCCGTCAGCAGCTCAGCAGGAGAAGGATGGGTAATCTCCTCTCATGATTTATTGCCTCTGAAAACTCACCAGAGGATCAAGTATGGGTTGGTTCATACTGGATAGTATACCACCACCACAACAACAAATAATAACAATATGTAGGTATTACCTTGGCTATTTTGTACTTGAAATATTAATTAACCGATCAGAAAAAAAGAAAACCCACTATAAAACTGAAAACAAAGCAAAATCAAACCCCAGATATATCGAACCAACACTTGGAGTAAAACTCAAGCATTTATTGAAATATTATCGTGTAAATTTTTACATTTATAGTTCTTAGTGGAGAGCAGCTATGCCTCTATTTTGTCTGAAAGGTTATTTTCTCTCTTTCTGGTTACATTTGGATGATTACCATAAAAGAAGTAAATGTGATTTAGAGAAAGATTCTAATGGTAGGAAACAGAATGTCTTTTAAAAATAGCGTTCTTGTGAATTGAGTAAGAGCATATAATCAGAGAAATAACAGCATATAGAGACAGAGGAGAGGGCCCTCAAGGAGGTGGATGTGCCACCTGAGAACATCTGTTCTTCTGCCTGATGTGAACAAAAGCAATCTTTGAGACAGAGGCTGGGATAGAATAAGCCAGTTTTTAATTTATACACTAGTCTATAGGAGACAGGGGCTTCCTAAGTCAGGACACGAACAATCAAATGAGTCACAATTTCCCCAGTGTCTTCTCTTGTCCAGGTGTCCAGGTCTCATGTTACTTCCGGTCGCGTGTGGACTCAGCCTTGTCAAGGATCCGAGGAGCCCGGTACCATTCAGCATTTCATGACCAAAGTGGGATAATTCCCAGGAGCAGGATGCAGGTTTAAGGGGAGCACAGCTCAGCTGCGCGTTCCCAGGCAAAACAAAGAAAAGCTCTAATTAGCAAGTTATCCTCGACTTTTAAATTGCTGAGCAAATGGGTAAACAACCTCAAAATAGTCTTTTGTTTTGTTTTTTTAATAAGAAGTCAGTAAATTTCTTCCGCTAGGCTAAGAGTAAAAGAGAGGGGGAAAAAACAAAGCTTCCTTCCTTTTAAATAGTTGTAGAAGAAAACAGTCTTTCATTTTAGGATATGTGAAAATTTAATGTCTATTATTTGGAGAATTGGTGGTAAGTGCCATTGAGTCTAGTATGACTCTTAGCGACCTTGTAGACAACGCATCTGAACTGTGTCATATCCTGTGCCGTCCTCATCATCTCTGACACACTTGAACCCATTACTACAGCCAGTGTGTCAGTCCATCTTGCTGAGGGTGATGGGGTTTTTCCCTAAGGAATAGGCCCTCCTTGTAATTATGGTGCTGGAGAAGAGTCTTGAACATACCACGGACTGCCAAGAAAACAAATAGGTCTGTTCTGGAGAGAGTGAAAAACCAAGTCTCTCCTCCGAGGCTAGGATTTGGAAGATCTGCATCACTTAATTTGAGCACATAGCCAGGAGAGGCCGGTCCTTGGAGAAGGACATCACGCTTGGAAGGATGGAGGGATGGTGCAGGAGAGGAAGACCCCGGAGGAGATGGATTGATACAGTGACTGGGGCAATGGGAGTTGGTGTGTCAGAATTAGTGAGACTGGCTCAGGACAGGGCAGGGTTCAGAGCTGCTGTACAGAGGGTGGCTAATAGTCACAGGCAACTCAATGACACATAACAATAACCACACAACAACAATATACCATAGTCTTCTATTAATGTATCAATATATTACAAAACAGAACCTTTCTTACCAAGGGCATGCAAAATGCTACTTTTAAATTGCTACAGGGTATTTTTTCAAAAGAAAAGATCCCAGTTTTCTACTTGTTGTTGTGTGCCTCTGAGTTGGAACCCACTCATAGCTGACCCTCCAGTAGATTTCCAGAGGCAGTAAATTGAATGGGAGGCGGTTGTCCATCCTTCTCCTGTGGAGCAGCTGGGGGATTCCAATAGCATGATTTGGGAATTACAGCATAGCTTCTTACCACTAGGTCACTAGAACACTACCACATAAGTATCCAGGAGTGTCAGATTTCATGAGTTTACTATCTCTTGCAGAGTAATGCAGTGACTATAGTGAAATTGAACATGGCTGAGATCATGAGAACAGAGCAGGATAGATATAGGTTTCCTTCTGTTGTTCTTAAGGTCATTACAAGTTGGAATCAACTCAACAGCATTCAACAACAACAGCATATAATTAGATATGGCCAAGTAGAAAGAATCTGTATTTGCATTGCCAAACTACTTAAAGAGGCATTCCGCTGGAACTCACGCTTTAGTAACAGAAGATAAGAAGATTTCATTCTTGTGATAGTTGAGTTTATTTTGTTCTTTTTTTTTAGAAGAAAATGACTTTAGTTTGTAAGGAAGCTGTGTATTAGAGATGAGCTGGAAGGCTAACACACTGCACGGCCACAGACAGAGGGGGCCAAGGAGATGTCCTAATGTAGGCCATCGGACTTGCCCATTTGAGCTTTCATGTAGCTTTTGGGGTTTGACCTTCTGAGGCACTATCTGCTTTCTGCTTCAAGCTATGGGCAGACTGCTAGCAAGGCACTATCAATATTCCTCCTGAAAAATCAACAATGACAGTCTTCCCCGCGTCTTGCCTGTGCTCATTATCCACGTCTCCAACACTAAACCACTTAATACAAATAAAATGTCTTCTCATGTTTGGCCCGTTAGAAAGTGTACATTAGCTCTAGACTAGAAATCATCCCCAGGGAAGATGGTTTTGCTTGCTGTGTAGATTCAAATATGCAAAAGCCTTCTAACAGACAAGTGGGAGGTCCTGATTTCTGCAGAATTTTTAAATGGGTTTTGCACTGCTCTCTCTTCAGACTGCAGTTTATTGAAAAGAGATAAAGATTCAGGGCAAGACTTGATCCATATCCGCACTGCTAGCTATAGTTTTGCTCTTTAGAGAACTGTTAAGTAGCTGTAAGATGTTGCCTCATTTGGCAAATCCAGTTCATATCTCTCTTTCTTAACATTTTGGTAGAGAATGTATATATGTACAGTACCAATTATGGAACTAAAATTTACAAACATATTTAAATATATGTCACTATTTTCTTTTCTTTATGAGTAATTATCAGCCAATATCCACGTTTCTTTTTGTAGAAACCATTTATTTTATGATATTCATAACATAAGTAGCGTATAGCCAAAGTACATAGAATATTCTCCAGATTAACCATACACACACACATTGGATGAGACTGTATGCATTTGTTCATTCCATTCTCAGTAGTGTGAGACATGGCCAGCAATGTGGACATTAATGGAGGGAGAAGGCCAGGCCTTCTGATAGACTGTTATCCAACATCATTGGAAATGTAACATTGCTGCTGTAATCACAATTCTTATCAGTTAAGTAAGAGAAACATAGAAAATATCTGGTTTATTTTAGTGTGACCAAGACGTAGGCAGAGCTTTGGTGGGCTAGTCCCAAGAAGCTGCACTGCAATCCCTGAGGAACACAGTTCAAATCCACCAGTTGATCCACGGGAGAAGGATGAGAAATCTCCTCCTGTGCAATTTACTGACTGAAAACCCACCAGAGGGTTGGTTATGGGTTGGTTTCAACTGAACGGTATTCAACAATAAAGAGACATAAGCAGTGACTAGAAACCTGACACCTTGAAGCATCTAATTAAATTAAGAGTTAGAATCGTTTTATAACTCAGTCTTCTCCACTTTAGAATTGAAAAGTTCACACAAATGCTCTTTATGGAAATCTAAAGATGGGGCCATATTTGGGGTCATTTTCTCTTCTATACTTTGGACATGTTGCTAGGAGAAGCTGTTTATTGGATAGAGAGAGCCTGCTTGGGAAGGTGGAGGGACTGTCAAAGAGAGGAAGATCCTCGATCAGGTGGATTGCCATTAGAAACTGTAGCAATGTGTTCAAC
The DNA here is from genome assembly GCF_000299155.1 of Elephantulus edwardii. Lineage (NCBI taxonomy): Eukaryota > Metazoa > Chordata > Mammalia > Macroscelidea > Macroscelididae > Elephantulus > Elephantulus edwardii. The sequence continues at coordinate 21,132,479 of NW_006399764.1, read as the reverse complement.
TGTGCCAGAATTATGAGGATGACACAGGAGAGGACAGAGTTCACATGTTTTGTTCAGAGTTCATAATGAGTCGTACTCGACTCAATGGTACCTAACAACTAAAGTTTACCTGAAGTATAGATTTTTGTAGAGTACAGAAGCAAATAGCATTTGTTTCATACTAAAACTACCGTCGATACACCCACATCGACACGGTGAGGTTTCAAAGCTTGAATTGCTGAATGTAAATAGATTTTGACCACATCAGATCATAAAATGGAGGATGACTATAAAGTGCAGCTATGACACAATCAAATCATTACATAAATGCTAAACTATTGAGAATCAGGAACCTAGTTAATTTGATGCATAATAGTTATGTCTGACTCAAAGCTACCTTATCTGGACCCTGTCTCATCCTGTGCCATCCTTGTCTTCTTTGACATACTTAAGCCCTTTTCTACTGTCATCGTGTCAGTCCAAATTGTTGAGGGTCTTCCTCTCTTTCATTTACCCTCTGCCTTTTTAGCATGATGTCTTTTTCCAAGAAACTCCTTCTCCTAGTAACATGCCTGAAGTGTGTGAGACAAAGCTTTACCATTCTTGCCTCCAAGGAGCACTCCAGGTGCACTTTTTAAATAATGTATCTATTTGTTCTTTTGGAAGTCCATGGGATATTCAGTGTTCTTCAACAACACAAATACCACTTTCTTTTAAAATTCCAATATTTCTCTCTGTCAGTCATTGGACAGGGAGTGGAAAGAGACTGCACTGCAATCCCAAGGCATGCAGTTCAAGGCCAGAAGCTGTTCTGTAGGAGAAGGATGGACAATCTCCTTCCTTATGACTAATTGCCTCTGAAAACCCTCCAGAGGGTCAGCTATGGAGCAGTTCTGACTCTATGGTACACAACAACAACAACAACAACAATAACAGGAAGCAGAACTGGCCATCCACTTAGGAAATAAAAAGCCTCTGAAAATCCAATGAATAAACACTGATAAACAGATTGTGTTTCCAAAGAATAGATCTCAATCACTTTATATTAAAATCATAACCTAATTAAACATAATTTATATATGAAAATATTTTATTGACTATTATTGTTAGGTGCTGCTGAGATAAATAAACTAAAGATGATACATTCCCTCGTGTACTTGGGCATGTTATTAGGACAAGCTAATTGTTGCAGAAGGACATCATGTGTGGCAAAGTGAGTCAGTGAAAAAGAGAAGTGACCCAATGGCTGTCAAAATAGATGCAAGTAGAGGGGCCATTGCACTAGATAAAGGGGTGCTTCATTCTGTCCATGGAGTGGATTGAAAGGGGAACCCTCTGCCTCACCTCTCTTTCTTTGACCCTGTCTCTTTCTCTTTTGATCATTAATAAAGTAATAAAATAAATGGATTAAATTATATAAGCTACCATTCCTCCTAAGCAAGATATCTACTTTTACCTTTAATATACTTAAAATTTGCTTTTTAACTTTTTTTAATATGCTCTCCCAATTATTCTGTTACAATTATAAATTAGATTATAGAAAACTTTTGCCTAAAATATTCGAGAGATCTCTCCTTTAATTACAAGTACAATATAGTCATTCGTATACTATAGCTTCCAATAGGATCTTGTCTCCTACTACTACTGTTGTTGTTGTTGTTATGTGCCATCGAGTCGTTTCCGACTCATACCGACCCTATGCACAACAGCTCTAAACCCTGCTCTATCCAGCGCCAACCGCACCGCCTCTGATACACCCATCCC
>NW_006399764.1:21114486-21128631 GCF_000299155.1 Elephantulus edwardii | reverse complement strand
GTCTCTTATAAAATGTATTTGCAATGAATAAGTCATTGATTTTACAAAATTCAATCATTCTATCTCCAGCCTCATTCCTGTCACCAAGCCCATGCCTTCCGACCACCGATTCTTCTTCACTATTCCCAACTTTTGCATTCCAGTCACCCATTATTATCAATGCATCTTGATTGCATGTTCGATCTACTCCTGCTTTTCTCATTTGCAAAATGACCTGCTGAAGGTCCTCATCTCAATTTCATCCCATATTCTACATGTTGTGAAGGTTTCTTTCCTCACCTTCTTCATATCTTTGCTTCAATATCTACTTCTCAAGGAGTCTCTGAGTCATTCTTTATTGAATTTGTAACCCTTTTCAAAGGCTATGTTAAACTAATTTTCACCTTATTCTTTTCAATTCTTTACAATTATTGTGGGGTTATATGCAAAAAGAAAATACCTTGTGTAGAGAAAAACAATCAAGTGTGATCAATTTTTTTTTCACGTCAGACGGGTAGTGTGCCTATGTTTTTTGTTGTTATGTGCCATGGAGTCACTTGCGACTCATAGCGACCCTATGTACAAGAACCCTAAATATCATTCTATCCTGTGCCAACCTCGCCGTCTCAAATGCACTCATTCCCACCACTCCACTCACAGAATCGATCCATCTCATCGAGGGTCTTCCTCTCCTGCACCGTCCCTCCACTCTCACAAACATGATGTCCCTCTCCAAGGACCAGTGCCCCCTTGCAAAGTTTAAAGGGTGACACATATCTTACAGAAGCATAAATGTCCAGTCATCGTGTTTATGAACCGGGAAAGAGTAGTGTGATCAATTTTTTAACCAAGACTATGTTCAGTAAATAATAAAAATTCCTCAAAGCAAAATGTTCCAGGTCTTAGGAAAAGAAACTTGAATAAATGCTGGGCAAATAGCAAATGCTGAAAATAACCCCAAAATTATTTTATACCAAATCATATTGGTTTCATTTCATTTCATGAAAAATCATTTTTAGAAATAAGTATCATTTGAAAATTAGAGTGTAAATTTTTTTAAAAAAGTAATGGAATTAGAAAGCTATCTAAGGAAAGAAGCATTTGATATTGGTTAGGTAAATTGTTGCTATTATGTGCCGTTAAATCATCTGTGACTCATAGCAACCCTATATACAACAGCCCTGAATCTTGCTCTATCCTGTGCCAATCTCACTGTCTCTGATACACCTATTCTGAGTACCTCAGTCACAGAATCAGTCCACCTCTTAGAGGGTCTTCCTCATGACATCCATCTCCAAGTACTGGTCCCTCCTTGAAACATGTCCAAAGTATGTCAGATGAAGCTTCAGAATCCTTGCCTCCAAGGAGCAGTCTAGTTTAACCCTCTCCAGGATGAACCTGTTCATTTTATTATCAGTCCATGGTATATTCAATACTCTTCTCCAACACCACAGCTCAAAGGCATCAATTTTCCTTCTACCCTCCCTAGTCATTACCCAACTCTCTGACACATAGTAAATCTCTGATGGAATTGTCTTTTGTGTTATGCTGCTGCTCTCCAAAAGTTTGCACATCTCAAGAAGTAAGCGTGAGTAAGTTGACATGAGGCATGAAGTAGCTGGCTTACACGCTTTCATGGAAGTGGTTGGTGGTGGGATGATTGTAAGGAAGGGAACCCACCCCTCAATATAAAGAAATGAAATATAATGTAAATGAAGCATAGTTTGGAACACAATGTACATGAATGAAATGCAATGCATACAAATGACAAAGATATTCATTAAAAAGGCAAAAACAATCCCACAATGTAGCGAATGGTTGTATGAAACACAGTAAGAATGAAGGAATGTGTGAAACACAATGTATGCAATTTTTGGAGGCAAACTAATATAAAAATAATTTAAAAATAAGGAGTTTGGTTTGAGTTTTAGATATAAATGTAGACATATAGATATATGTAGACATACATGTTGATACATATACACATTTATCTTTTACAGCTATATAGATAATATACAGAATACATGCAATGATTCTATGGCAGGTGTGGCTTAAAATATAGGATTTTCACAAATAAAAAGAATCAACACAAGATCAGTTCAGTACTTACATTAGCACACACCTTATCCACGAGGTTAAATCATATCAAGTTAGACAGCTCCAAAGCACTCTTTATTTGAATCTGATACCATTTTATATATAAAAAAGGAACAACAAACAGTCAAGTGGGAGGAAATGGTGAAGTAAGAAAGGCTAGATTTACACTGATGAGGAATTAGATAAGGATGAGTCAGTGAAAGCTTCTTTATCATGAAGAAGCATCAAGTAATATGAGTATTCCCAATAAGACAGAAACCTTTGGCTGTGAATGTTAAGTGTGCCGAAATGCATTAAAAAAATTCTTTTTAAAAACTTAGCTGGTAATATGATTCAGGAAATCAAAATAGTCATAAATATTAACACACAGTCCTATTTGAGGAATATTGAAGGTGGTTTATAGCTAAAGAGTGTTGTTTCAAACATCAGTTACTATATCTATCAATTCTGATTACTCGTATATCCCAGATTTTGTCCTTGACTTGAACTTTCTTATCTTTTACTTGAAAAGGCAGAACTTCCAGTCTCCTACTGCCCCCTCCTATTTCTCGTTTGAAAAGTTGTTGCCTCTCGAAACAGTATTTTAAAGTACAATTCTGTTTACATTCACAATTAATCTCCGATCATTTGTAAGTTTTAAAAATAAAGCCCATAGTCAGATTACTCCTTGGAAATAGGAGGGTGGCACTTTGTCGCATTTACATTGGCATGGTGTCTGGGCGACCAATCCCTGAAGAAGGACATTATATTTAGTAAAGCAGAAGTTCATTGAAAAAGAGGAAGACCCTGAAGGAGATGAACAGAAAGAGTGGCTGCCCCACTGATTCCAACGGGAGAACCAGTTGTAGGGATGGAGCAGACAAGGCAGTCTTTATTTCTGTTGGACTTACACCCTCTGTGGGTTAGAATGGACTTGACAGCACATAATACATAATGGCTTTCCTGTATCTGTTTGAGGGAAACCAATGCTTAAAATCATAAGAGAACAAAGCCAATTGATTTGTCTTTTTCGTTTCACTCCTAGCAATTCACTATTAAAATAGTAAGTTAAAATAACCCATTTCCATTGTCTAATATATTTTCATATTGTTGTTGTTAATTGCCTTCCAGTCAAGCAGGACTCTTAGTCACCCACAGGCCTGAAGCCCCTCTACAACTACCGACATTTATCAAAGTTCATAGAGTGTCTGCAGGCAGGTTGTTTAGGAAGTGGATGCCACACCTGCTTCCCCATAACATACATCTTCTAAGCACCCCCTTTATTTAAATCAAAAGAAGGTGGAATCACATTTGTTATGAAAGGTAGACGGGTGATTAATTGTATTTAAATATTGTACATTGCACACCATGTTCACTGACAATTGTTGAATCTGTTTTGCCACTGTTAATACAAAAACTTGTACACACACATGCCACATACATACAAGCTCTCAAACACTTTGTTTTATTTGAAGAAAACACAAACTCATTTCTATCCAGGTAGAACTAACTCACAGCTGATTCTGCCTGGGACTTTTCTCTCTCCCAAGGAGCTGAAGGTATTTTTGAGGCACCAGAGAGGCCTTGCCTGTCAGTTGGTGGTGTGGATCCCTGTGGACCATGCCACCAGAGCTCATTAGTGGTTCTTAATAGGAAAATTACAAAAGAAAAAAAAATCAAAGTCCATATTTCAGCTTACAGTAAGTCCCAAGGATCAATCATCAGTAAGATGAGATGGGTGATGATATGGTCATGGATATGACACTGGAGCACCATGTGTGTTTGTGTCTCTGTGCATGTATGTAGTGTACATGTACGTGTGTGTATGTATACATGTGTATATATTATATATGTGTGTATATAGATATATAGCTAGAAATAGCTATAGAAATATAGATATATGTTTGTTGTTGTTATGTGATGTTGAGTCACCTGTGACACACAGCGACCCTATGGACGACAGCCCTAAACCCTGCTCTATCCTGTGCCAATCTCACTGTCTCTGACACAGCCACCCCTATTACCCCAGTCACTGAATCAATCCATCTCATTACAGGTCTTCATCTCCTGTGCTGTCCCTCCACCCTCCCAAACATGATGTCCCTGTGTGTTCATTAAAGTACAAAATCCTGTATCATTTAAGTTTAAAATAAAAATCACTAATTACAAAAGCACATTTTTACAATAACTGGTGAATCAGAAAGAAATCCTTCTTTGTTCTTTTGCTAAGTTCTTTCAAGCAGGAAGAACAAATTCTAAGGGGGGTGATTATAAAAGAACGTAGTGGATTCTCAAAGATTCACTTGAAATGTTTTCGCATCCTCTAGCCTTGCTCAGTGACTGTGTTTTGTTAACACTGTCTGCTGACTGCTGATGACTCCCAGTAACTGGAATATTTGTTAACTGAATGGCTGGAAATACTGGTGCATGCAGCTAATGCCTGCTCACAGCTGCACAGTATGAACACAGCGGGTACAAAGTAAAAGCAATAATAAAAAATTGAACAAACCTTAAGTGCTATGATTATTACTGTAGGCCAGTTTTTATCGGCCCTTTTGAAAGTCTACTTCTTCAATTTCCTGTGTCTAAAAGTATTGATAGCTATATTAGCCTCATATTTTCTTTCTTAGTGATGGGAACCACATATTATATTTTTTAAAAAGCCAGTGATGTTTGAAAGGACTTGCCTAGAGATGGTAGACTATTAGATCTAGGAATGAAATTATCTGAAGATACTGAGAAGATACTCACAAATAATTGGATAAAAGACTAGCAAAAGTCAATACACTAAGAGCAAAGATTTTAACATCAGCTTTCCTCTAGAGAGTTTGTGTCCATGAAACAGTTTTGTATCCCTCTATAAGGGGGAGGGGCATCACCCTGAGTTACTTTACAGTAACTCTGGATAAAATAAAGGTTTTAAAAGGACTATATGATTAGGCATTATATGTACGACAATAGCTCAGAATAGGAGGTCTACTGCAAAGAGGACTGGGAGGGGTGAGAGAGAGATAATTGTGCAACAATGATTTTTTTTAAGTCAATTGGGGGATGGGATAGGGAGGGAAGGAGAGGAGGTAAAAATATGCAACAATGAATGAATGAAAATCTAACTTTTCTGTAAATTTTTGTTAAAATCACAATTAACATAAAAAATTGTAAACTAAATTGGTTGAGAATAGCCATAATATGATTTCAGCTATTTGTCAATATAAAATCATATTTTACAATGAAGGTCAGTCTCTCTTTATCCCCACATATATCTGTATGCTATATGCACCTTTGGAAGCAGAAGTGGCATCCACTTCCTAAACAATATGCCTCTGGAAACTCTATAAACTGTGAGAAACAACAATAGTTATAGAAAGGCTTCAGGTCTTTTGTTCATAGAGTCACTATGAGTCATGCTCAACTTGATGGCAATCAACAGTCACAACAACAACAAAAACAACACAACGACAACAACATATGTACCTATATTAAATCTAGAGGCTGAGTAAATAATCTAGGAAGATTTAGCATCAGTACTCAAGGAAGACTCCTTAACAACCTGTCATAAACAGACAGCATAAACTTGATTGTTAAAATAGAGGACAATGAAGGTTCAAAATCTGGAAATAAGGACAGCAGGGATGTGTATTATCGTCATACCTTTTCAATCTATATGCAGAACAGATCATACAGGATTCTGGGCTCTATGAGGAATAATGTGGCATCAGGACTGGAGAAAGACTCATCAACCACCTATGTTATGCAGATAGCACAAATCCTGCTTGCTGAAACTCTCAACCTAAAGAAAACAAAGATTTTCACCACTGGACCAATTGGCAGTATCATGTTGGATAGTGAAGAAATTTGAGATTACTCACAGCTTTAGTTTGCTTGGCTCCACAATCAACACTCTTGGTACCAGCAGCCAGGAAACCAAGAGATGGACTGCATTGGGAAAGTTGGGAAAGCCTGCTGTCTGGAACCTCTCCAGAGTACTGAAGAGCAATGATGTCAGTCTGGAGACTAACGTGTGCCTGATCCAGGCCGTAGTCTTCACAATTACTTGTTAGAAGGCTGGACAATGACTAGGGATGATAGAAAGAGAATTGATGTCCTTGAGATGTGGTGTTGGAGAAGAGTAGTGAATATACCATGTACTGCAAGGAGAACAAACAGGTTCTTCCTGAAGAGGGTGAAACCAAACTGCTGCTTGGAGGCAAGGATTCTGAGGCTTCATCTGACATACTTTGGACATGTGGCAAGGAGGGACCAGTCAGTCCTTGGAAAGGGACAGTATGCTTGGGAAGGTGGAGGGACAGCACAAGAAAGGAAGAACCTTGATGAGAGAGATTGATTCAGTGACTGGGGTAAGGAGGGTAGGTGTGTCAGAGTCAATAAGTTTGGAATAGGATAGAGCAGATTTCAGAGCTATTGTACGTAAGATTACTGAGACACAAGTGAGTCAATGGCACATAACAACAACAACACTTACTTATATTGCTGAAAGACTATACTTCACTATGGATTACACCTCAATATGAAGAAAACCAAAATCCTTATACCTAGGCTAAGAAGCAATACATAATAACCAGAGAAAAGATTTAAATTGTCAGGCTTTTAATTGCATATGTATCTAAAATAAAAACCTTTAGAATTAAAAATAAACTAAACAAGATGTTATATGGGGAAAATCTGCTACAAATGACCCTTTTAAATATAAAGAGCAAAGATGTTACATTGAGAACTAAAGTGTATCTGTATAGCAAAAGTAACAAAGATAATCCCGACCCCAAGTAGGATTACTTCTGCAGGTTATAAGTACTAGGCCTCAATTTATAATTTTTAGGGGGACACATTTCTGTCTACAACAGTTAATCTGTAGCAATAATGAGATTTCAAGAAAATAATACCTTTTACTTATATGTAAAGAAAATTATGATACATAAGGTGGTATATGTACTTTGCAACTTACGAGTCTTTAGTTTGGCAGATATAATGTATTCTTTTCCATGATGAGAGGAAATATAATAACTTTGATGGTTACATCTGTTGCAATCATGTTCTGGATGTTGTTGTTGTGTTGTCCAGTCAACTACAGCTCATAGTGACCCTGTGAACAACAGCTCTGAACCATGCTCTATCTTGAGCCAATTTCATTGTCTCCAACACACATATCCTCCATTACCCCAGTCACTGACTCAATGTATTTCATCCAGAGTGCTCTTTTCTTATGCTGTCCCTCCACCCGTCTAAGAATCAGGTCTTTCTCCAAGACCTGGTCCTCCTGACAACATGACCGAAGTACGTGTGATGGAGGGTCAATATCCTTGTCTCCAAGGAGCAGCCTGGTTTCACCCTTTCTAGGACAGACCTGTTTGTTCTCTTAGCCATTGATGCTCTTAGCAGTTCGGTAGTCTTTTCCAGCACCATATCTCAAAGGCAGCAATTCTTCTTCTATCATCCTTAGTCATTGTCCAGCTCTCTGATACATAACAAGTAATTGCAAAGACCATGGCTTGGATCAGATGCATCTTAGTATCTAGCCTGACATTGTTGATCTTCTGTCCTCTAGAGAGGTTCCTAATGGCTGATTTTCCTCATGACATTCATCATTTGATTTCCTGGCTACTGATACCAAGAGTTGTTATGTGCCATCAAGCTGACTCAAAATTCCATTATGGACACCAAATCTGAACCTTGCCTGTCCTGCTGTATTCTCTTGATCTCTGTCCTGGATGAGTCCTTACGGAATGAAATAAATAACCTTCATGAAGTCAGCCATGACCAGCTAATTAGTTGAAAGAGAGTTTCACCAGGGGTGTAGTCTACACTGAATATGAGTATCTGGCAAAAACTCTTGCTTTTGCTTTCATCTGAATCCTGCACTTGACTTTTTCACTGTTGGCTCTTTGAACTTAAGTCATAGGCCATGACTGCCAAGTCAGATTAAATCAACTTTCAAAGTTACCTGAGTGAAAAGAAAACTCTATGTTAAGTTCTGAGTCATGAAATATAGATTTATTATATATTCTTGTCGATAGTTGTAGAGGGGGTTCAGGCCTTTTGTTCATAAGGTTGCAATGAGTTGTGCTTGACTCGAAGTCAAACAACAACTATCTATATCTATCTATCTATCTATCTATCTATCATCTATCTATCTATCATCTATCTATCTATCTATCTATCTATCTATCTATCTATCTATCTTTCTTTCTTTATCTCTCTAACTCTCCATCTCTCTATCTGGAATTGAACTATTAATCCAAAGGCTGATAATTCAAAACCATGAATAGCTCCAAGAGTAAATGAAGGGCAATTTCCTCTTGTACTATTAACAGCATGAAAAACCTCATGGAAAGTCAGCTTTAAGTTATTTCTGGCTCCATGGGAATGAGGATGTTTAAGATATGAAAGGCTTAACACTAATAAGAAATGCGTATCATGGATGCATCTTAATTATTTTACAAAGGAATATCCAAAGGACTGTATTATATATCCTTTCATGTGATAGTCCTTTCTTACAGTTTTCTTTTAACCCATCAAGACATTTTATTGCATGTAGTTTCAGATAATAATAATAATAATAACATTCCTCACCTCTCAGCCACCACCCTGGTCCAAGTGACCATGATTGCTCATTTGGGTAAGTGCAGTATCTACCTAAGATGATCCTCCCCCGCTGAAACAAAACCTTGAAGCTACTTTCATTTGATATTTTATAGTAGAGTTTTAAATGATAACCTGTCTAGCATTTATTGAGTTTTAACAGAGTATGTAAAATGATCTCATCTGACTGTATCATTTTTGTCCTCAAATGTTTCAATAGACATAGTCTATCTTAAAATGTTAATGATAAAATCAAAGGGTCTAACCTGCCTCTCCTTGGCCTTTGTTGTTTCTCAGATGTCTTTCTCTAATAGTCTCCCTTTTGACTTCTGTGTTTCAGGCACAAAGTCTTTTTGTTGTTTTTCTTCTGGCCCCGTGCTCTCTCATAACAGTTTTGTTCACTTTTTAGCTTGCTCTTTCCATAGCGGTTTCAAATAAACTCTTCATTGAACACTGTACTTAAAATGCATGTTCCGTCTCTCACTTTCCCTCTCACTCTCTGTCCTCCCTCCTTTCCCTCCCTCTTATCGTCCTCTTTTCCTCCACTCTCATATTTTTCTTATCAATCTCTCTAACTAGAATATGAGGTCCATGAGGGAAACTATTTTTATATGTTTTGTTCATTGCCTTTATCTCAGTGACTAGCACAACGTACAACATCCAGAAGGTGTGAGCTCAGGAAATACTCATTTAGCATTTACACTAAATATACTCAAAACTTATGTCTGTTGAGTCAAAGTTAACTCATAGCTGACTCTTGAACAGGATTTTGGAGGCTGCAAATGCACAAGAGTAGATTTCTCATCTCTCTCCCATGGAATAACTGTTAGAACTGTCTATGAGATGCCATCTTTGCAGCACAAACCACTATGGACTATGACAAGATTATGTAACGCCAAAGGTTGACGTTTTAGAAAGGAAATACCTTAAATTCCCATCCTGCTGATAATCTTATATTGTTGTACCTCAGAGTTGGAACTGACCCATAAGAGAACCCTCTAGCAGGTTTTCCGAGGTGGTTAATCACATGGGATGAGATTGCCCATCGTTCTCCGTGGAAGCAGCTGGTGGCCTCGAACTGCATACCTTCAGGATTGCAACACAGCTTCTTGTCACTAGGCCACCAGAGTTCCTAGAGAAAGACTATTAAAGGCCAAATATAGTAGCTGTCTTATTTAAAGGTAATCAATTAAAATGTAGAATTGCAATGAAGTTGGAGATTTTTTAAAAATAATTAATATTTATCACTAATAACCAGGTTATGATATGTGTCAAGAACAAAATATGAATGAAAAAGTAAGAAATTCGAGAAAATAAACATGGAGGAGTAGATGGAACTCTTAAGATATTGTGATGTTCCGGTTTTTGATACTTTGACGTTTTCTCTAACACGTGTAGAAAAGCTCTAGAGGTCACAGGATAGCGCAAGTCAATTGTGAATTAGGTCTGGCACAATGTGAGCATAAAATGAAGACAAAACAAAACCTAAGATGGGTAAACTACCACTTGGAAAAGGATCATCGCATTATGCTCAACTCTGGTCAGGCCCTTATTAGACTAATGTACTCAATTCTGGGCCCATGATGAAAATGGGGCTGTGGTCAGACAGAAACATGTTCAGGTGAGAGCCACAAAGATAATGAAAGTGCTGGGAAATTTGACCTCTGAGGATGGGTTAGAGCAACTTGGATTATTGAGACAGAATCAAAGGTGGCTGAGGGGCTGGTAGATAACAGCTTCCAAGTATAAAATGATTCTGTTTTAAATTAAAGGAGCCAGCTGTTGGGTTTTTCACTAGAGATTAAAAAGGGGGTCAAGCTATTTCTCTGTAGCATACTGAAATTAGGTTAACTGTAATGAAGCTTTTCTTTTTGTAGGAGAATTATTAAATGAAAAGATGTTACTGATGAAGATATTTGATCCGGCTGACTAAATGTAGTAAAGCTTCTCATGTTTGAGACTGATTGTATCTGCCCTTTGGTGAGGGCATAGGATTAGATAAGGTTGCAAAGTCAGTTCTTTTGGGGCAATTACAAGTCTGGCTCTCGTTTATTGTTCCAATACTTCCTGAAATAATCTTTGACAAAAATTTAACTATGATATTATTCTATACAGGGCTATTGATCCCTTTTCTCACTAATCAAATGTAATAAAGCCCTGAAGAAAATGTTATGCGATTCTCACAATTTCATGGGAAGTTTTGACCATTTGAGGTCATTTATGAATTCTCAGATATTTTATCTTTCTAAATTTCCTCATCCACTCCCTTCCCACAACATTTCACAATAAAATGTTCTGGAGAGAAAATAGTTTCTTCACATACAGCTATTACAAATTATTTTCTTTTGCTTAAAAAAAAAAACAAACAACCAACCCTATAAAATGTATACTAATTATTTACATTTTTCTGTGCTGATGGGAAATAAAGCTCTATTTATCTCTTGTATGTTAATCTTGACCAAAAGCAGCTCCACAAAATACTGTCCACAGGGATAACCGCTATCACATTTGGTATCATGTGCCATTTTATACTGCTTTGCATGCAATCATTCATACACATTGTGCTTCCAGGGTGTATAGTGTGTTTTATAAAATCTTTCCTGTAACTTGTATTTTATAGAAGTAGTCACTATTGATCAACTGCGCCTATTATCACCCCATCTTTTTAAGTCCTCATTGGCTCTTTTCCTATTCCTTCGCCCTCCTCCACCCACCCTTTGATTTCCTAAAGATTTCCTCCTCTTCCCATTTTTCTCTTTCTCCCTTTTTGAATATTCATACATGCCTTGATCAGTTATCCTATCTTCACAAGAGGGAACTTACGCAGTATTTGTCCTTATGTGATTCCATTATTTCACTCAGCATAATGTTCTCTAGGCTCTCACTTGTTATATAGAATTTTATGAAATTATTCTTCCTTAGTGCTGTGTAGTATTCCGTTGTATGCATGAACCACAGTTTCTCAAGCCTTTCTTTTGTTAGTGGGCATTTGGACTGTCCCCATTTTCTTGCTGTTGTGAATAAATCTGCTATGAACATAGATATACATCTCTGATCACACCTCAGCTCTGATTTCCTTGACATATATTCCTAACCATTTTTATATCAGACATCACTTTCCTTTCATAAACTGGTCTGTAGAAGCTGCATTTAGAAAGAATGTCATTTAACTAAATCCTCGACTGTTGTCTGAAAGTTTGGTGTTTTGAGCTGTGCCGCTGCTCTTTGGAAGACAGTTACCTTATGAAGATGTCCAGACTGGAAAATGCCGTGGAGTGGTCGGCCTCTGTGCTGGAGAATAGTCGTGACTCAGAGTTCACCTGAAAGCAGTGCATTTTAACCCTGCTCATGTCTTAGACCTTGCCTTTCAGTCACTTGGCTTTATTTGAGAGTGTCACGCAAATGAGTTTCTCCTCACAGACACAACTTTCTGTGTCCCACAGTTGTCTCTAGAGGAGTATGATTGACAGAGTCCTTCAATTCCCTTTTCTAGGCCCTACCCTAGACATGAAATGGGTAATTCCTTTACCTTGTGCCAGCTACGTTAAAAAGAAAAACAACAACAACAACAACAACTTGCCAAAAAACTAATGGTAAGAAGCTGTTCTATAATCCCAAAGGTAGGTGGTTCGAATCCACCGGCTGCACTGGGGGAGAAAAATGAGCAATCTCCTCCCCTGTGATTTACTGCCTCTGAAAAGCTGCTATAGCGCCACCTATGGCTCAAATCCAAGTTGATGGCACACTATACCAACAACATATATATAAATTTTCCCTCTCGCAAGAATACAACAGGCTATTTTTCTTTGAAGGCTTAACCAATTTATTTTTCCATTATGATGAATGGAATTTTAGCAAGATATATGTCACATTTTTAAGTGAAAGTTCCATTTTCAATATTGAGGTATTTAAAATTTCATTTCCGATATTTCAGGCAGTTATTACTACCTAGAGAAATGCACAAATCATGTATTTTCATTGTATAAGATGAGAAGGTTAAAAAAATGATTTAACATTGTTTTCACAATTTTCACTCAGAAAAAAAGTAGTTTTCTCTTTTTAAAATGACTGCTAGTGAAGGAAGGGTAGGAGAATAAAATAGTAACACAATTTAAAATCTTTTTAAATGGAATAGCAAGTGATGAAGTGGAATAGATTGTATACAGACAAACAATGAACACAGTCTGGTTATTTCCCTTTGTACAATGCTGTCTGTCACCAAGTGATGACGTTGAGATCTGCTCATTCCATGTAATTTGATCAACCCAAACATTTATGTACCTAATTGTATGCCCTTTTGAAGGGAGGGCAACACATAATATTGAGTTTTCTAGTATAAAACCTAGACAACAAAGAAAAAAGAAAAACACAAAGTAATGCAACACCAATGTGAATATCCATCTCAGTATAACTATAATTAAGAACAGTAATGATTAGTGTTATTCTCTTTCATTTACTTCACTTTTATTATATTAAAGTCATTAATTGGGCAGGAGATATAGGCATAATATAGTAACAACCTTTTGCAAGTTTACCATTCATAAGTCACAGGATATTTTAGCATATGAGCATCTGTGTTGATTTGTACATTGACTTAATGGACTAAGAAGAGACCAACATTCAACTTGGGAGGACAATAGTGATGCTAGAGCTCTACACCTGGAAACGGTCTTCCTTTTCACTTACCACAACTGCACAATAAGATGTGAGGATTCCTTATACGAATAAAATCAATAGCTCCAAGACCTTACTTCAGGAAGAATTTATATTTTTACCCTTGAAGAAAAATAATCAATCAATTTCTTTAAAAATATCTAAACCATTCAGTTTTCCAGCTTTTCATGAAGTTAAGTATATCAGATATATGGGATGTCCACAGAGATGATGTAATCCTAACTTGCTACATCATTCATTCAAATACTTTGGCTGAGTTCCAGCCTGTAAAAGTGCTGCAAGACTGGGCATGCCGCCGGTGATCCTCCAGAGAGTGTGGCTTCAAAACCGGGGAGATTGCTGCTGCAATTCTGCATTCGTGAGCAAACTCCTGCTGTCGCACCAGTTCTGACCTGGAGTCCTTTTTCTCCCAGATTGGCTGGTAGATTGTGGTTGGTTTGACTTGGAGTGATTGCCGAATTTTTCCCCCCCAGATTGGCTGGTGGGTTGTGATTGGTGTGTACTGTGGAGTTGAAACCAACTCACAGATAACCCTCCAGGGAGTCTAACCCTCCAGGGAGTCTCAGGGGCTGTAAGTAGTAAATAGCTCATAGCGGAGCCTCCGGTGCATTCTTAGAAGCTGCAAATTGCACCAGAGGAGATTATCCATGTTTCTTCTACAGACCAGCTGGTGAATTCCAACCCTGTGCCTTCGGATTTTCAGAAGGGTTCTTTACCACTAAGTCATTAGAGTTGTTTTGCTGGTGAATGAAAACTACTGCTCTTTCATTGTGACTTTTCTTGGGAACTCATGAGTTAACCAATAACAGATGTCTATTT
>NW_006399764.1:21091941-21114092 GCF_000299155.1 Elephantulus edwardii | reverse complement strand
CAACCCTCATTGCATACTCCTACGATAAAAATAATGCCCTAAAATATAATACTTTTAGACTATTCTCTCCCCCATAAACATATTTCATCCAGTTTTTCTCAGTCTTACCCCCACCCCAATGCCAGCCTCATTCTACAACAGTGGCGAACTGAGAGATTCTTGGTTACTTGTTCAATGTGGACAAGTCATAACTGACATGTAGCTGAACGTCCAGGATGCTTTCTGAGGCTTTCTCACTCAAGAGGAGATTCCGTGGAGCAGGTGGTGTTTTCAAACCACTTGTCTTGGTGTTGACAGTGAAACTCCCTCCTCACTAGTCCATGAGAGGTCCTTTCAGTATTTGGTGCTATTATTGTTAATGGCCATGGAGTCCATTCCTGCTCAGGGTGACTGACCCCACAGGTACAGAGCAGAGCAGCTTTTAGGTCCTCAGTTCTATCTGCTGACATTGCCGCCAAGAGGTTTTAACCATCAACCTTTCAGCTAGTAGTTGAAAGCTTATCTGTTTTCATCCCCATGGCCCTTACATTGTAGTGCATCAATTTTACATTGTAAGAATTGTTGATGTTGCCAATCCTGACTCATACTAAGGCACCTCTGGGTTGAACTGAGCTGGGATCTTTTCAGGTAATAGTTGATAGGTTAGCCATTCAAGTATTATGTCTTTACATTCATTTTCGTGACCAATGAGCTGCAACTGAATCATAGCTGACTCTGTTGGGGTTTGGTGGCTGTAAAACAATGGAAGGAGATTGCCTATCTTTCTCTCAATTAGCAGCTCGTGGATTCGAACTGCTGGAGAGGTGCAACTTTTGGGAGAGTGGTGCCATTCCCTATAGACGATGCTGTCAGCACTCCTCAAGTTACTTATGTAGGCTGGTATTGCTGTTGTTGGGTACTGTAGAGTCAGAACTGACCCATAGCTGACACTCCAGCAGGTTTTCACAGGCAGTTAATCACACTGGAGATTAACCATCCTTCACCCACAGAGCAGCTGGTGGCCTCAAACTGTGTGCCTTCGGGATTACAGCACAGCTTCTTGCCACCAAGCCATCAGAACTTCTTTCTTCCTATGATAGGAATTGAAAATACAGCTTTGTTTTCTGGTGTCTTGAAGCCAGTTTTGACTCCTATTCACCCCATGTGCTAGGATTTCTACAGTTTTACAGGAAGATTTCTTGAGATTTTTCTCATACATAGCCATCCCCACTCAAATGCCTACATAAAAAAAAGAAAAATATTGGTTTGCTTACAAAGTTCTTACACATTGTGTTTCACACAATCATTTCCATTCATCATATTTTATAAAATTAAGAAGCATTAAACTGTGCCCGCATTACCCTGTCTTTTTAGGTCCCCGCTGGATCTTACCCATTTTCTTTACCCCTCCTTCACCCACCAAATTGTGCAGCGCTGTGATTTCACCCCTACCCATTCTCACCTTTCGGTTCCCCCTTCTCCCCTCTTTAGATTCTCATACATGTTTATCCTTCTATTTTATTTTTAAATTTAATTTAGTTAGTTTATTTTTCATTTCAATGAACTTCTACAGAGATTTTGGAATTCCATTCATTCATTGTTGCACCCTTCTCCCCGCACAAACCCCTCCCCCCCCCCCCATTTGCTCCTCTCCTTGAAAAGCAAAAGAAAAACTCCCTCATTGGTACACAATCCCCCCTCACCTCCCCAAACCCCACCCCTTACCCCCAAATATAATCTACTCTGCAACCCTCATTGCGTACTCCTACGATAAAAATAATTTTTACAGCAATGATCTTAGGCCATATTTGTCCTTATGAGACTGAGTTAGTTCACTCATCAAATGCCTACTTTTCATAGTCAAGTGCGTGCCAACTTAGTAGAAAATTGTCAGAAGACAGTATTTTCCACTGCATCATCCAGACTGATTATAATGACTGTGTGTCCCAGGTAACTGACCATTCTCTGTAATCCAATGAAGAGAATTCTTACTCTCTTGGTGGGGAAGATTTGCATTCTGGAAGCCACGTGCCCTGTTTCCCAGCCCATGGCCCACTTCCCTGGCTTACACTGAGGTAGAGGAGAGACACTTGGAGCTGCAGTCACTAGGGCTGCCTGGACTTGCACAGGAATCAGAGGAGGAGAAAGAATAGGCTACTCTGGCAGCCTTTCACTCGTTAGCTTTACAGGCATCACCACCCTGCTGTCTGTGATGAACAGTGTGGACCCCCATTACGTCCAAGTCCTAATATGTGGTATTAGGGGAGCTCTGGTGGCCTAGTGGTAAGGAGCTGCAACTACAATCCCAGAGGCACACGGTTCAAATCCACCAGATGCTCTGCCAGGGAAGGAGGGACAATCTCCTCCTGTACCAGTCAGATCTGATTTGACGGTACACTCACACAAAAATAATAAAATAAAATAAAAATGTGGTATTTACCCTACTAATTAATTTTGCTGCAATTTCTATCCTTATTTATCATATTTATATCAATGCCCTTGCCCTCCAGTTTCTCACTTTTGGTGACCTTCCATCAGGTTTCTGCAATTATAAACCTTAAAGGGGAAAGACTATCTCTTCTTTCTTCTGAAGGACAGGAGTACTAAAATAACGGCTGACCATCCAACACGTGACTTAAACTGCCATACTTGCCAGTGTTACCATTTCTGTTGTGTGTTGTCAAATGAAAAACGACTCATAGCTCGCCCTTTATGGGTTTTCAGAGGCTGCATATTTTTTGGGAGAAGATTATTAGTCTTTGTCCGTTGGAGCAGTTGGTAGATTCTAACCATGTACTTTCAAGTTCATAGCACATTTAAAATCAATATCTGAATTTTCTTCAGTTTCAGATATTATTCCCTGAATCCTTACCAAGAATAAGGGTTTGCTTATTTCTCTTCATAATGCTTCCCCCATGCCAAATGTATACACATACAGAGCTCCCAACGATAATAATCACAATGATTTCTTGAGAAATATTTCCAGATATGAACTATGATCTCCTGCAGTTTCAATATAACTAAGTAGAAAAATAACTGGACTTCATGTTACGTCTGAGTTGAGAATGAAAAAGAAAATACTTCCTTTCTCCCCCCACCCCCATCTCTTCAGACTTCCTTTCTTTTTACAGAGTATTTGTCTTACCTCTGTTCAGGGTTGACCTCTTGAAATTTTAAACAAGGATGAGGGCTTGGCCTCCTAAAAGACAAAGAAGCTTTCAAACCTTATTGATTAGAGACACACATTTTGACATTATTAGAAATGATAGCTTTTGATATAATATCCCAAAACAAAAACCAAGTCATCTCTACTTTCATTCCAGATGCATATGCAAGGTGAAATTTGCATCTTCCCACACTCTCAGCCACCTTTCCCTGCAATGGAGTAAATATATTCCTCTTATTGTCAGCATTTGTGGGAATGACAAAGGTGTGGAGGAAGTTGTGAACTCCTCCCCCTCTCCCTAACCGAGGGTGGAAACCAAACAGTAAGTACTACTTATAACGTTGCTTTTCACGTGAAATTTAGGTTAAAATGACTTGCTTACTGAACTTTATTCCAGGAGATTTTTTAGGAGGAGTGTTGTAGATCTCAGAGCCCTGACGGTGCAGTGGTTAAACTAACCAGCTGTTTTGAGAGAGAAAGATGTGGCAGTCTACTTCTGGAAAGATCTATAACCTTGAGAGTCCTATAATTAGTTCTGTCCTATCCTACAAGACTTCCAAAACTCTGAATCTTTGAATCCTGATTGTTAAGATTTGAAATCCACTCACTGGCAAAGGGTTCTGTCCTAGATCTTGTATATTCTACTCCTGAGGGTTGGGATAATATTTACCTTTTTTTTATTCATATATATCTTAATTTAGTATCTATACTACTCAGTGCATATATTTGGATGATTGAAGTATGATTAAATCAATCAATAAAGTCTAGAAAGTACTTTCAGCGAAAACAACTTATAGTTATCTCTCTCTTCCACTCTCATTTGGTATTATTTATTGTATGTGACTTTCTCTTAACATATACAGATTTAATCTCAGTCATCTTTCCAAGTTGGTAGAGGTTTGTAATACTAACAGAAAGGCAAGTATTCGAAACCACCAGCCTTCCATGGGAGAAAGATGTGCAATCTCCTTCCATGTGATTTGTTGTTGGTATGTGCCGTTGAGTTGCTTGTGACTCATAGAGACCCTCTGTACCACAGTGCTAAAGACTGCTCTGTCCTGAGCCAGTCTCATGGATTCTTCCACACCTACCCCCATTGCCCCAGTTGCTGTGTCAGTCTATCAGGGCTCTTCCTCTCCTGTGCTGTCTCTTTTGAGCATGATGTCCTTCTCCAAGAACTGGTCCCTCCTGCACATGTGCCCAAAGTGTGTGAGACAGAGCTTCAAAATCCTAGTCTCCAAGGAGAAATTGGTTTTATCTTCTCCAAGACAGACCTATTTGTTTTCTTGGTGGTCCATGGTATGTCAAGACTCTTTAACACCACAGCTGAAAGACATCAATTTTTCTTGTGGCGTTCTTAATCATGGTCCAGCTCTCTGATGTATAGCAAGTAATTGCAAAGACCACTGCCTGGATAAGATGCACCTTAGTCTGTAAAATGACATTGTTGCTCTTCAGTACTCTGGAGATGTCCCTGACAGCAGATTATCCCAGTGCAATTCATCTTTTGATTTTTGTCCATGTGATTCACTGTCTCTGAAAACGCACCGGAGAGTCAGGTATGGATTGATACTGACTCAATGGTATATAACAATCACAGTATATTGGGTAATTATTTGTATAAATGTTAATAAAATATACTTGGTAAATAAGCCTAAAAATAATTTTACATCATTAATTACAAATTAATACTAAAAGATTTGTGAAATGTAAACACTCATTAAGTCAATGGTTCTCAAACTTGAAGGGATATCTAAATTTACTAGAAAGGCCATTCACAGTCAAGATTACCAGGTTTTCTTCCAGAGTTTCTTACTCACAATGTCTGGGACACAGTGCTTTTCTAACTCTACAGATGAATTGCATGCCAGTGGCATATGGTCATGTTTTAAGATGTGCTGTAGTAAACTGCAAGTCATGAGAGTGAGTGAAACCTTTGTCTTAGGCTTTCATGAGATTCAAGTCAGAACCCTTGAAATGTTGCATGAGTGCAATTTATCCTGGTAGCTAACAGAGGGAAGAATACAAGGAAGAGACAAGAACGAATAAGGTTTCTATTATTGTCTCATCTTGCTTGAGTTCCCCAGAGAAGCAAAACAAATGAAAAAAGTATGTGTGTGTGTGTGTGTGTGTGTGTGCGCGCGCGCGCGCGCGCATGTGTGTGGAGAGAGAGAGAGAAAGAGAGGGGGAGGGAGAGGAAGAAATAGAAGGAGAGGAAGAAATAGAGGCAGAAGGGGAGGGAAGGGAGAGGGAGAAGGGAGAGAGAATAGTTCTTCACAGGGAGTTGTGTCGTTACCTCAACTCTGGCAGTTCAAATCTACCAGCTTCTCTGCAGGAGAAAGGCAATTTCCTTCTAAGATATTTACAGTCTCTAAAAACTCACTGGAAGGTCAGCTGTGAATTGGTTCCAACGTAAGGGAAATATAGAGTGAGAAATATTATTTTCCTGAAGAAAATGACTCACAAATTTATACAACTTGGCCAATACCAATTCTGCTATGTGTATGTAGCTGCAAGTAAGGAAGGCCATTGGTCCAATGGATAAAAAATGTAACCAGTCTTTTGCAGAAATGATCCCCCCAAAAGTCAGCCAACTCTGGCAGGTTTCATTATACACTCAGCTCAAGCCACACCAAATGAAACCATCTCTCAAATAATTTGCAGCTTCTAGGAAATCTCATCAAAGGAATGTTTCTTCTATATCACACCTCATCATGGCAATGGACACATCACAGCTGCCAAGCCAGAGAATCAAAGCTAGTCAAGTTGACATCACAGCCTGCACTTATGAATTTGACCTGGGCACAAATCTCCTTAAATTGTGACTTAAATATTACTATAATATCACATCATGCTTGGGAGGGTGGAGGGACAGCGCAGGAGAGGAAGGCCCTCTATGAGGTGGATTGATTCAGTGACTGGGATAATTGGGATGGGAGTGTCAGAGACAGTGTGATTGGCACAGGACAGAGCGGAGTTTAGGGCTGTTACACATAGGGTCGCTATGAGTCGCAAGCGACTTGACGGCACATAAAAACAACAACAACATTGAATGGTAATGTCAGTTGAAGAATAAGGTGCATTTGATTCAGGCCGTAGCCTTTCTAATCACTTGTTATGCATCTGAGAGCAGGACAAGGAACAGCCATGACACAAAAAGAATTGAAAACTTTGAGCTGTGGTGTTAGAAGAGAACACTGACCATCCCATGGACAGCCAAGAGAACAAATAGGTAAGTGTTAGAGAGGGTGCAGCAGAGTTCTCTTTGGAGGCAAGAATGATGAGGCTTTGCTTCACATACTTTGGGCATGTTGCTAAGAGGGTCTATTTCTTGGAGAGGGACAAGATGCTGGGAAGGGTGGAGAGTCAGCAAAGGAGAAAAAGACCCTCAACTTGGTGTATTGGCCTGGTGACCGCTGCAATAGGCTCTTGTGTGTCAGAAAGTCTGAGGTTGGCACAGGATAGAACCAGGTTCAGATCTTGTTTCATAGAGTTGTTATGAATTGTACTTGACTTGACATCACCTAACAACAACAACAACAACAACAACAACTTGCACCTCACATAGTGCAACCAACATGTTTACAAACAGAACACACTAGCCCCATTTATATCCTCTATTTTATAAGTGAAGAATGCAGATATATTTCATGTTCATGTACAAAGGAAACACGTTCCTAACAATCACAGTCCCAATTTGTACCACTAATCATGTGGGTGTAATTGGTATTTAGAACTTGTTCCACAACTCATTTGATTTTTGCTTTGCTCTCCGCATGCTTTTCAAATGACTGTGATTCTTCTACCTGATGGAGTGACACAAGTCTTCATTCCTGAATGATCCAAACTGGTATTATTTGTGTCAGAATTAGTTGTAGTTTTCCATTTCCTTAATCATGGACTTAGTAGTAACAAGAGAAAACCTACAGAATCACTTGAATTCCAGACTCACTTTACTTCTATTACGCAGTTCAATCTGATTTCCAATTAATAATCAAGGCAAGTCACACCAGACAATACAGGAACCCCTTCCTTGCCTGTTGACCTAGAAGAAGGAATCTAAATTTTCTGGGTGGCATTTGCAGTTCAGTGCAGGTTCAAGTTCAGTGTAATGAGTCTTAGGTTTCAATGTAGGAATAGGCCTCCCTTTGGAATTAGAATTTCTAGACCTCTAGCATAGAGTTGCAGGAGCAGGAAACAACATTTTTTTAAAGTGGATTATTTGGGATAGCAACTCATTCTACTCCCATTTCCATCCCTTGATACCTGGATGCATGAATCCTAAATATTAGAGAAAGATCACCATATATTGGATCATGCTTTAGAGAATATACAGTATCTGGGAAAGTACTTACCTAATCCTGCATAATTGGCATCCTTGTTAAATCTTTTTAGAAGACTATTGCATTGTTTTGCCAATGGATTTGAGGGAACGTGGTCGATCAGTAAATTTCACGAGTTATTGTTGTTGTTATGTGCCGTCGAGTCACCTGTAACCTCATAGCGACCCTGTGTACATTAGCCCTGAAACCTGCCCTATCCTAAGCCAATCTCATCAACTCTGACAGGTCTAATCTGATTCCTCCACTCACTGAGTCAATTCATTTCATCCCGAATCTCCCTCTCCTGTGCTGTCTCTCCACCCTTCCAAGTTTGGTATCTCTCTTCCATGACTGGTCCCTCCTGGCCACATTTCCAAAGTATGAGAGGTGGCGCTTCAAAGTCCTTGCCTCCAGGGAACAGCCTGGTTTCACTGTCTCCGAGACAGACTCTTCATTACTCTAGAGAGGTCCCTGACCGCAGACTTTCCTGATACAACTCGTCTTTTGATTTCTTGACTGCTGGTGCCAAGAGTGTTGACTGAGGAACCAAGCAAACTGAAGCTATCAATAGTCTCCATCTCTTCTCCATCCATATTGAAGCTGCTAATTGGCCCAGTGGTGAGAATCTTAGTTTTCTTTATGTTGAGTTTTAATCCATATTGAAGACTATAGCCCTTTACCTTCTGCAGCAAATACCTCATGTACTCCTCAGTTTCCATATTTTCTGTGGAATGAGATTTCCCTTGAGATGAATTCCTTGATTTGAGATGATGCTGTGTTAGATCCCATGAATAAATGAATTAGTTCTGTAATGGATTATAGTGTTTGGCAGAAGCATTGAGTATAGAGAAGACAGATTTTCACTAGTCCAAAAACCCAAAGATATTGCAAGCCATATACAAGGCCAAGATTGAGCAAAAAGTCCATCCACACAATTTCTTTATATTGGTTGACCTCAGACAGGTCACACACACACACACACGCCCCACTAAGACTACCCCTTAACTGAGTGACCACTCATAGCAAATGATTAAATTACAGTGAATATCCTCACAATCACAAAACAAATGACTCCGAAGTTGACAGACAATCTTAACTATTCCAGCTATTAAACCAATTCTACTGATACCCCATTTGCTCCTGTGGGATTTTCCCTATTTTTTGCTGTGTTTAAACCTGTTACTACGTCAGTATGCCAACTCTTCTCCATGTGGGTCGTCTTCTTAATTGAACCGTTCCTTTTCCAAGCATTAAGGTCTTTCCTAGGTATATGCCCTTCCAGATCCCAAACCTGAGATATGTGAAGCCAGGTCTCACTCTCTGGGCTCCTAAAGATGATGTCATAGTAAACAAAACCAAAATCTTCATGAATAAACAAACAGTTAGTAAACAAAACATAAATGGCATACCTAGTAACAAAGTTAAGGATTCGCATTATGTCCAAAGGCAGTGGGATGAATGAATGCAGCAAAACACTTAGCTCTGATCGCTGTAGTGCCCAGCACTTTCTTTAAGGTTATTGAGGATTGTTTTGGTGAAAGTTGTAGAATTGTCCGACGTGCCAATATGAGGCACCTCTCTTCTCACCTATCCTCTTTAGAAGACACTTTCAGGGTTCTTGTCTCTAGAAATAATCTCAATGGGAAGATGGAACACAGCCTTTAATGGAAAGTTTCATGTTACAATGCAATTGTTGGCTTCCAGTGAATATCTTCTTATCCTCCTAATTAAATATTAATCTATTTTATCTGATTTGTCTAATCTTGACTTCTTTGTGTATCAGCAGTTTTAAATCATCCAGAGAGCAAACAGGAAAGTAGATGTGAACATTTTCAGGCTGAGACTGTAGTTGAAGTAAATCTACACTTATTTGGGAGGTATTTGTTCCAAAAATAATCTGTTAGCATTCGTCTGTGCACACATTCTTTCACACACACTCTCTGTACCCCTGAGGAAGATACATGCCATCAGATTCCTTGCAATTGTTGCTCCAGGTAGAATATGGGATACGTCTTAAGATTGTGTCTCACCAGTGTTCCTTAGATTCCTCTTCCCGTTCTAGATGAATCAAGGTCATAGGTCTTACAAGAGGAAACAAATCCAATATCCCAACAAGCTGTGGCACAATCTGCTGGGAAATGGAGAGCTACACAAGCAAATTGTCAAGTGGTCTTAAATTTGATGTCTCCCACAAGAACAGAAAAAAGAATTCCAATCCATTGCAATCCAACACTGATTAAATGCAGACTTTAGAAACTCAACACCTTAAAAAGGCCCACAAGGTACATGCAGGTGCCAGTGGATCTATAGAGCTGCCTGTCAAATGGACAAGGAAGCAATAAACTTTATGATACAGTACATGTTTTACCTAAAGTTAATGAAATAAGAGAAGTAGCATTTCCATACAGAGATAGATACAAACCCTCTCTGGACATTAGAAGCAATACTTTTCCATGAGCAACTCAGAATAAAGTATTCTAAGTAAAGCATCCATGAAGTTTTAATTTCGGGTTATTCCCTGAAAATATAGTCACAATATAGCCCTTTTGATTTCTCTGTGAATTTTCTCTCCCTCATTGCTATTAATTCATAACCAATTCATTACTGGCCTCATAGTGAGTATTCTGGGGCTCTAAGTGCCTTAGGAAGAGACTGTCCATCTTTCTCCCTCAGCGTGGCTGGTAAACTTGAACCACCAGAGAGATAACAGCATTGGGCAGACAGTAGAGCTATTCTGTCGTAACAGGAGTCTTACTGAATACGTTTGTCGGAGGGATTGTGGGGAAATGTAACCAGTGTTTTTCTTAAAGGCAAAGATGGAGATGCTTCATCTCATTCACTTTGGGGATGCTGTCAGAAGGGGCCCGTCCTTGGAAAAAGACATGGTCTCAGAAGAGTAGAGGATCAGCTGTAGAGATGAATACCTACAACAAAATGAATTGCCACAGTGACAGTAGCAGTGGGCTTTAGCATGGGGGAGCTCTTGAGGATGGCTCAGGATCGTGCAAAGCTCAGGTCTGTTGTTCACAGGGTAGCCATGTATCGTGTTCAACTCGAGGGTGCCCAAAACCAACAACGAAAATAAAATTTTAGCATCTCTTCTTGATCAGTAGGGTCTCTGGTGAATTCTGTAGGACAAGTTGCACAAGTGGTAAGGACCAGTTGACATTTACTTAAAACACAAGTTCAGTTCATAGTGCTTAATATTAAACAACGTTTTATGTTAGTCTGCAGTGATTATTATTATTAATTATTATTATCACCCAAGACCAAATATCTGGTCCAACCTCTACTTTTTCAGTGGGGCACGACCTAAAACCACAATTTGGGAAGCATTACTGGGAATATACACCGAAGAAACCATAACTGCCACCCAGGCAGATATATACATACACACGTTTATTGCAGCTTTGCTCACAATAGCTAGGAGTTGGAAACAACCTAAGTGCCCATCAGCATATGAATGGATAGAGAAGCTGTGGTATATTCACACAATGAAATACTACACTGCATTGAAAAACAAGGAATTCACACAATATTATTCAAAATAGGTGACCCTGGAGGACATTATGCTGAGTGAAATATCTCAGTAACAAAAGGACAAATACTGCATAGTTCCACTCTTGTAGAATGGGACTGACATCAGGGTTGGGGTAAGACTGAGAAAAATTGGATAAATTATGTATACTGCATTGAAACAGATGAGGGAAATAACTGTTTGAAAGTGATAAATGATTGGTTATTATGGTTATGACAAGAGTCCAGAATAAAGGTTGCATAGTGGAGTGTACTTGGGGCAGGGCAGGGGGGGATATTACATACCAATCAAGTAATTTTTCTTTTATTTTTCATACAGAAGAGTGAACTGGGGGGGAGGGGTGGGCAGGGAGAAAAATGCAACAGTGAATGAATGGAAATCCAAAATCTGTAAAGTTCATTAAAATTAATAAGATTTTAAAAATTTTTAAAAATAGATTAACACAATTAATGAAAATGATAGATAGCATTTACTCAGTTCCTACTATGTGCCAAGAAGTATACAATAGTAAGACTCATTTAATTCTTTTACATTGTTCATTGAGTGGAAGAAGCAGCTGAGCCTCTGAAATAAGAAGCATCTTGCTCAATATTACACAATTAATTAATTACACAGTTAATGAGGGAAGGGCTACCATTTAAACTTAGTGAGTCTCATTCTTGTGTTGGACTCACTTCTAATGTCTTAAAACCTCTACCATGTGAAAAAAGAGTGAGGATTTAAACACAATAGTGCTAGAAAAATTATTTAGGGAGCTTTGGTGTCATAGTGGTAAAAAATATGTACGTCAATCTGAAGGCATACAGTTCGAATTTAGCACCAGCTGCTCCATGGGAGAAGGATGGACAATCTCCTCCCGTAAGACTAACTGCCTCTGAAATCCTGCTGGAGGGTCAGCTATCGGTAGATCCTGACTCTACGGTACATAACAACAATGTGATACATTTCTAGTGTTTTTCCTTATTCATGCTTAAGTAACTTGTATGGTTGGCTGCATAGTAGTTTCATCCCACTGAATGGATACTGTCACTATTGATTTGCTTTATTAGTAAAAAAAATGAAAATTAACCACTTCTTTCAACATGCTCATGGAAACCCTATGAACTTTGATAAATGATGATAGTTATAGAAAGGCTGCAGGACTTTTGTTCATAGGGTCACTAAGAGTTGTGCTCGACTCCATGGCAATCAACAACAACGGCAACAACATGCTAATGGAGAGGCCTGGATACTGTACAATATCCAGAGGAACACAGTCCAATCGTTGCTGAGTACTCATTGACCTACGATTGCCAGAGCAGACCTGTTCTACGAAGGGTTTTCTGTGTTTGGTTGGTTGTTTTTTAATTAATCATCAAATCTTCCTTATAAGACAGCTTTGCATAGACTTGACTCTCTAGCCTTTTAACTAGCAGCAAAGTGTATAGACCATTTGAACCACTTCTATCAGGGAATGTTGCTTGTTGTGCCCTCTGCAGTAAGAACCAAATCATAGTAGACTCTCTGGTGGGTTTTCAGAGGCAGTAAGTTACATGGATAGAGATTGTCTGACTTTCTTCCTCTGAGTATCTGGTGGATTGAAATTGTGTGTCTTTAGGTTGGCAACTCAACTCCTTATCATTAAGCCACCCGAGTTCCTAAATAGTGCAATGTTGTTGTTGTGGACTGCCGAGTCAGAAGCCACCCATAGCTGACCCTCCAGCAGGTTTTAAGAGGCAGTTTTAATCGTGTGGATGGAGTTTGCCCATCTTTCTTCCATGGAGCAGCTGGTGGATTTGAACTGCATGCCGTATGCCTTCTATACAATGCCATGTTGCCCTACTGTGGTAACATATTTATCTTTCTGTTTATTTTCCACTATTTATTCTTCTTTCCTTTCTCCCTAAATATTTACTTCTAAGAAATGAAATAATATATGCATGTATATTCAAACACATACTAACCAAAAATGTTTAAACTCAACAATGGTAAAGAAATATCGAGGACATTTTACAGTTGTTAAAATTCATAGTACTCAATGATAACTACAACTTAATTAGAGTCTTCTTATAAAAACCACATAAAAACTGAGAAAAGTACTATTTAATCAATTTTGTTTGATTCACTGAAAACCATACTTGATAAATGACTAGGTCATTCTTACGATATTCTCTTCAAAGTCGGAAACCTAGTCATGGAACATTTTGAGTGACCTGACTAGAGGCACTAAGCACATCTGGGGCTGAAACTGGAGACCAGATCAAGCCTTCAGACACCTGGCCTACTTCTCTTTTTCTCAGGACAGGAGGATGAAAACAACAATGTCACGAAATACCATAACCAGTTCAAGAGTACTTGGAGCAAAATGTGCTCTTGCTGCACCACGAGCTTTCTCAGAGCCGTTTTAGCCATATTAAAATGAACAACAAGGGGAATATGGCTGTCGTC
Organism: Elephantulus edwardii; assembly: GCF_000299155.1. Classification (NCBI taxonomy): domain Eukaryota; kingdom Metazoa; phylum Chordata; class Mammalia; order Macroscelidea; family Macroscelididae; genus Elephantulus; species Elephantulus edwardii. The sequence goes on along the minus strand of NW_006399764.1, from coordinate 21,100,660 downwards.
CCACAGGAACCATGTTTTCTAATGTTTCTGTTAGAAATACTCTCTGCATTCAACTCCCCGTAGCAGCACTATAATGAGCGTGACTTTATGTGGATAAATTACTACTGTATTTCAGCTGCACTGTGGGTTAAATAGGCTTTTGTTGGCTGCACTACAGATATAATCACTTCATGTACTATTTTTATTAGAAAAAAAATGAATCCTAAATCCATTTAAAACTTTATCAAGATGGGAAATAAACCCCACTCAATCTTTCTGATGCCTCAAGGGTAACAATTTAACTATGACCACTTTTAGAAATGAAGGAATATTCTCATAAGGTACTAAATAGTATATCTATTAAAATATCTTTACAATAATATGGAAACACGAAATTGCCAGGATTTGGCTATTTTGACCTATAAAAAAGAAAAAATTATATTTTGTGTACAAATATCCTCTTATTCGAATCTCTATTCTCAGTTATACAAGTGTGTTCTATATTTATCATTGTTGTTGTTGTTGTTATGTGCCATCGAGTCGCTTGCGACTCATAGTGACCCTATGTACAACAGCCCTAAACCCTGCTCTGTCCTGTGCCAATCTCACTGCCTCTGACACACCTATCCCAATTACTCCATTCACTGAATCAATCCACCTCATAGAGGGTCTTCCCCTCCTGCGCTGCCCTCCACTCTGCCCAGCATGATGTCCCTCTCTAAAGACCTGTCTCTCCTTACAACATGTCCAAAGTATGTCAGATGAAGCCCCAGAATCCTTACCTCCAAGGAGCAGCCTGGTTTGATCCTCTCTACGATGAATCTGTTTGTTTTCTTGGCAGTCAATGGTACATTCAATACTCTTCTCCAGCAGCACAGCTAAAAGGTGTCAATTCTCCTTGTATCCTCCCTAGTCATTGTCCAACACTCTGATGCATAACAAGTAATTGCAAAGACCATGGCCTGTATCAGGCGCACCTTAGTCTCCAGAGACACACTGTTGCTCTTGAGTACTTTAGAGAGGTCCTTAACAGCAGACTCTCTCATCGCAATAAGTCTTTTATTTTCCTGACTGCTGGTGCCAAGAGTGTTGACTGTGGAGCCAAGCAAACTGAAGCTGTGAACAATCTCAATCTCTTCGCCATCCATCCTGACGCTGCCAATTGGTCCAGTGGTGAGAATCTTTGTCTTCTTGACATTGAGCCTCAGTCCATACAGAACCTAAATATCTCACTACCTCCTGTAATTTTCTTGCTTTTATTATTTTACATTTATTTAGCTGTTTAGTGTCTTTTATTCTACATTTATCATTATTTTTGTTTTGTGACCACGTTGTTGTGGTTGTTGAGTATCATTGAGTCAGAACCAACCCATCGCTGATCCTCCAGTGAGTTTTCAGAGACATTTAATCACATGGGAGATTATCCATCCTTCTTTCAAGGAGTGGCTGGTAGATTCAAACTGTGAACTTTCAGGATTGCAGAGCCTCTTCTATGGCTGACTATATATAAAAAAACAAATAGGAGTCTTGGCATAGGGTCAACGGTTGGACTGTCAATGTGAAAGGAGAACGATGGGCAGTACTCAAATTTTTTTAGTGAAGGGAAGAGCAATAGTCAAAAAGAGTTTGCTTTGACCTTGTAATTAGCCATATTGATCAATTGTAATTGGCAATATACAAGAAAATGAATATGTGTTCGCTGGAGGAATCTGATATTTTTTTTCCACGTCATTAAAAAAAATTCTCAAAATCATATCATTATACTTGGTTTTGTGAGCTTTTAGGCTATTTCTAATTTCTCACTTTATGTGTCTGAGGGAAATAATAATTTCTATCATAAAATAACCATACATAAATCTGAACCCAATAAGAGTAAAATATTTTTCTCATAATGAACTTTCTTCTCATAATGAACTCTCTTTCTCATAATGATCATTCCAAAGAAGGGTGACCCAACTGAGTGTGAAAACAACAAAACAGTGTCATTGATTTCACATGCAAGCAAGATTCTACTGAAGATTATCCAAAAACGATTAGAACAGCACATCAGCAGAGAATTGCCGGATGTCCAGGCTGGGTTTAGAAGGGGTCGTGGTACTAGGGATATTGTTGCTGATGTTAGATGGATCTTGGCTGAAAGCAGAGAATACCAGAAGAATGTCTATCTGTGTTTCATTGATTATGCAAAGGCATTTGACTGTGTGGATCATAACAAACTGTGGCTGACTTTGAGAAGAATGGGAATCCCAGAACATTTAATTGTGCTAATGCGAAACCTGTACTTGGACCAAGAGGCAGTAGTCAGAACAGAGCAGGGCAACACTGCATGGTTCAAAATTGGGAAGGGTGTACGCCAGGGATGCATCCTGTCTCCATACCTTTTCAACATGTATGCAGAGCAGATTATCCGAGAAGCTGGGCTCTGTGAGGAGAATTGTGGCATCAGGATTGGTAGAAGATCTATTAACAATCTGCGTTATGCAGATGACTCAACCCTGCTTGCTGAAACTGAGGAGGACCTCATGCACTTTCTGTGAAGGGTCAAGGACTGCAGCCTTCAGTATGGACTGAGGCTCAATGTCTAGAAGACAAAAATTCTCACCACTGGACCAATTGGCAGCGTCAGGATGGATGGCGAAGAGATTGAGATTGTTCACAGCTTCAGTTTGCTCGGCTCCACAGTCAACACTCTTGGCACCAGCAGTCAGGAAATCAAAAAGCGTATCGCAATGGGAAAGTCTGCTGTTAGGGACCTCTCTAAATTACTCAAGAGCTACAGTGTCTCTCTGGAGACTAAGGTGTGCCTGATACAGGCCATGGTATTTGCAATCGCTTGTTATGCATCAGAAAGTTGGACAATGGCTAGGGAGGACAGAAGGAGAGTGGATGCTTTTGAGCTGTGGTGCTGGAGAAGAGTACTGAATGTACCATGGACTGCCAGGAAAACAAACAGATTCATCTTGGAGAGGATTAAACCAAGCTACTCCTTGGAGGCAAGGATTCTGGGGCTTCTTCTGACATACTTTGGACATGTTGCCAGGAGGGACGGGTCCTTGCAGAGGGACATCATGCTTGGGAGGGTGGAGGGACAGCGCAGGAGGGGAAGACCCTCTATGAGATGGATTGATTCGGTGACTGGGGTAATCAGGATGGGTGTGTCAGAGGCAGTGCGGTTGGCGCAGGATAGAGCAGGGTTTAGGGCTGTTGTGCATAGGGTCGCTATGAGTCGCAAACGACTCGATGGCACATAACAACAATGAACTTTCTGATTTAATAGTCCAGTTTGTTCATTTTACTATTACAAATTATAGAAATATTTTGCTCACTACTTTAAAAGTAGGCAACACTGACTGTAAAAATTTTAAAAACTTGGAAGCCTTCAGAGCCAAGATAACCATCATTATATCTCTGCTATTAGCATATAGGCATCTGAGTTTCCACTCCCATTACTGAAAACAATAGGAAAATATAACACAAAAGAACTTCAGAGGTCCTTCAAACTTACGGCGACGCTATCTGAAGTAGTGGCATTGCCCTCACAGCGATTCCTAGACATTACAAGAGCAAATGCCAGTTCTTACCTTTCACAGGTTTGCTGGTGGTTTGACCACTGATTTTTTTTAAGAGCCTAGTCCTTAACCATTGTGCCATCTGAGTTTAAGACAACATAGGTGAAAGTGCTATTTTATGTTTTGTTCTCCTATTCTTTTGTATTTTCATAAATTTTGATATAAAATTTGTATATAATCCTTAAATAATGACATTATTTTTTTCGAATGAATGCTTCTGAGTTATTGTCACCACAATTAAGACAGAACATTTTGAACACTCTGAAGATTTCCTTTTGCCCATTCCAAATCAAACCTTCCTACCATACAGAGTCCTAGGTAAATAGTAGGGCTTTACAAAACACTGTACCAAAAGAACTGACTGACACGAAAAAATTTCAGGAAGTACCATATGAGCAAGAGCCCATGGTAATGAAGGAGGAGGAAGTAGAAGCTGCATTGAAGGTATTGATAAAAAATAAGACCCCAGGAATAAAAGGGATATCAACTGACTTGTTTCAATTTACAGCCATAGCTCTGAATGTGCTCACCAGTCTATGCCAGGAAATTTGAAGGACAGCTGTTTGCCAATGGGTTGGAAGAGATTCATGGTTGTTTTCATTCCCAAGAAAGGTGACCCTTTCTTGGAAAGGCTATATAGAAACTCTCAAACAATATCATTAAAATATATATTGTTCTATTGTTGTTAAGTACGTTCGGGTCATAGACGATTCATAGCAACCCTATGAATGAAAGGCCTGAACACTTGTATAATTGTCATCGTTTCTCCAAGTTCACAGAGTTTATATAAATTTATTATTATTTTAACTTTGGGTAATTGACTTCAAAATTATGCTAAGTTAATTTCATCCATTCTTGTTGTTTGGTACTAGTGAGTTAGTTACGGCTCATAGCAACACTATGAATTACAGACCCGGATGCTGTCATTCATCTGTGCCCCCCTCATCACTTCTCATGCACTTGAATCCATTGCTGCAGTGACCGTGTCAATTCATCTCCTTTCGGCTCTTACTCTCTTTGCCTGATGCTCCACCTTTCCAAACATGATAGCTCTTTCCAAGGAATGTGCTCTTCTAGAAAGATGTCCAAAGGAAGAACGGTAAAGATTTGCAATCCTCCCTGACAAGGAGAACTCTTCCTGTACCTTTTCCAAGTCCCATCTCTTTGTTCTTTTGACAGTCCATGCTAGATGCTGTCCAGTTGTAACAAATTATGGCTAATATCGACCAGAATGGTCATCTCAGAACATTTAACTGTACTCATGAAAAGCCTCCATATAGAAAAGAAGCAGTTGTGCAGCCAGAACAAAGTAATACTTCTTGGCTTAAAATCAGGAAGGGTTTGTATCAGAGTTGTATTCTTTCTCTATGCCTATTAAAATCTTAGGCTGAGAGGGAGTGCTGGTGGCCTAGTGGCAAGAAGCTGCACTGCAATCCCAGAGGTGTGTGGTTTGAATCCACCAGATGCTTTGTTGGAGAAGGAGGGACAATTTCCTCCTGTACCAGTCAGATCTGATTTGACAGTACACACACACAAAATAATAAACACATAAAATAAAAATAATAAAAATTTTAAAAGACCTTAGGCTCAGCAAATCATTCAAGAAGCTGGATTATTATTATTAATTTTTTAACGTGGCATCAGGATCAAAGCCAGACACATCAAAAACCTAGATTATGCAGATTGTTGGAAAACTCTACTTCCAGAGTATGAAGGATTTACTACAGAAGATCAAGGACTACATCCTCAACATAAAGAAAACAAAATTTTCACCACTGTGTTTATAGGCAGCATCGCAATAGATGGAGAAAAGATTGAATTTATCAATGATTGTGTTTTATTTTTATCTATAATCAACACTCATAGTAGCAACAGTCCAGAAATCAAAAGTTTGGTTTTTATTTCATTTAAGCAGGACATACAAATAGTACTTTCAGATAACGATTTTCTTTCTTCCCTTTTTGTGCTAGTTTTATTTTATACATTAAGAATAAGCATTACAATCTCAAAAAATATGTATTTACAAAAGTATTAGCTTTTGAAATTTTGTGTCTTTTAATGAAGGTGAGAAAAGAAAATAGAGGAAATGTATATTTACTTAATTGGTTACATCAACCTTATTTACAACTTCTGGTCGTCTTGTGTTCTTGTGGAGTTGAATTAATTATTCATGTGACTTCTTTCTGCAACATATCTATGTCCCCACTTACTTTCTTTGTGTTGTCATAGAATTGTTATTTTTACAACTTTTAATCAACTGAGGAAAAACATAAATACACAAATATACCCTTTTTAATTTTTTAAATTTCTTTTCTTTTCCTTCTTTTTATGAGCAGCAGATCAGAACCTTGGCCTATCCTGGACCATCCTCACCATCTCTGACACGCTCGAGCCCACGGTTACAGTCACTGTGTCAATGCAGCTTGTCGAGGATCCCGCTCTCGTTTTCTGACCCTCCACCCTTCCCTGCAGGAAGTCCCCTTCAAGGACTGGCCCCTCTGACTGGCATGGCTTAGGATCAAACCGTTACTACACTACAGTCTAACAACCAGAGAGCACTTTAGTGAGCACAAAACTTAGGAATAATCACAAACCACAAGACTGAAATGGAAGCCACGGAATATGTCCAAAGAGAAGAAATCATTCTAAAAGCAAGGAGCCAACTGATACCTTTTAAAAATAAGTACCAACTAACTTTTGAGGTAGTTCTGTGGCCCCATTGGAAGGAAGTTGTATTGCTAAGCCAAAATGTGTCTAGTCATCAAATCGGCCTGCCGCTCTGTGGGAGAAAGATGGCAAGATCCTCTCTTTTAATTTACAGCTGTGGCAACCCTGTACAGAGTCAGCTGTGAGAGAACTCAAATTAAGGGCATAGAGTTTGAAAACTATCTTCACTAGCACTGCTTACTAATTTATAAGGGTCTATGATGGTGGGATTTTTGAGAATGACTTTTCTATCCATTATGTTAATCCTTCTCCTAAGTTCATGGTCTCTAGCTACCTCACTTACAGACACGTGGCTAACCTTTAACACGTTGCTGCACACTTAAAATTGAAGACAGTGCTTAGAAACACATTTGCAGTCATTTGCTGTAATGTGTTAATCACCATCTTCGACATCATCAACAGCTGAGAGATCAACATAGGAGGGAGCTAACCAGACTGTAGCAACACTGTGGCAAGGCATAGCCTAACACAGCTAGACAGAACCAGGTCCAGAGCCCAGTCCAGAGCCCTTGAGACAGAACCTGTGCCAGAGGTTTTGAAGGCCGAACAGCTTAGGGAAGAGCTGGCTAGGGGCTACTATTTACTGAAACTAGACTTTTTTAAATTTATGATGGTACACTTCACATCTCCCCAAACTTGTTTCCCTAACAAATCCCACAACTGTAGGCAAAAAGAGATTATGCAACATTGGTATGGTCATTTGCAATGAATTTTGGACATAATAGTTAAGTAGATGCAGTTGAGTGGAAAACCACATCTGACCTTATAGTAAGTAGTTTTAAATTGCCAATATTATTGATGAGGACAGTTTCCATTTATGGCATTTGTAGAGGTCAGTCAGGCTAGGCCACCCCCATGTTATTCTTGTTCTCTTTACAGGGTTTGAATTATTTCTGCTATCCGTTGCTTTCAATCTGAAAAAAATATCTGAAGGTGTTGGAATTAAGGGTTATCTGGTTTACTTTCTCAGACACTTCTCTTTTACATGCAGGTGTTAAGGACGTCAAGTATCATGTACAAGCAAGTATCACCATTTTAAAACTTGCAGTGGTTATGCTTCTGTTTATCAGTTCAATTTAAAGAAGAACATTGTATTGATTACTGCAATGGGGAGATTAGAGGAAGCAAAGAGATGATGTTTGGGTAATTATATCGCCCGAAGTCCCTACATATTCTGAGAAAGAAGAAGAGAAAGAGTGAGCACTAGTACAAGATGAAAACCGCTGTTCTAGTTAGAGGTTTTTAAAATAAGGAAGGAAGAAAAAGGAACAGTAATAACAAGTAAGTACCCTAGCAAGAAAACTTTCATATCCAGAGACCTCTGACTTCATCAAGACCATAAAGGAGGCACAGCCTGGCAGAGTTCAGCTGGGTCACACGGAGTGAAAATAGAACACATAAACAGTGGCACCCTCTCCTGTTTTATTTTTGTGTCTCTTGTGTCTCATGCCAAAGCTTATTTGACCTCAAAGGAAATCCCAAAGGGAAACATTTTACTCAGAAGAAACACCAAGCAAAATGCAGCTTAACAAGGAAGAAGCAAGTCTCTTTCATCCTCTAAAGAGTGTCTCCAAAGAAACAAATAAAGCAAATGATCACAGCCATGCTTGACCCAGGCTCTAAAGTCTGTCTGGGGAGTGCTTGTGTTTTGCATATTCCAATTCAATTGTACATTATCACAACACGCAGAACAGGTTTGGATGCAAGCACAAAATAGTCACACCTGAAAAAATAAAATCTCTATAGAACTTATTTTTTTAATGATTTTTTTAGGTCATGGACCCCTTTGAGAATTGATGAAAGCTATGGAGTTTACTTCAAGAAAGAAAAGCTTAAAATTCCAGGGATTTCAAATATCTCCTGTAGCACAATCTTCTTTAAAACACACACACACACACACACACACACACACACACACACACACACACACACACAGATATATAGATACATATTTTATTCAAGGACTCAAATACTTTGGTGGGTTTTTTTCATTTTCTATGTTAACGTTGTTTCTTTTCTTTTAAATAGATGACACTGTTCTTCAAAACCCATAATATTTCATTTAGTTTTTATCTCATGCTGGAGAGATGTGGTGGCACAGTCTGTGGCAAGATATGCTCCAGACCAGAAGTTGTTTTGCTGGTGGTTTGGGTCACCAGCCACTTCTCCAAAGAAACATATGTAGGCTCCTCCCTTTAGATTTACAAATTTGCAAAGCTGTTGGAGTCTTTAAGATGCTGTTATGAATTCTCTTTTGAGTTCTATTATTGTTTTGAATCTAGGCTATCTTTTGTTATTGATGTTTTAGGGAAATAAGTTGCCATGTATGTTCCATTTCAGGATGGATGGCAAAGAGATTGAGATTGTTCATAGCTTCAGTTTTCTTAGCTCCATGGTCAACACTCTTAGCACCAGCAGCCAGGAAATAAAAAAATGTATTGCGA
>NW_006399764.1:21074711-21091461 GCF_000299155.1 Elephantulus edwardii | reverse complement strand
GACTCGATGGCAAATAACACCAACAACGTGTTCCATTTCAGTTGGAGGCACTGAGTGAATCACTCTTGAAACCACAAGGCTTGAAATCATTCTGTCTCAGCACTTGGGACATCACTTGAGCATCAGATGAGAAAAAAAAAATACATCCAGCTCCTCCAATAATAATCATTCATGCATAAGACTTCTAGATAATAAGATCTATGTGATACAATTATTTATGATACAGCCATTGGAAGTTGTGATGCTCATTCAAAGGCTGTGGTTCAAATACACCAGTGGCTCTGAGGGTAAAAGATTGGCACATATCCTCCCTACAACTCACCATCTCAGAAATCAGAAGAAGGTAAGGTAGGAATCAGTTTCAACTTGACAACAGTGAGAGAGAGGAATAATTTTTTTTTTTCAAATTGTGACCATAAATCTTAAAGGGCAACACACCTTCCCTCTCTTTTTTCTCTTTTCTCTCATACACACTCATTGTACCAACACCACCCAAACTCCAAGGTTAATAGGACTTTGTTTATATTATTATGTTTTTTTTTTCTTCTCTTTCCCCCTACTATTAGTTCTCTTCTGAAAGTCATAAAAAACCTCCTAAAAGCACATGTAAGGGTAGTGTTACATCACATACATGAGTATTTAGATAAAGCGTAGGATATTCCCTAAAAGGGCCTAAAGTTTTGGTGCTTATTCATGGTTTGTGGCTTTATTTTATCATGGTACTTCCTGAATTAATGTTCATGTTACTATAGTATTTAAGATTTAGAAATGTTTATTTCCTGTTGTTTCTTTGTTTTCTCTTCAATATTTTGAGACAGTATTTTTATATTATTATTTTTCAGGTACACTTTGCTAACTTCAACAAGTATTAATAATTATCCTGATTAATACAAGCTGGGAAGCAGGAGTGGCATCCACTTCCGAAATGGCTTGCCTCTGGAAACTCTATGAACAATGCTGAGGTCTTTCATTTATAGGGTCGCTATGGGTCATCAAGTTGCTGCAACCAAGGATGCTTTAGGCAGAATGTTAAATGATCCAGGAGGTATCAAAAGAAGATGGAAGGAATATACTGAGTCATTGTACCGAAAGGAATTGGCAGATACAGAAGAATTTAATGAAATAGCATTTGAGCCAGAGCTTATGGTGATGAAGGAAGAAGTTCAAGCTGCTTTGAAAGAAATAGCAAAAAATAAGGCCCCCGGAATAAATAGTATACCAATTGACATATTTCAGTTAACAGATGCTGCCCTGGATGTGCTCACCAAGTTGTGCCAAGAAATCTGGAGAACAACCACTTGGCCAACTGACTGGAAGAGGTCAATATTTGTTTCCATCCCAAAGAAGGGCGACCCAACTAAATGTGGAAACTACAGAACAATATCATTGACTTCACATGCAAGCAAGATTCTACTGAAGATTATCCAAAAACGACTGGAACAGCACATCAGCAGAGAACTGCCAGAAGTCCAGGCTGGGTTTAGAAGGGGTCGTGGTACTAGGGATATTGTGGCTGGTGTTAGATGGATCTTAGCTGAAAGCAGAGAATACTAGAAGAATGTCTATCTGTGTTTTATTGATTATGCAAAGGCATTTGACTGCGTGGATCATAACAAACTGTGGCTGACTCTGAGAAGAATGGGAATCCCAGGACTTTTAATCGTGCTAATGCAAAACCTATACTTGGACCAAGAGGCAGTAGTCAGAACAGAGCAGGGCAACACTGCCTGGTTCAAAATTGAGAAGGGTGTACGTCAGGGATGTGTCCTGTCTCCATACCTTTTCAACCTGTATGCAGAGCAGATTATCCGAGAGGTGGGGCTCTATGAGGAGAGGTGTGGTGCTAGGATTGGTGGACTATCTATCAACAATCTGCGTTATGCAGATGACACAACCTTGCTCGTTGAAACTAAGGAGGACCTCATGCACTTACTGCAGAGGGTCAAGGACTGCAGCCTTCAATATGGACTGAGGCTCAATGTCAAGAAGACAAAAAATCTCACCACTGGACCAATTGGCAACATCAGGATGGATGGTGAAGAGATTGAGAGTGTTCAGAGCTTCAGTTTGCTTGGCTCCACGGTCAACACTCTCGGCCACAGCAGCCAGGAAATAAAAAAAAACAAACATATTGCGATGGGAAAGTCTGCGGTTAGGGACCTCTCCAAAATACTCAGGAGTAACAGTGTCTCTCTGGAGACTAAGGTCGGCCTGATAGAGGCCATGGTTTTTGCAATCACTTGTTATGCATCAGAGAGTTGAACAATGACTAGGGAGGATAGAAGGAGAATTGATGCCTTTGGGCTGTGGTGCTGGAGAAGAGTATTGAGTGTACCATGGACTGCCAAAAAAACAAACAGATCCATCGTAGAGAGGATTAAACCAGGCTGCTCCTTGGAGGCAAGGATTCTGGGGCTTCGTCTGACATACTTTGGACATGTTGTAAGGAGAGACAGGTCTTTATAGAGGGACATCATGCTGGGTAGAGTGGAGGGACAGCACAGGAGGGGAAGACCCTCTATGCGGTGGATTGAGTCAGTGACTGGGGTACTCGGGATGGGTTTGTCAAAGGCAATTAGATTGGCACAGGATAGAGCACGGTTTAGGGCTGTTGTACATAGGGTCGCTATGAGTCGCAAGCGACTCCACAGCACATAACAACAAACATGGGTCATCTACGACTTGAGAACATCTAAGCGAACAACAATAGCAATGACAACATGGAGAGAGCTATAGTAGCCTAGTCAGTAGAAAGTTATGCTACAAAGCCCAAGGTGGGTGATTTTAATCTGTAGCCCTTAGGCCTGGTCTAATTTTTTTTTTTTGTCAGACATTCTTCTAAGTGGTATCGCACTGGTCTGTGCATTGCTGTACAGAGGTAACTTGTGGTTGCTGTGATGCAAAACACTGATGTGCCAAATGTGATAATGGTTACCCATGGTGGACAGTGTTTGGTGAAACTTCCCGATTAAAGCAAGCTTGGAAGCAGGAATGACATCCACTTCCAAAATGGCTTACCTCTGGAAACTCTATGAACAGTGCTCATTTCTTTTGTTCATATGGTCACTAGGCATCACCTATGACTCAACGACACTAATCAACAACAACAACTAATAATTATCATGCCATACTGAAAGTATGTTATAAGCTGTGTTATGTTAATAGTTATCACTTTTGTCCTTAAATACATTAATAGCTAACTCAAACTTTATTGCTATGTACTAGTAAGTCAGATCACCTCATAGCAAACACTCCAGCAGATTTTTAGAGACAGTAAATTGCATAGGAGGTGACTGTCAATATTTCTCAGGTGAATTTGAACAATATGCCTTTGGGGTGGCAGTGCAATTCCTTACCATTAAACCACCAGAGCATTAATGTAACTCTTGGGGATCTTGCCAACCCTTTCTGTTGATCTCGGTTGTTACTGTTAGTGCCGTTTAGACAATTATGATATATAGTTATCCTCTAAACACTGTCTTATTCTGTGTCATTCTCATAATTTCTGACACACTTGAGTCCATTGTCAAACTCACAGCATCAGTAGACCCAGTTGTGGTTCTTCCCCTCTTTTGCAATCTCTCCACATTCCCAAGCATAATATCTCCTTCCAAGGAATATCCTCTACTGGCAACATGCTCAAAGTATGTGAGAAAAAGCCTTGTCATCTTTGCCTCCAAGGAGCGTTCCAGCTGCACTTTCTCTAAGATGAATCTGGTTGTTCTTTTAGCAGTCCGTGGGGAATTCAATACTCTTCTCCAACAATACAATCAAAGACATCAATTCTTCTTATGTCTTCCTTCTTCATTGTTCAGCTCTCAGATTGTCCAGCATGGTAAGTTCTGGAAAAGATCATGGCCTGAATCAGACATACATTATTATTCAAAAGGACATCATTGCTCCTCAATAATTTGTAGAGGTCCCTGACAGCACATTTGCACAGTGGAATACATTCTCTGATCTCCTGAGTGCTGGTCGTAAGGGTGTTGATCATGGATCCAAGTAAGATGAAGATGTAGACAGCTTCTATCTTTTATCCATCTGTAACATAGGGCTATGATGACTTAGTGGTAAGGAATTTTAGTGGTAAGGAATTAATTGTACTATCAATGCAAAGATATGATGTTCAAACCCACAAGATATTCTGTGGGAGAAGGATGAGCAATCTCCTATTAGGTGATTTACTGCCTCTTAAAACCTGCTGGAGGGTCAGCTATGGATTGATTTCAATATGCAATATTGTCTAGCCAAAATTGGCAGGACTAAGAATACGTGTTGTACAATTGCAGGGGAAGCCAATATTGGCAGGATCGAGAACTTTATTAGATGGTTGGGGGATTGGCAAAGCCAATATTGGCAGTACTGAGAATTTAGGAACACTTAGAGCTGTGAGGCTCAAGGCTGAGGTGCCTGCATGCACATTTGGGGAACTGTCTTGACTTTATTTTGTTATTACTATGAATTATAATCTTTTAAGTTCCATAGTATGGTTCTGTGCAGTCTGTGAGCTATCACATCAGATTTTGGACCCAGACAAGAAGAGTGTTGAGAGGAGTAGAAGGAGGCATGGGAGTATGGGAGACTTGTCTGACCTAATGGGATTTAGTTTTGTGTTGTTGATGTTGTGATTCTGGATAGTTTCCCCCTGTCAAGTTGGTAAAGTCAGATACAGCCTTCCCAAGTGGTCCTTATTCTTTATACAGTTCCCTTCCTGCACTACTCTACGGTAGCATCTTGGAGGAAGAATCGAATACAACCCATTACTGTTGTTAATGTCTAGTAGTCATGAATTCCTGAGTAAGGTATAAGAATCACTCTAATTCACTCATTCCTTGCAGTAGAATCAGTACTGACTCCTAGCTAACTCTCCTATTTATTATCAGGGGCTACAAACTGCATATGGGTACATCGGTTATCTTTCTCCTCTGTAGCAGCTGGCAGATTCAAACCATCTCCCTTAGGGTTGGCAAAACCACTTTCTGCTTGCTAGGTCACCATAGCTCTGCATGATAATGTGTAGCAGAAAAGAGAAGGGAAAAAAATCAATTGTTCTTGTCATGCCAAGTCTGCATCATCAATATGTCAGTTACTCGGAAATCAAGAATGTTGTGGGGATTTCAGGCCTGTGTACTCTCAGGTGCTCTAATCCTCATGAACTGCAACCAATATTTGGACAAGATGGTCCTGGGATTAGCTAGAATAGATGTGTGAATATACTTTTAGAGGAGAGAGGACCACCTTCCGTTTCTCTGACTCTACTAATCAGACTCCCAGACAGAAAATACAGCTATTAAGACAATATATTCTTTCCTTGTAAATAAGATACTTATACTTTCCATTTGCAGATCTCATTTCTAGGTGATACCGAGGTCTTTCATCTCTACTTGCTTCTTAATCTTATTATTTCTTTATCTCTTGTTAGAAAAAAAGGTGAGAGAGGCCCAATTCCAGAGGAGTTCCTGTACATCAGATCGGGTCTGTGACCTTGTTAAGGGTGCTGCATCCTATTTTAATAAGAGTCCAAGCAGTCACACATCAGATCATTTCATGGAGTCTGGCTATGTGATTACAAAACTGTTTCTAATTTTTCCTCATTAGCATTTTTGCTGCTTTTGTTAGGTGCCTGTGAATCAATCCCAAGTCATGGTCCACATGTTACAGCAAACCCTCCCCCCTCCACACTATCCTCACCATTTCTCTTTGCCCATCCCTTTGCTGGAGACACTGTGTCAAGCTATCTCCTTGAGGATTTTCCTTTGCTTCATTGACTTTCTCCTTTCTCAATCTTGCTATGTTTTTCCAGGAACTAGTGCCTCCAGCTAACATGCCCAAAATATATGTGACAAACTCTTTCCATCCTTACCTCTAAGGAGCATTCTGGCTATATTTCCTTCAAGATGGATTTATTTATTCTTTTAGCAGTCCTTGGTATATCTGATACTCTTCACCAACACCATTATTCCAGGGCATCGATTCTTCATTACCTTTCTTAATTTTTTTATCAAGCTTTCATATGTGTATGAAGTCATTGAAAATACTTTTGTGTAAAAAGCACAAGGGTTGCATGGGACAGCTGTGTTTGACTTTTACCAACTCCACAACGGGGAACTGTCCCTCAGTCAACAACACAAACTGAATTCCCAAGAGGTCAGATATGTTCCCCACACTCCTGCATCTCTTTCCACTCATCTCAACGCTAATCTTGTTAATCTATTGGGTCAAAAATAGGATATGATAGCTCACAGACCACACTGAAAACTATCAGGGAAGGCAAAGGCTATACATTTCATGGTGGCAGAAGGATAAAGTCCCTCTTTCATGACAGCTTCCCAAATGTGCTCACAAGCACAGCCTTGAGCCTCATGGCTTTGGATCAGTGCTACAAAACTCTCAATCCTCCCTGTTATAGCTCTTTCCCCTCTACGTCATTGTCCAGAAACTTGGGCAAAGGCTCCTAGCTCTGCTTCCAGGGCGTAGTGATACCAAGGTCCACTCCGTCTCATGTCAACTCTCTTATTCTTTGCTTCAGCTGCTGTGTCTGCTGCTCCCATAGGTCCTGATCTCATGGGTGCAAGAGTCTCTGGCCACAAAGGTGGTGTTGCATTCTCAGGATTATTCTTTGTTGGTGGTGAGGGTCTCCAGTTATGCTACTAATGGTGAGATTAATCAGTCCCCTTGTGGATCAAGGAGACTAGC
Source organism: Elephantulus edwardii (assembly GCF_000299155.1). Classification (NCBI taxonomy): domain Eukaryota; kingdom Metazoa; phylum Chordata; class Mammalia; order Macroscelidea; family Macroscelididae; genus Elephantulus; species Elephantulus edwardii. The sequence continues at coordinate 21,084,765 of NW_006399764.1, read as the reverse complement.
CCTGTGAGCAGGTTAACGCACCCCAAGTGCATGTTTCTGTCCAACCATATGACAAAGTCAGTCAGTGGCTAGGGCGCCATTTTGATCAATAAACCCTTAACACCACACATGGCTTGAATTAGATGTATCTTTGTCTTTAAATAGATATTGTATTATTTAGCAGTTTAAAGAAGTCCTTGAGGGCAAATTTTCTCAGTGCAACACGTCATTTGATCTTGACTACTGCTTCAATGGGTGTTGATTAACATGTCAGAGGTAAAGATTTACAAACTATAGGATAATTTCATAACTAATAATTGTGGTTCTCCTCAGTTGATAAATAATTTTGGGAGACACAATGCAATCTATGATCTTAGACCTGTCAGTTGTTTTTCTCAAGGTTGATCCTCCACAGTGGGTCAGTTCTATGTGGACAGATGTCTAAGGGCCATCGTTTTAGGAGTTTCACTCATCTCTATCAGATAAACACATTTATTCATTTTTTTATTTTTAATTTTGTTTTATTATTTTTTAATTTTGAATTTTTTTCTCCATTTCTGTCTGGGACATTCTATTGTGATCAGAGAGAAGTAATGTGGAGTGGCTAGAAACCACTGAACACTTTTGGTCTCATGATAGTGGAGGCCATGATTCACATAGTCCATCAGTCCTTTGGACAAATTGTTTCCTTCAGTGTTTTATTTTCTTCCTTCTTCTTTGCCTTAGAGGAGGAGAGACCAACAGTTGTATCACAGATGACCATTTGCAAGTTCTAAAGCTCTCAGTATAGTCGTGCCTGTGTTTCCATTTGCCTTCCCACATCTATTCAGCTTATATGTCTACCTATATATTTCCTTGTAGATATTGTTGTTAGTTACTATTACTGCAGGCTTGTCTCAGGTGGCTTAGTGGTAAGCAGTTGTGCTGCCAACTCAAAGGCACAGGGTTTGAATCCACCAGATGCTTTGGAAAAAGAAGATGAGTCATTTCCTTCGGTGTGATTTACTGCTTCTGAAAACCCACTGGAGAGTCAGCTATGAGTTGGTTCAACTCAATGTTAAAAAACAAATGTGTAATAGTATTTAGCCTTGGTGTCTTTTACTCTGTGGATCTTCTAGTACTTTTTTTGTCACTAGTTATGTTATTCTGCTGTCCTCTTTATAGTATATGGTTATTCCCTTAACCCATAGGAATAAGTGTCTATAGATACCAATTTACCATAGCTTCTCCTTATACTTGCTGGAAAATGTTTCTTTCTGAATATAAACTCTGATTCTTAACTATTTAACAAAAGTGATCTCCTATAAGATTTACCTTTTGACTTATGAATAGTTTTCATTCCTGCTCAGCTACACAATTATTGCTCTTGACACCAGCAGCCAGGAAATCAAACGATGAATTGCCCTGGGAAAATCTGCTGTCAGAGACCTCTCCAGAGTGCTGAAGAGCAACTACGTCAGTCTAGAGACTAAGGTGTGCCTGATCCAGGCCATGGTCTTTGCAATTACTTGCTATGCATCAGAGAGCTGAACAGTGACTAAGGGTGACAGAATAATAATTGATGCCTTTGAGTTGTGGTGCGGGAGAAGAAAGTCTTAAGTGTACCATGAACCACCAAGAAAACAAATTGGTCTGTCTTGGAGAGGGTGAAGCCAAGTTTCTCCTTGGAAGCTAGGATTTTGAAGCTCCATCTCATACACTTTAGGCATGTGGCCAGGAGGGACTGGTCCTTGGAGAAGGACATCATGTTTGAAAAAGGGGAGAGACAGCACAGGTGAGGAAGACCCTTGATGAGATGGATTGATATAGTAACTGAGGCAAAGGGAATAGGTGTGTCAGAGTCAGAGAGACTGGCTCAGGATAAAGCAAGCTTCACAGCTGTTGTACATAGTGTTGTAATGGGTCACAGGTGACTCAACAGCACATAGCAACAAATACCAAGTTATTACAAGTATATTTTTCTGTGTTAAAGAGCTCTGGTGGCATAGTGTGTTACATGTTGTGCTATCAGCTTAAAGTTTAGCAATTTGGATCCCTCAGGTGCTGAGAAGATGGATGGACAGTCTCCTGCATTAAAGATTTATGACCTTGGAAACCTTTTTGAGGCTCCCTAACACTAGATGATGGGGTTAGATGATGGGGATTGACTCCACAGCAGTGAGCGTTTTGTTTGTTTCTTTCGGTATGGTTTTATCTTTTAAGAGAAGAGTGACTTTCTCACCGCCACACCAACATGTAATTTAAAAATTTATCATTAATCTTCTTCCTATCTGTTCTCTTCCTCTCACCTTCGCCTAATTTGCTAAACAAATTGGATTCTTTGGTTTAAAACATCTGTGCTTCAGCCTCAGTATCACAAAATGACTGAGTTGCATGGAACAAGTGAAACCTCTTGAGGAAAAACCGAAGACATAAATATTTTTAAATTAATTGATCGAAGAGAACTAGCTGAAATCTACACCTTTCAGCTTTTAAAGAATTTGTTTTTAAGAGCAGTTTTAAAGAGCTCCCAACATGAACTGAAATACTTACATCTTAAACTACTCAGCTTTTTCTGATTAAATTTTAAAGAATGTATTTTAGGAGTACATTTTCATTTTTTCCCTCTGAAACATTAAATATCGATAAATAAAAGTGAATGAGCGAGCCAAGCTCCAGTGGGAACTTCCCTTATGAAATAGATCAATGATGGTGCCGGAAAAGTTCCTAAGAAAAAAAGAACTGTTCACTGACTAGGTCGTCTGTATTCACACAGATTATTTATATCTTTATTTAAATGAGGAAAACAAAATGATCAAATGCTGTGGTTTCATGATTTTGTTTTTCCAAACAGGATTCTTTTCCCTTCATAAAATTATTTTAAAAGCTATGTTAAGTCCTGTGCATTTTTTAAAAAAAAAATAGTTGATGCATAGAATACATGAAGAAAATACAAAATTCTCAAGAGGAAATAAATGATGTATTCTACTTACTATTTTATTTTTAATGTTACACAGAAACAGACTATGACTAAAGAAAGGCTAAACTAGGTCAGTTGAGGTTTCGGTGTGAGCTAACCACCAGTGTGGATGTAATAACAAGAAAACAGAAATCAGTAGATATTTTTCCTCACCTGCTGTCTTTTTCACAGAACATCAAAAATTTAGTGAGGGCCCAGCCAATAGATGCAAGATACTTTTCTAGGGTACTCAGTGATGGAGTGACTTGAAGAGAATCAATAAAATAGAAAATGAGAGACTCAAATATTTACTAGTCCTAGTGTAAAACGTCATCATTTTCCTTAAAACTCTCTTGTAGTTCCTGAGTAGAACTAAAAAATCCAGAAATTTCCTCACTATTCAACAGGGGAAAAGATAAGTCCTGTGCATACTAATTCTGCAACAAACTTCCTGACTGAGAACAGCACAGTTGTACTTTTGAAAATATTTAGCTGTGTGTTTCGGTTTGGTATTTGGTGATATGTGGTTTTGTTTTGTTTTGTTTTCTTAGGGAATGACTTACTTATTTTGAGACTTAGGAATTCCTCCTACCCATTTTTATCATAAAAGAATGATATTTCTATCATGAAACTGTTTTGATAGTAATCTATGATAGTATTAAAAGTCTACATAAGTATCAACTATATGATACCAAATGACTAACATTTATCCTAAATCAAGATGTGGGGGTAAAGAGATTCAGGGAACCCAATAATGGAAACAGAAGAAGCAGAATGTGTTAAAGAAAGTGCTAACACACTGGTGGAAATGTCATCAAGGAACAATTTATACAAATTGTTAAATTGGAACCCAATTTGTGGTGTAAACTTTCACCCTCAAACACTGTAAAATATTTAAATTTGTTACTGTTATGTGCCAAGGTGTTAGAACTGACTGAGCTGTGGGTTTTCAGAGGTCATAAATCGCTCACAAGGAGATTACCCATCTTTCTCCTACTGAGCAGCTGGGAGATGTGAATAATTTGCTTTTGGGTTGAAAGTGCAGCTCTTTAATCCACTAGGCCACCAGAATGCCTTAATTTAAATACATTTTTATTTTATCTTATAAATAATATGGCTTGTGATTATAGAAATGCTAGAGTTTATGTTTTATAAAACTGTCTCCAAAGTGAGTCAGTTCTAATTTAGTAATTTAGAAAACTAACTTTGCAAGAAAATCTCACATTGTAACAATGCACACAAAAAGAAAATTATTTAGGAAGATTTAGATGGCACAAAATTATGTGAAACTAGGGGAAAAGGTCCTACCTATGTCAGAATTTTTAAAAGTGAGGATAATGAAAAAGATGATGTTTTGGAATTAATTATTTATTATGTTGCTTACAAACTATACTTCAAACGTAGTTTTTGTATGAACACCATTAAATGCTATGGGATTCCAATTTTTCTCACTGTTAGCCACAATACAATGTGAAATCTATACATAGACCAAGAAGCTGTTGTCTGAATAAAGCAAGAAAACGTTACATGACTAAAAAGTAGTAAAGATGTGCATCAAGGCTCTTCAGGTCTATGTAATCATACCTATGTAATCAAGCTTGGAAGCAGGAGTGACATCCACTTCTACAATAGCTTGCCTCTGGAAACCCTATGAACCTGGAGAAAGGACAAAAGTTATACAGGAGGTGTCTAGGACTTCTGTTCACAGGGTCACTATGAGTAGCCTGTGACTCAACAGCACTTAACAACAACAATCACAACATGTAATCTATATTCTGAGCAAATCATTCGAGAAGCCAGACTATATGAATAAGAACATGGCATCAATATTGGAGGAAGACTCATTGAGAAACAGCATTATGCAGATGACACCATTTTACTTGTGCAAAATGAACAGTTTAAAGAAATTACTGCAGAAGGCAAAGACTCCTGCAGTTGCATATTGAAGACAGCCTTCAAAATGGGTTATAACTCAGAGACAAGAAAACAAAATCTTCACTGTTGAACCTACTGACAACATCATGATAGATGGAGAAAACACTGAAGTTGTCAACAATTCCATTTTACCTAGATCCACAATAAATACCATGGTATTAGTAGACAAGAAATCAAAAGGCCTGTTGCATTGGGGAAATTAATAGCTAGTGTGAACCTTTCTAAAATGTTAAAGAGCAAAGACATCGGTTTATAAACTGAGATGCCGTTTAAATACAAGTCATGATATTTTCAATTGCTTCCTATACATCTGAAAATTGGACCATCAAAATAAGGAAGATCAAGTCATAATTGATGCCACTGAATTGCGATGTTGGGGAAGAAAAGGAAACACCTCAAGGGCTTCCAAAAGAGCTAACAAATCTATTCTGAAGGCTATGCAACCAGCTTACTCTTTAGAAGCAAGAATGGGGAAGCTTTGTCTCACTATGGACATATTTTCAGGAGAAATTGTCCTCGGAGAGAAACATGCTGGAGAAAAAGAGAGGAAGACCTTCAATGAGATGGATTCACACAATGACAACCACAATGAACTTGAACATGACAAATATTAAGAGGATGGCACAGGATATGCCACGGTTCATAAGGTCGCTTAGAGTCATAAACAACTCGATGTTACCACTTAACAGCAACAACAAATAAATTATAAACTGAGATCATTTTAAACCATTTTTGTAAATTCTGAATATGCAGGAGTGACATCCACTTCCTAAACAACATGCCTCTGGAAACTCTATAAACTTTGAAAAATGTTGATAGTTATAGAAAGGCTTCAGGCCTTTTGTTCATAGGATGGCACAGGATATGCCACGGTTCATAAGGTCGCTTAGAGTCATAAACAACTCGATGTTACCACTTAACAGCAACAACAAATAAATTATAAACTGAGATCATTTTAAACCATTTTTGTAAATTCTGAATATGCAGGAGTGACATCCACTTCCTAAACAACATGCCTCTGGAAACTCTATAAACTTTGAAAAATGTTGATAGTTATAGAAAGGCTTCAGGCCTTTTGTTCATAGGGTTGCTTCTGAGTTGTGCTTGACTCTAGGCAATTAATAATAACAACCATATAATGTTTTATTCTATATGTGCACCTGTCATAACCATATTCTTATTTCTTAACTGATAACATTGAAATTGTTGATATTTTTCACTATGGTCCTTCATATACTCACGTTTTGTTCTTTTAAATATTGGCAATTTTCTTTTAAGATGTGATATGAAAGGAGCCTTCTTGGTTATAGTTAAAAAATATAATAAGATGTGTTTATTGTTAAAATATTACCCTGAATACACCAATAATATGTATGTCTAATGCAGTACATATGTATTGTGAATTGCCAGGTTCATCAGGAATTCAGTACTTGATTCCGTAATTAAAATCCAGAATACAGTTGCTTGACTCGATGCTGAATGGCATAGTTCATAGTGAGTCAGTCATGCATGTAACCCAAACATGGCACCTCTGTGGTGGATCTAATCCAGCAGCAGGTCTGCAGTCAAAAGAAGGGCAATACCTTCCATGTTGTTTACAGCTTTCCAAGAACATATGATCAATAGTGATGAAGGAGGAAGTGCAGGCTGCTCTGAAGGACTTGACAGAAAAATAAAGCCCCAGGAATTGATGGAATACCAGTTCATGTATGTCAACAAACGGATGCTGCCCTGGATATGCTTACCAAGTTGTGCCAAGAAATCTGGAGGACGACAACTTGGCCAACTGACTGGAAGATATCCATAATTATTCCCATTAAAAAAAAAAAAGGACCTATCACAGTGTGTAAATTACCAAACAACATCACTCACTAGCAAAACCCTGCTAAAGATTATCCAGAAATGACTGCAACAGTACACTGACTGAGAACTCCCAAAAATACAAGTTCAATTTAGAAAAAGACCATAGCACTACAGACATTATTGCCAATGTCAGACATATCTTGGCAGAGAGCAGAGAGTACCAGAAGAATATCTGTGCTTCATTGACTACACAAAGGCATTTGACTGTGTGGATCACAACAGTATCTGACTAAGCTTGAGGAAAATGGGAATCCCAGATCTGATTGTGCTTCCGTGAAACCTGTACTTGGACCAGGAAGCAGTCCTCAGAACAGAGCAAGGAAATGATGTATGATTCAAAATCAGAATAGTAGTGTGTCAGAACTGCATTCTGTCCCCATACCTTTTCAATATATATGCAGAACAGATCATTTGGAAGGAGGACAAAATGAGAAGAAATGTGGCATCAAGTTTGGAGGAAGACTCATCAACAACCTACAATATGCAGATGACACAACCTTGCTGAAATTAAAGAAAATCTGAACTGCTTGGTGTAGAAGGTTAAGGACTGTAGTCTTTAATATGGATTGAAGCTCAACATCAAGAAGACAGACTTTCACCATTGGGTAAATTGTCAGTACCATGATAGATGGAGAAGAGATTGAGGTTGTTGGTAATTACAGCTTGCTTGGCTCTACAATTAGCACTCTTAACACCAGCAGTCAGGAAATAAAAAGACAAATTACATTGGGAAAATCTGCTGTCAGTGACCTCTCCAGAGTGCTGAAAAGCAACAATATCAGTCTAGAGACTAAGGTGTGCCTAATCCAGGACATAATCTTCGCAATTACTTGTGCTTCAGAGAGCGGGACAATGACTAAGGATGACAGAAGAAGAATCAATGTCTTTGAGTTGTGGTGCTGGAGAAGAGTTTTGAACATACCCTGGACTACCAAAAAAAAAAAATAGGTCTTTCTTGGAGAGAGTAACACCAAATCTTTCCTTGGATTTTGAAACTCTGTTTCACATTCTTTGAGCACATGGCCAGGTGAGACTGGTCCTTGGAGAAGGATATCATGTTTGGAAAGGTGGAGGGACAGCGTGGGAGAGGAAGACCCCAGATGAGGTGGATTGATACAGTAACTGGGGAAATGGGGGTTGGTGTTTCGGAATTAATGAGCCTGGCTCAGGACAGGGAAAGGTTCAGAGGTGCTGTACATACAGTCACTATGAGTTGCAGGCAACTCAATACACATAACAACAACAACAAAAAATACTCTGAAGGAGCTCTAGAGATAAGAAGATGTGCTGCCTTCCCAAAGATGTGCAGCTTCTCCATGGAAAAAGGACAATCCCCTCAGTGGGATTAAATTGCCTCTGAACCCCTCTGTAGGCTCAGCCATAAGAGAAGTTATAGAGACACTATGAACAAAAGATCTGAACCCTGTTATATTCTGTACCATCCTCACACTTACTGACACACAAGAGCCCATTGCTGCAGTCACTGTGGCAGTCCACCTGGTTGAGGGTCTTCCTCTGCTTTGCTGAGCTTCCACCCTTCCTAACATCATATTCTTCTCTAAGGAGTAGCCATTCCTAGCCACATGCCCAAAGAATGTGAAGTTAAGCCTCCTCATTCTTGCTTCCAAAGAACACTCCAGCTCCACCTTCTCCAAGACATATTTGCTTGTTCTCTTGGCCACCCATGGGATGTTCAGTGCTCTTCTCCAACACTACATCTCAAAGGCATCAATTCTTCTTCTGTCATTCTTATTCACTGTCTACCTCTTAGATGCATAGAAAGTGATCAGAAAAACTATGGCCTAAATCAGACACACTTTAGTCCTCAAACTGACATTATTATTCCTCAGTAATTTGGAGAGGTCCCTAACTTCAGATTTTCTTAGTGCAATGAGTCAATGTTTGTAAATGTAGTGAAGTAATTTTTCAATTGTGAAGTGATGTAATTAAGGAGCTATGGAATGGTGTAGTCATTCTTCATATTTTAATTTGGTATAGCAATTCTCTGTTTTTATGTAACGTCAAGTTTTCCATAATGCTGTAATCTTGAAAGTTAACCATGTGTTAAGGAAGGCGTGTATTTTACTTCCTTTCATCTTGCCCTGATTAGACAACCTATGTTCATGTTGTTGTTAGGTGTCATTGAGTCAAGTATGACTCATTGCGATCCTATGAACGATGGATTTGAACCTTTCTCTATCCTGTGCCATCATTATCTTATCAGCAACTCTTGAGTCATAGCTGACACTCCAGTGGGTTTTCAGAGGCAATAAATCACACAAGATGAGACTGACTATCTTTCTCTTGCAGAGTAGCTGGTGGATTTGAACAGCATACTTAGGTGTTGGCAGCATAGCTCCTTACTGCTAGGCCACCAGAGCTTCCATAAAAGTTTGCAAAGATGGAAACCCAGAGAGGAAAGTGAGAAGAAAACAGTTTTACAGTAAAATAAGAAATAAAATTTTGCTTTTGGGTTAGAGGCCTTGGTCTCTGCATGAAAATCAGTTTCAAGTGAGTAAGATCAAATTTGAGTTATAATGGTGTAATGAAAAAAAAAGATAATTTGGAATTAAGTTGTAGGAGAATGGTACTATATTGTAGAGTTTTAATGCCATTTTGTCATGCATTTCCTAATAATTATTGATGGATATATTTTCTACATGTTCATATTGACCACCTGTAAGTTTGGTGAATTATTTGTGGCTTTTATACTTTAATTATTTGTTGATCTTTTTTATTACCATATTGTAGGAGTTTTATATATAATTTGGATATAAGTCCTCTGTCAGATGTATGTGTTACAAAAGTTTTCATCCAGTCGTGCAAAATTTTTTTTAATTTTCTTAATGGTATCATTTATTAAAAAAAAAGTTTAAATCTGATACTCTCGAATTTGTCCATGTTTTTTATGTTTACTCCTTTCATGATCTCTGTAAGACACCTTTCCCTGTACAAAGTGATGAAGACATTCTCCTATTTTTTCTTCTAGTAAAACTGTCAATTAGGTCAAGATGGTTGATAGTGTTGTTCAGATTTTCTACATTCTTAGTGATTTTCTGTCTACTTGTTCTATTGATTTCTGAAGAAGTGTTGAAGATTCCAACAAAATTATTTTTCTCTTTCTCTCTTAAATCCTAAAAGCTTTTGCATTATGTAAATTCCATGACTATGAGGAACACATGCATAGACTTTTCCTATCTTTTGGATTAATTGACCATTATTACTGTTAAAAATCTCCCTACAACCTAAATGCCCATCAACAAACGAATGGGTAGAGAAGCTGTGGTATATTCGCACAATGGAATACTATGCTGCATTGAAAAACAAGGAACTCATGCA
>NW_006399764.1:21073346-21074366 GCF_000299155.1 Elephantulus edwardii | reverse complement strand
GGGGAGGGGTTTGTGCGGGGAGAAGGGTGCAACAATGAATGAATGGAATAAAAAAAAAAATCTCCCTTAACTCAAATAGTACACATGCTGAAAGATTACTCTGTACTGTGTTAGCATTGCCAGTCTAAATTTATTGTTATTAATGCATGGAGTATCTTTGTCTCACCTTTAACCTATTGTGCCTTTATAATTTAAAATTTGTAAATACAGCATAAATTGGGTTTTCAGTTTTGTGATGTATTTTTTGTAATATTTGTTATCTCTTTAAAAGAATGTATGTTATTTATTCAAGATAATTTCTCATACATGTAGGTTTAAATCTAATGTTTTAAATCTGACATTAATTTATTCTTTATAATCTCTATTCTTTGTTCTTACAATCTTTATATAGAACTGATTAATCAATGAAGAACTGATATACAATAACTTGCAGATATTAAATGGAATAATTTGGTGTTTTGGCATATACATAAACTTTTCAGTATATTTTTATTGTTATATTTATGCCCGTGGAATCAACTATGACACATGTCTATCTTATGAACAGTAGCTCTGAACTACGTCCTACCCTGAGCCAATCTCTTACACATCTACCTGCGTTACCCTGGTCACTATTGTCAATCCATTTCATCCAGGCTCTTCTTTTCCAGTGTTCCCCTTCCACACTTTCAAACATGATGTCCTTCTCCAAGGATTGGACCCTCCTGGCAACATGAGCAATGTACATGAGAAAGAGTTTCACAGTCCTTGCCTCCAACCAGCAGTCTTGCTTTGCCTTCTCCAGGACAGACCTATGTATTTTCTTGGCAGTCCATTGTGTGTTCAATATTCTTCTCCAGCACCACAACCCAAAGGCATTAATTTTTCTTCTGCCATCCTTTGTCACTACCCAGCTCTCCTCCACTGCATAGCAAGTAATTGAAAGTACTATAGCCTGGATTGAAAGTACTATAGCCTCTTCAACCTATATGCAGAACAGATTATCCGGGAGGCTGGGCTCTATGAGGAGAAATGTGGGGT
>NW_006399764.1:21066704-21067801 GCF_000299155.1 Elephantulus edwardii | reverse complement strand
TTTTGATAGTAAGTTGAAGACCTAATTTATCAAGTATTAATAAAATATAGATATAAAGTATGTTTAAATTAAAACAGAGTGGCATCCACTTTCTAAACCACATGCCTCTGGAAACTCTATTGACTTTGATAAATGACGATAGTTGTAGAAAAGCTTCAGGCCCTTTGTTTATACTGTCCCTACGAGTCATGCTCGACTCCACGGCAACCAACAACATCCCAGATTCATCTGATAATGGAAACTTGCTTTTTATATACATCAGTTTAGCTTTACATTTGTGTTTTGAAACCATTGACAAAAGTATGTTAAAATGTGTTGTGTTGGTCAGAGGCAAAATGTCCATGTACATATTTGTACTTTTGCTGCTATTACACTCTATAGTGACTGTAAACTTTATTCTTTAAAAATTTAATAGTGTTTGAAATTTAATCACTCTTGTTCTGCTGGTCTGCAGAATAATACAGAAATATGCTTACGCTTAAGCTAGATATTACATTTTCTTGAGCATGGTTTGATTTTTTTTTAAACACTTTTGTCTACTGAGAAATAAATAGGTTAAAATCTCTACATTATTTAGTTCCTCACTTTTAAGGTGAAAGAGACATTTTGGGTGAACAATTAATTGAGTGGATTATAAATGTTGCCAATATTTATGGTTCTGTTCTTTTTATCATTTATGATCTTACTTCAGGTACATTATCAAGCATGGCTAATACTTGTTTGTTGTGTGTCATGTGCCATCAAGTCTCCTGTGACTCATAATGACCCAGTGTACAACAGCTTCTGAAGCCAGCCCAGTCCTAAAACAATCTCACTGACTCTGGCCCATCTACCCTTATTACCCCACTTACTGCATCAATCCATCTCGTCGGGAGTTTGCCTCTCCTGTGATGTCCCTTCACCCTTCTAAGTTTGATGTCTTCTCTGAGGACCAGTCCCTTCTGGTCACATACCCGAAGTATGTGAGACAGAGCTTCAAAATCCTAGCCTCCAAGGAGCAGGTTGGTTTCTCCCTCTGCAAGACACATTTACTTTCTTGGTGGCCCATAGTATGTTCAAGACTCTTTTCCAGCACCACAACTCAAAGGCATTGATTC
>NW_006399764.1:21058906-21066399 GCF_000299155.1 Elephantulus edwardii | reverse complement strand
GAGAATCTTTGTCTTCTTAATGTTGAGCTTCAATCCCTATTGAAGGCTGCAGTCCTTGACCTTCTACGCCAAGTGCTTCAGGTCCACCTCTGTTTCAGTAAACAAGGTTGTGTCATTTGCCTATTGTAGGTTATTGATGAGTCTTCCTCAAATCTTGATGCCACAATCCTCATACAGCCCTGCTTCCCAAATGATCTCTTCTTACAGGTTGAAAAGGTATGGGGACAGGATGCAGTTCTGATGCACTACTTTTCTGATTTTGAACTGTGCAGTGTTTCCTTCCTATTTTCTAAGGACTGCTTCCCGATCTGAGTATAGGTTTCGCATAAGCACAAATCCAGTGTTCTGAGATGCCCATGTCCTCAAGGTTAGCTACAATTTGTTGTGATCCACACAGTCAAATGTCTTCACATAGTCAATGAAACACAGAAAGACATTATTCTTGTGCTCTTTGTTTTCTGCCAAGATCCATCTGATATTGGTGATAATGTCTCTAGTGCCACAACCTTTCCCAAACCCAGCTTGTATTTGTATTGCTAGTAGTTCTCTGTTCTTCGCAGGATTTTGCTTGCATGTGATATTATTAATATTGTTCAATAATTTCTATACTCTCAATACTTGTTTTTTAAAAAAACACCTTGTATCAGTAAAGAAAAGGAAGACCTTCAACAAGATGAATTGACACAGTAACTCTCATAGTAAGGTCAGATTAAAGAAATTTGGCAGATAGATTTTGGAGCTGATAAATACACATACTGTCATTTATTAAATTCAAATTATTGACAATGTGAACTTGATCTGAGCTTAGTGTTTTGAAAACAGTGATTGTGTAGAGCATCTCCTACCTTTTGTGATCAAGGAATGGAGTTACTAGGAATAACTGCTTGCCCCATATGATTTAGGTAAGATTTGGAGCTCTGACATGGGCTTTTGTGATATCCTTTGAAACTGTTACACACAATCAGTCCCTCTAAATTGACGTTCTTTGAGTCAGACATTTCCCATTTGTACAATGACTAAGCTGGACAAATTACCTGGTCCATTAAACTGTAGTTAAGTGTCTTTCTCTAGGGTTCCTTACTTGGAATCATTATTAGCATAAGTCAGCAAACAACTCCTCCTAAAAGCCCCTATTGACTTTGATGGCGAAGTCCACAGAGAATCACCCTGCGAATCCAGTGTTGCTTTCCCTGGCAGTGTGAATCTGTGAGTGACCGGGAAGGAGAATGAAAGCCATCTCTTCCAGCGTGATTTACAGGCTCTGAAACCCAGTGGAGATCAGCTGTGAGTGGCTTCTGTCTTGAAGGCAGTGAGTTCAAGTTTTACTAAGAATCAGCTGACCACAAGAAAAAAAAAAAACCACAAAAAAATTTTCCTGATAAATCTTTGAATCACACCAGCACTTTCAACTTCTGTTTCACAGATTTCTTCCTCTATTGAAATAATTGCTTCCCTTATTGCAATATTTTTTTTCAAATAAAATTTATGTAATTTCAAGCAGTTATTTCTAAGTTCTACAGTAATGTTTATATCCTATTACTGGTGATACATAACTCCTCTCTTTTGGTCTTAATCACTTTGGTTAGAATTGATCCTATTTGTATAATCTTGCTTGCAAATTGCTTTTCTTTTCACTGATGCCCTATCTTGCTACTTATCTTTTAATTCATTTTTTTCTGCTTCTATGAGTACTTTTTTTCTGTTTAAAAGCCAAGAAACTAAACTCATTGTTGTCGAGTCGATTTCAGCTCATAAGGACCTAACTGGGTAGAGTAGAATTCACCAAGGGAGTTTACAAACCGATAAATCTTTGTAGAGGCGAACTGCCACAGTTTTCTCCCATGGAGTGGCTGTTGCTCTAGTTATGTCCTTTTAACAGCTGATAGCCACTTTAACCACTGTGCCACTAGGTATCCTTTCTTTCCTCTTGTTGTTGTTGTTGTTGTTATGTTATCTTTCCTCTTGAGTTTAATTTTATCTCACTACCCTCCAACTCCTGTTTTCTTAAGTTCGAGTCCTACACCATTGGTTTGAGACTTTTTCTTTTTCCAATAGAAATAGCAAATGTTTTAAATTTCTCTCTAACAAACTTTAATATCATGTTACATATATTGGTTTTAATTTAGTTCAACATGTTGTTGTTGTTGATTGCCTTTGAGTCAAGCATGACTCATAACGACCCTGTGAACAAAAGGCCTGAAGCCCTTCTACAACTATCGACATTTATCAAAGTTCATAGTTTCCAGAGGCAAGTTGTTTAGGAAGTGGGTGCCACTCTTGCTTCCAAACCTGGCATAGTATGTTGTTGTTATGTGCCATTGAGTTGCCTGCAATGCATAGCAACCCTGTGTACAGCAGCTCTGAACTTTGCCCTGTCCTGAGCAAGTCTCACTAACTCCGACACACCAAACCTCATCGTTCCATTGACTGTATCAATCCATCTCATCTGGGGCCTCCCTCTCCTGCGCTGTCCGTCCACCCTTCTGAGCATGATATCCTTCTCTCCTGGCCATGTGCCCAAAGTAAGTGAGGCCGAACTTCAAATTCCTAGCCTCCACGGAGAAACTCGGCTTCACCCTCTCTAAGACATACCTCTTTGTTTTCTTGGTGGTCCATGGTATGTTTGCATAGTTTCTAAATTTTCCTTACTCATACTACTCAGATTGAGTCAGTGACTGGGGTAATTGGGGTAAGTGTGTCAGAGACAGTGAGATTGGCACAGGATAGAGCAGGGCTTAGGGTCTCTATCAATCACAGGTGACTCGATAGCACATAATGACAACACCACCACCACCACCACCACCACCACTACTCAGATTATCAGAGCTGACCATCCAGTGGGTTTCTGAGGCCGAAAATCGTTCTTTTATGGAGCTGCATGCGCATTAACATCAAAAGAAAGGCAGCGTCTTTGAGTTAGAAGAGAAATTCCAAGACACTGAGAGACATGTCAGGAATAATCAAGTAAAAATATCCTCGCCACTCATTATTTTACTTACATTCCCCCCAAACTGGTACATACAGGTCTATACCACATAAACGAATGTTTTAAAAATGTCTTGTGATGTAAATACGCAACACAAAACATATACCCTCCTAATAATGTCTACATGGCTAATTTTGTGATACTGATTTAATGTATTATGTTCAATCTGTGGGGGGTGGCGGGAGATAAATTCCTTACTCACTAGACCACCATTGTTGTTTGATAGGTGCCAGAGAGCTGACTACAACTCAGAGACCCCGGGAACAGCAGAGCTGAATTCTGCCCCGTCTTGTGCCCTCCTCGGGATCTCTGATAAACTTGAGCCTATTGTGACAGTCGCTGTGTCAAACCTTTTTGTTGAGAGCCTTCTTTTTCAGATGCTTCTCCTTTCCCAGAATAATGCCTTCTTCTGAGGACTGGCCCCTTCTGACAATAAGCTTGTTATTTCAGACAAAGGTTCAGCATTCTTGCCTCTAAGGAACATCCTTGTTGTACTTCCTTGAAACGAGACTTGTGTGTTCTGTTCACTAGGCCCCCAGAACCTCCTCAATTCAACTTCTTAGTTTTTCCTTAGAATATTTAAGTTTAATCACAGATTATTTGATGGTATATGGGTAAAATATATTTTATTCTGACATCTCTTTTTCTAGATGAATATTATTCTGGTCTTCTTAATTATCATAATGTTGATGGTCATATATCTGTTATAGCTTTAAAATATTTTCTACATTCTAAAATATGACAGTTAGAATATACTGAATCCATAGAATTATTTTTCACTTATATTGATTTCTTTTTCATAGTGCTATTTCAATCTGCCAGGAAATTAAAAGGCGCATTGCCATGGGAAAGTCTGCTGTTAGGGACCTCTCCAAAGTGCTGAAGAGCGGTGGTGTCTCTCTGGAGACTAAGGTGCGTCTGATACAGGCCATGGTCTTCGCAATCACCTGTTATGCATCAGAGAGTTGGACAATGACCAAGGAGGATAGAAGGAGAACTGATGCCTTTGAGCTGTGGTGCTGGAGAAGAGTACTGAGAATACCATGGACTGCTAGGAAAACAAATAGATTTGTCCTGGAGAGGGTTAAACCGGGTGGCTCCTTGGAGGCAAGGATTCTGAGGCTCCGTCTAACTTACTTCGGACATGTAGTGAGGAGAGACCGGTCCTTGGAGAGGGACATCATGCTTGGGAGGGTAGAGGGAGAGAGGAAGGGTAGAGAGGAAGGCCCTCTATGAGGTGGATTGATTCAGTGACTGGGATAATTGGGATGGGAGTGTCAGAGACAGTGCGATTGACACAGGACAGAGCGGAGTTTAGGGCTGTTGTACATAGGGTCACTATGAGTCGCAGGCGACTCGACGGCACATAACAACAACAACAAACAACATTTCAATCTGAAAATTAATACCTTCCTCCTATGATGGAATCACAGTTATTATTTCTTTAAAGATTATTTCACGTCTATTCTTCTGGGCGGCCTATTAGAGTTGTGTTAGAGTAATTCAATCTTCTTACCATATCCATATTCATTCTTTCATACATGTTCTCTATTTATCAATCTACATTGTATTATAAGAAAATTGCTATAATATTTTCCAAATCACTACTTTTGGCTTTGACATTATATAGTTAGCATTGTCTTATCTATTTTCTATTTGCCAGTGATTCTATACTATGATTTTTATTCAAATACATTATTATCATAGCCAACATTTCATGTTTCACTTCTGTCTTTTTAATCTTAATTGTTTTATGACGCTCACTTATATATTATTTATGAAAAGCACATGCAAGTTCTTTTTCAGACAATTCTATATAGCATTGGCCTAATTTTGTTTTAATAATCATTGCTGTCTTTCTTAGCGTTAGAAGAAATTTTTAAAATTATTTTTTAATTTCGATGTGATGAGTCTAGGTATCCTAGTCCTAGTAACATAGCCCTGGCAGTGTATGTGGACCTGCTAACCTGAGGTCTGAGCTTCAAATCCACCTATGACTCTTGGAAGAACAATGACACTGTTTTCTCCCACAAAGTCTTGCAACCTTGGAAATTCCCTGGGGGATTGCCATAATTCAAAATGGACCCAAAGGCAATAGATTTTGAGGTCTCATGGTAAAATCTCTAAACAATCAGGGAAGGTTCACAGGTTCAATTCTCTGTCTTGTCTTCTCTCCGTATTCTTATTTGAGTTCTTGTGCAGCTTATTTCTCTCTGCTCTCAGTAAACCATACCATCTTGTAATATTGCCTTGAGTTTCTGTCCCTTTTCGAAACTGCAGACATAGTTCTATATTTTACTGACAAATGACTTGTATCCTTGAGGCCAGGTGGTATCTGTATCTTCCTGCTTTCCCAAATAGAGGTTCTTACCTCAAGCTTTCTCATCCAGACAGCTTCAAATAATCATTAACTATACTAACCAGTTGGAAGCAGGAGTGGCATCCACCTCCTAAACAGCATGCTTCTGGAAACTCTGTGAACTTTGATAAATGGAAATGGCTATGGAAGGGCTTCAGGCCTTTTGTTCATGGGTCTCTATGAGTTGTGCTCATCTTGACGGCAATCAACAGCACAACACAACAAGAATAATATTAACTAGAAAGCTAGCAGTTCAAAAGCATCAATACCTCCTCAGGAAGAGGAACAGACTCCTCCCATAAACCTTTATTTATTAAGCCATATTGTTGTTGTGTGGCATCAAATCAGAACTGGCTCCTAACTGATTCTCCACTGGGTTTTCAGAGAGAGTTAATCACACTGGAGGAGATTCCTCATTCTTGTCAATGTCCCTGACACTGCAAATTCTCCCCTCCTTTAATTTTTGTTTGTTTCTAATTTGTTTAGACATTGAACATAGATTGCTTTTAGTTTTAAATCAAGCTATGTTTTCTTAGGTTTTCCTATTTTAAAATACATTGTGCACTGTTAAATATTTGGAGCAGAAGATGTGCATCAAGGCATGAACTTCTTATGCTACCCTGACGGTGCATCCCACTACATAAAAATTTTAAATTTCCTGTACCAGTTAATCATAGACTGCCATCCTTTGAGCTGTAATACAGAATGTCTGGTTCAGGTAAAGGCATCCAAGATCAAATTAATCTTGCTTCTGGCGTCCAGTATTTCTTTGAAACCCAGGTTATAAGAAGTTCTACTCTTATTATTCCATATTTTTCAGTCACAACAATTGAAGCTTAAATGGGTTGTACAGCTTTTCAAAGGTCACACAGCTCTTTATAGCAAGACAAAACGGAATCTTGGAGTTCCTAATGGGAAAGTTTCTAAGCTTGTCAAATCAACTAATACCCAGTGACATCCAAGGCAGCATTGAATGTATTATGGCACAAAGGAAAATAGTACCTAGTAGTTAATGTCACTATAATTATTGAGGATATAGGGTATCTATACTCTCCTGGGGAAATGCCTATTAGAAAGAGAAATAAGGTATGGGATTAAAAAATGTTTGAACTCTAAAATTTTTACAGCTAGATAAAAAGGAAAATTTGTATTTTTCTGGTCATGTATAGAACTTAAAATGAGAAGAAACTATTAATAGAACAGAACAAAACAAAAGCATACACTAGTTGTTTTAAAAAAATAATCCACAGAGTATTTGGAATGAGTGGAATATCTACACTGATTATGTTTTCTGTTGTTATTATGTGCTGTTGAGCTGCTTGAGACTCCTAGTGTCGCTATGTAAAATAGCCCTGAACCCTGCTCTATCCTGAGCCAGTTTTATAGTTTCTGACACACCTACATTCTTTACCCCAGTCACTGAATCAATCCATCTCATCCAGGGTCTTCCTCTCTTGGTCTGTCCGTCCATCCTTCTAAGGATGATGTTTCTCTCTAAGGACTGGTCCCTCTGTGCAAAATACACGATATATGTCAGATGAAGCCTCAGATTCCTTGTCTCCAAGGAGCAGCCTGCTTTAACCCTTTCCAGGGTGAACCTGTTTGTTCTCTTGGCTCTCCGTGGTATATTTAGTACTCTGCTCCGGCACCACAGTGTGGTAGATCTTTGTATTTATTGTTTTGCACTGGTAAGCAGAAAAGTCCATGTTTAATCCATTTGAATTTTCTCTCCTTTATTTGAAAAGAAGCCTTTCTAGGTTATTACTACCTTTTAACTTCTGTGTCCATCAATGACTGTACAGTGTCTGTTATTGAATGCCAGGGGTTCTTTCCAAAGTCAGTCGCCAATAAGACAAACGGAATGCAATATCCATAAATGCACTTTATTACAGATCTGTGGAATACAGTGGGTCCCAGCCTCAAAGACTGCTTCTTCGTCTGGGAGTGGTCATAGCCACTATATATATACTAGGGTGAAACTCCAGCTCATTTAACAATGCACTTTTGTTAGTAAAAAAGGTGATTTCTACATCTGAAAAGGACAGTTCCCATCTATGTATCAGTAATTCAGGAAGGCCCCAGTTCTCCTCCTGGTAAACAGGTGGATTAAGACACAGTTTACATATGACTGGAGAACCACCTTCACCA
>NW_006399764.1:21057024-21057762 GCF_000299155.1 Elephantulus edwardii | reverse complement strand
TTTCACAGCTGTTATTCAGCTTCTCCAGTGATTCTCTCCACAGATGTAGTCATTCTGATGCCTATGCTTACCTTCAGGTGAAATCCAGGTGAATAGCCTGTGTTTATGCTTCTTGTAAAACATATTTGCAATGATTAAATCATTGATTGTACAAAATCCTACCATGCTATCTCCAGCTTCATTTCTGTCACCAAGTCCATGTTTTCCAATTATTGATCCTTCTTCTCTGTTCCCAACTTTTGCATTCCAGGCACCCATTATTATTAAAGCATCTTGATTGCATGTTGGTATTAGGACTGCAGAGCCCTCTCCTTCCTCTCTCAGAAGGGCTACTGAGAGAATCCAATCACGAGAAGCAGCAGCTGTGCTTTTTTCTCTCTGTGAAACTACCCTACACCACCTCTTTCCCCAGGAACAGTTATCTGAGACCCTAGGCCACCCCCCTACCTTGAAGGAAACAGTATAAGCATCCTCTTCCCCAAGTCCCTTGTAAGAAAATAAAAAATACCCGTCTAACTTTCAGTGGGGCCTGGTCTTATGCTTGAGAGACAGCTCTGCAGTTTCTCCTCAATAAACTGTCTTTCTTGGCCTGAACTGGGTTCTGCCCTTCCTCAGCAACCTTACAGTTTGATCAATCTGACTGTAAAAAATTTGTAGAAATCTTCTACATCCTCCTCTTTGGCTCTGATTGTTGATGAATATATTTTAATGACAGTGCTATTCAGTGGACTTCCTTGT
>NW_006399764.1:21048267-21056354 GCF_000299155.1 Elephantulus edwardii | reverse complement strand
GGGAAAGTCTGCTGTCAGAAACTGTTCCAAAGTACTGAAGAGCAATGATGTCAGTCTGGAGATTAAGGTGTGCCTGATCCAGGTCATAGTCTCTGCAATTACCCGCTATGCATCACAAAGTTGACAGTGACTAGGGGTAATAGAAGGAGAATTGATGCCTTTGAGCTGTGGTGCTGGAGAGGAGTATTGAATATACTATGGACTTTTAGGAGAACACACAGGTTTGTCCTAGACAGGGTGAAACCGTTCCTTGTTGACATGGATTCTGAAGCTTTGTCTAACATACTTTGTACATCTTGCAAGGACAGACCAGTCCTTGAAGAGAGACATCATGCTTGGGAGAGTGGAGGTACAGTGCAAGAGAAAAAGACCCTTGATGTGATGGATTCAGTAATGGGGATAATGGGGGGAGGTGTGTCCAAAACAATAAGATTGGCACAGGATAGAGCAGAGATTAGGGCTGTTGTACATAGGGTCACCATGAGTCGCAGGCAACTCCACAGCACACAACAACAACAACAACGTCACCTTTTAATATCTCTTATATTGAAATATTTTGGTGGATGTTCTATACTTCTACATATAGACACTAAGTATAGATTATGTAAAATGTACACTTTTAGGTGTATGCTTAAAAAATTCAGCATAATTTTAAAACTGCAAATGTTTTAAGTGAAAATAAAAGCCTTTAACATCAATTCTAGAATTCTTACAGCACTTTAATATGATTATTTTGAATTTCTTTCTCTCATGAAAAAGATGACTTTTGTGTTTTAAATAAAATAACAAGATAACACTATTTCTGGGTCTACACAGTAGACAAGGACTGGGAAAGATTGGTGACATGTGAAGAATTTTCATTCAATGTAAAATATGATATTTAAGACTTCCTGTTTTTTTTAATATCTTCTCATTTGCTAGGTAACAGTGAAAGACCTTGAAGATAGCAATGATTAGAAATACTAATTTAGATATCATTTGTACATTTGTACTATTGATCAATATATTCACAAAAATGCTAGAACAAAATCTTCCTGCATTGAATTTATTCATGTTCACTGTCACTGTAGTAAAAATTTAGTTGCTGTGTACCATAGAGTTAGAACTGACTCACAGCTGACCCTCCAGTGGGTTTTTAAAAGGCAGTAAAGTCACAGAAGAGGAGCAGCTGGTGGAGTCGAATCTCATGCTTTTGAGCTGGCAGCACAACTCCTCACTGTAAGCCACCAGATTATGTATTTCATAGAATGGTTTTGGCAATAGACAGGAATATAGCAAATGAATAAGAAGTAATTACACTGTCAATGGCTTGGATCAAGTGCATCTTAGTCTTTAAACTGACATCATTGTTTTTTAGAACTTTGGAGACATCATTTGATAGCAGATTTCCCAATGCAATACATCTCTTGATATCTTGAATGAACACTGGCACCATGGGGGTTAATTGTGGATCTAAGTAAAATAAAATCATTGATGATGTTAATCTTTTCTCCAGCCATCATAAATGCTGCCTATTGGTCCAGTGATGAGAATTTTTGTTTTCTTGATATTGAAATATCAAAGGCTACAGTCTGGTCTTCTGCAGTATGTGTTTCAATTCTTCTTTATTTTCACGAAGCAAGGTTCTATTATCTGCATAACAATGGCTCTCGATAAGTCTTCCTCCAGTGCTAGCGACATATTCTTTTTTTAATTTTTTCTTTTTAAATACATTTTTTAATTTTAATTATGATGTCATTAAAATGAAAGTTTACAGAAAAGTTAGATCATCATTCGTTGTTGTCCATTTTACTCCATCTCCCTCCCTTCCCACAAGTTCATGTTTTTTTATATTATATTTCATTTCTTTATAGTTTTTCTTTTTTTAATAATTTTGATGAGCATTTACAGAGATTTTGGATTTCCATTCATTCATTGCTGCACTTCTCTCCGAGCCCAGCCCTCCCTGCCCCCACAGTTTTCTCCTCTCTTTCAAAAGTAAAAGAAACACTCCCTCCCTGGGACACAATCCCCCCACACCCCTCCCGCCACCCCAAGTGCACATTCTTCTTTTTATAACCTAGCTTCTCAAATTACTTGCTCACCTTGCAGATTTAATAGGTATTGAAAAATGATACAGTTCTGACATACATCTTTGTTGATTCTTGTTCTCTGAATCAGCTTCCTATGAGCACAATTAAGTGTGTGCTCTGGGATTCCCTCTGTAGGACCAAATAATTCAATAAAAACCTCAAAATCCATTAAAAATAGCTTTAGAAATGCATAGGGGTAGAATATTAGATGCATAGCGGGCTTTGTTTGCACTTGATGCAGCCAATGTAGTCCTGTTTCTCTTTAATTGGCATTGACCCTCACCTCTGCCATTTAACTGTTTTGGTAGATGACTCAGTTTTTCTAAGACTTCCATATGCCTGACAGAATAGTTAACAAATGAAGAGCAACTTTTCTGTGGCCTTCTCTTAAATGACTGAGGACATCGATCCATAATTGTCCAGCATGCTTTCTTTTGCCTTTTATTGACACAGATGAGATCATAGACTTTCTCTGAACTAATCCATCAACAGAAGGTAACACTATAGTTTGCCTAGTGTTTCTTAGCTTCTGACATAAGTAACAAGGTAGATGGATGATTGATTTCCAGTGTCTAATCAGAAGAGTCGATGCCTTGGAGTTGTAGGATTGAAGAAGAATACTGAATTTCTTATGAACTGCCAAAAGAACACATGAATATGTCTTGGGAAAAGTGCAGCTATAATGCTCCTTGGAGGCAAGGATGGTATAGTTGCATTTCACATACTTCGGGCATGCTGCTTATTGTTGTTATGTACCATCGAGTCTGGACCAACTCTTAGCTGACCTTCCAGAGAGGCACTTAATCACTACCCAGCTTTCTCCTGTAGAGCACCTGGCAGGTTTTAGCTCTATGTCTTTGAGTTGACAATACAGTACTTTCCCATTAGGTCACTAAAACTCCCTGGGCATTTTGGTAGGAGAGGCTATTCCTTGGAAAGGCACATTATGCTTTGAAAGAGAGGGCTGACAATGGAAGGGATGATCCTTAATGAGTTGGATTGGCACACTGACTGCAGCAATGGGCTCACGTGTGTCAAATATGGCGAGTGTGGCACAGGAGAGGGACAGGGTTCAGATCTGTTCACAGGGTCACTATGAGTCATACGTTGATAGCATCTAACAACAACAAAAAGAAGCAGGACTCAGTTTAAATAAAGGAGCGACCATAGACTATTATAGAGGTCAATAAAAAAAATGTTGTTCTCTGCAAGCAATTACTAATTACAAAATGTTTTCATACACATAATTTCTAACGCAGTGTTTACTTTTAGTGCTGACTCATTTGCAACTGCTTCTAGTGTGTATTTTATCTCAACCCTTTCAAAACCAATAATCATAATCCAGATTATTCTCTATATTGTCACTTAAATAAACTTCAAGTCCCAAGAGCTAACCGTGCAGAGAAGGAGTGTCAGATATCAGTAGATGGATTTTCCCCATGCATATACTGAAAAATGACTAAAGCATAAAGTTAATCTGACTTTTCAATCTATTTAGTGTATGAAAAATGCAGCAGTCTGTTAGCCTCCTCACTTAAGGGAGAAAAACAACCGTCTTCCCATAGCCTACGGCTAGAACTCTACCTTCCAAAAAATTAGACTAAAGTAGAACGTTTTTCATTCAAGCAGCCATATGAAAATGTGGACACCTTTCTACTTACCTGATCTGACTGCTCGTTATGTTTAAATTCAAATAGATAGAATGGCAGGATCACCTATGTGGTTTTCAAGGATGATGTTTGTCAATTGATATTTTCTCAGGAACCTGTTGGGTATTTTTGGTTTAACTTAAGTGTCTTTTTTGAAAAAAAAAAAATTAATGTGTCTTTTCTTTTACTTTTTCTTTGTGATTAAAAGACATGTTTTGGATTCATGCCAGAACAAAAATAACTTCATTATGTGGAATATTTTACTTCACTTTATTTCCTTTTAATATTTTATCAAAAAAGATTACACCCTCCACTTTTCAATCTGGCACAGAAATAATGTACCTTTTGCCATTGGGAAAGCCATATAATTATGAGCACTAATGCCTTCTCATTAGAAGGAAGCAAACAGCAACAAAAACTATTTACTAGCCATTAGCCTCTTGATTGGATGGAAATTACTTAGCAGCATGTAACCTACTGAAAAAACTGTTGTGAAGAAGGTTCCAAGTCCTAGTGGTCCTGCCTCTGGTTTCCAAGACTGTTTTCTTTACAAAAGAATAATACCACAGTATACTCTCACAGAGTCAGTGGTGGATTCAAACCACCAACTTTTCAGTGAGCAGGCCAACCTGTGAGCCATAGGTTCACTGCTGTTATGTGCCACCGAGTCCCTGCTACTCAAACCCTGGTTCAATAGTTCTGAACCCTACCCTATCCTGAACCAGTCTCGCTGATGCTGACCCCATTATGAATCCACTAAACCTCCTTTATTTTCACATGGTATTGTTATTTTTAATTATCATTAAGTTGGCTCTAATAGTGAACTTAAGTAAAATTGATTGACACCCTGCCTTTCACTGTGCTCACAAGGCCTGCTGTACATAAACCCACGGCTGGTTCATCGTGTCAATCCATTTTATTAAGGATCTTCTTCTTGGAGAGGGACATCATGTTTGGCAGAGTGGAGGGGCGGCGAAGGAGAGGAAGACCTTTGGTGAGATGGATCGATTCTGCGACTGGAACGGTGGGAATAAGTGCGTTTGAGATGGCTAGGTTGGCACAGGATAGAACAGCATTTAGAGCTCTTGTACATAGGGTCACTATGAGTCGCATGCGACTCGATGGCACATAACAACAACAACAACTTCTTTTTCACAGATTCTTTGCTTTTCCAAGTTGGAAGTCCATCTCCAGGGATTTGTTCCTCCAATCAGATGACCAAAGAACACAAGAAAGTCTCATCATCCTTGCTTCGAAGGAGGATCTCAAGTGCTCCTCTACCAAAAGAGATTGTTTAATTATTTTAGCACTCCATAGGAAATTCAATATTCTTCCCCAAGAACAAAGCTCAAAGATGTCAGTATTTCCTAAATTTCTCTTATCCTTGTCCAACTTGTACAATCGGAAGCAATTGAAAAACACTATGGCTTAGGCCAAGTGCACCTTAGTGTTTAAAGTGCTATCCTTGCCCTTCAGTAAGGTCTTGAACAGCAAAGTTGCCTATAGAAAGATGCCATTTCCTGTCTTAGCTGCTGCTTCAGTTGATGTTGATAGTAGATACAAGTGAAATGAAATCGCTGCCAACTTCAATCTCTTCTCTGTTTATCATACTGTTAATGATTGGTCCAGTTGTGAGAGTTTATTCCTTGATGTTGAAATGTAATTTATAGTCTTTGAGTTTCATAAATAAATGCTTCAAATCTTTTTTTGTTTTTTGCAAAGAAGACTGTCTCATCTGCATAATGCATGGTATTGATGAATTGTCATCCAGTCTTGCTGCTACATTCTTCTTCATAGAGGACAGATTCAGTAGAGGTAGAGAGAATGCAACTTTGACCCACATCTTCCTTGACTTTAAATCATGCAGTACCGTCTTTGTCTGTTCCAATGGATACTCTTTGGCAAGATAAATCTGACCATCATCACAACCACTATTTTGAACTGGTCCTTTCTGGTTTACCCCTTTATGAACATTTGCATTTCCAAGAGATACGGAATCAGAATCGACACTCTTTCAAGATTCTCAGGTCTCTCTAAATAATTTTTATTTGTATTCTGTATATCTAGGAAAAAAAGAAGAAAAAAAAAAAAGGAAATTCTCAGCAGGGAAAAGAACCAAAATATACCAGTTCAAAATCCTGATTCAAAGAGAAATTGACATTATTTATGTATAAAAGAAAAATAATAGAGATTAGGAAAATGGTGTCACTCATTCAAGAATATTCCATGGAAAAAGTTACACTGGGTTTCCTTGTTTTAACTTTCATAATAATCAATACACGATGGTCAACCTAAGACATGTACATAGGAGATTGCAGTAGAAACCAAATTAAAACTCTTAGAATTTGAACAGTTCAAGGATTCTTAATATGTATAATAATTCTCCCATGGCAAGGTTGTGATGTATTAGCAAATACGTATCAGCGTGCACTTTGACAGACAATGCTTTATCGAGTACCAAGGACAAGCCTCGTCCTCTTTCCATCATTGTATTGAACCCTGTGTTTGGCACGAGGATGAACAGTAATGCTGCCTTACACCTTCCTGCTTCAGGCATTTGAGAGTCACGGTAAAATAATCCCTGCTGTTTCTCTTAGATTATTTTGGGAAATGGCTGTAATTGTGACTAACTTGGAAAGGTGACTGTCACTCCAACTGTTCACTCTGGAATTTGTAACATTTTACAGTGGTGGCTGCTTCTCTTAGCAGTCTGCCTTGTAGCCTCTCGTCTGTCAGCCACTGTGGAAAATAAGTGGCTTGTTTCCTCACAAAGTGTGACTGTCACCACACTGCCCTAACGTTTTTGTTGTAATCTATGTAATTCACAGCTGAGGGGTTTTTAATTCTTCAGGAGATGTGGGTGTCTGCATGCTGGGTTCCACTGCTGCTTCTCTCCCTGAAAATGGTCACTTAGGGTTTTTAAAATGCACACTGGCTGGTGATGGAGCAAATGAAAACAATCTGATTTAAAGCCACATGTAGGTAATTATATTATTACCAAGAAAAATTGCTTTAAGTCTCTTCAAATAATGTACATTCTATTTAATAGAATGCATTAGATAAATTCTACTTAATAGAATGTGTTTTCACACAATATGGGTTTCTGTTACCTATTAATACTTTCAGCATCTATGTTGCCATAGACATAGATATTGACAACAATTATCAAAGGTAGATCCCCAATTAATGGATTTAAGGACTACATGATTGTGTCCCTGACCTATACCTCCAAAGATCTAAAATAACAGACGAGAGGTATCACTACATTAATTATTTACAGATGCTAGTAAATAATGAGCAATAAGTATCAATGGCTCTGATGGCCTAGTGGTAAGGAGCTGGGCTGTTAAACTGAAGGAACACAGTTCAAGTCCACCAGCTGTTCCATAGGACAGAGATAGGTGGGCGATGCCCTCTGTTGTCGTTTACTGTCTCTGAAAACCCACTGTAGGATCAGTGATGGGTGGATTCCAAATTGGTGGTGGTGGTGGTTGTTTTGTACCATCAAGTTGGAATCGACCCATGGCTGACCCTCCAGAGGATTTTCAGAGATAGTCAATTACATAGGAGGAGATTGCCCGTCCTTCTCCCTCTGAAGATCCAGTGAATTCGAACAGCGAGCCTTCACAATTGCAGTGCAGCTCTTTGACACTAGGCCACCAGAGCTCCAAATACGATGGTATTTAAGAAAAATGACTAATTCTGTAAGAGGGAGCTGTGGTGACCTAATGGGTAGGAAGTTGCGCTGACAATCTGAAAGGTAGGTGGTTTGAACCCACCAATTGCTCTAAGGAAAGACGAACAGTATTCTCCCATGTGATTTACAGCCTCTGAAAACTTGCTGGAGGTTTTCAACTAGGAGTCTATTATGAATCAATGATACAGAGAAACAACAAATTCTTTTGGACAAGAATGGAGATGGTTAAAGTACAGAATCTTTTACTTTATTTTATGTCATAAGAAAGCATGCCGGGAATGCTGATAAATTATGATCCCCATTTAATATGGAGTAGCTACTGAATAGAGTAGTAGTATATATGGAATATATTATTCAATCAGAGAAAGATGGTCAAGCTTCTTCCATGCGACTTACTGCTTCTGAAAACCCACTTGAGGGTTAGCTATGAATAGGTTCCAACTCAATGGCACATAACAAGAACAACAGCTGATGACTATGACTTGATAAATATAAACACGTCTTGATAAATATAAACACTCTGAATCTATTGCATCTCTGAAAGCTACTATGACACTCTGAAGCAAGTCTTTAAGATTGCTATTGGATAAAAGTTAAGAAAGAAATAAATCCAGTTAACAAGGAGTTGAGTGGTTAAGATTTTGAAACAACAAAATGACCAAATGGCTA
>NW_006399764.1:21047444-21048016 GCF_000299155.1 Elephantulus edwardii | reverse complement strand
AATATAAAGGTCCTATAATAAATTTGTGAAACTAAGGAGATAGTTAATTCTACCATTTAAAACCCAGATTTTGAACAGGTGAGTTATGTAGATCCCCAAGTGACCCTTACGTATACCTGAGGGACTCATGCTAAAATGTAAAGCTTAATAGGTGTTTGAGTTGTATTTGGAGCAGAATGCGAATTGTTGGCAAAGGATTGAACTTTAATGAACTAACTCAAAGCTTTTCTGAAAACTAATATTAATAAGGTAATAATTCTGGGTAAAATAAGAAGAATGTTGTTGTTATGTGCCCTAGAGTCTTCTGTGCCTCATAGCGGCCCTAGGTACAACAGCTCTGAACCCTGCCTTGTCCTGAGCCAGTCCAACTGACTTTGACACATATACCCCCTTTGCTTCAGTTTCTGTATCCATCTCATCCAGTGCCCTCCTCTCCTGCACTGTCCTTCCACTCCTCCAAACATGATGTCCTTCTCCAAGGACTGGTCCCTGCTTACCACATGCTCAAAATATATGTGATGGAGTTTCAAAATCCTACCATCCAAGCTTGGTTTCACCGTCTCCAAAACAGA
>NW_006399764.1:21044331-21046124 GCF_000299155.1 Elephantulus edwardii | reverse complement strand
CAACAACAATAAAAACAACAGTATACTTTACTTATTTTCTTTTTGTCTCAACTTTAAATTTTTTATTTATTTTATTATTCTTTGAGCTACTGCATTTAGTGTAGTCTGGTCAATTTTGAGGTATCTTTAAAACAAGCAAACTCTTCTCATTCCAGTTTATTTTTCCCCCTTCTAATTATTTCAATGGCTACTAGATCATAAACTTCCTTCCAAAAATAAATGTCTTACCCCAAACTTGCACATTGTTCCAAGTCTTGGCTCATACCCTCCCTTTTCAGAGGATACATCCTTGGTTAGGGCAACATTTCTAGCCATCACATACCTCTCATGCTTATTTTCTTTTTCCTGACATTTAGAGTGCCTTGCCTTATTGTACATGTAGTCTCATTACACATCATGGTATTTCCAAATAGACAATAAATTTACTTCATAGCGAGGGAATAGACTGTGTCATTTATGTCATGAACCAAATGGCAATAATAACATAATTGAATGATTTACTGATCATCTACAAAATATGTACATATTTATGTTTCACATCAACAAGTGGTCTAGTAGTGTATTCATAGCATATATTTGGGCACCGAATGGGAAAAGAAACCACACTCAATTTCAAAGCACAGACAGGAAAATACCTTTGCCAAACAGGAGACGTATTTGCTCTTATCACATAAGAAACAAACTGTGACTAAGTTCTGACAAGCTACTGACAATGATCATTTTCTCTACAAAAAAGTATGAGTGGAAAGAAAAAAAAAAACCAAAACCCAACCTTTTCACATCTTTCTTTTTCCTATGCTTACAATTTAGAAAAGTGGTGTCTCTGATTTTACAGGTAACACTGTGGTGGTTGTTGTTACGTGCCACCAAGTTGAGTATAACCAACAGTGACTCTATAAACAACAGATCTGAACCCTGTCCCATCCTGTGGCATCATCATCATCATTGCTGATGTAGGTGAGCCCACTGCAGTAGTCACTGTGTCAATCCGAATCAGTCCGTGTCTTCTCTGCCTTCACTGACCCTCTACTTTTCCAAGCATGACGTCCCTTTCCAAGAAATAGTCTCTCCTAGCAATATACTCAAAGTACGTGAGACAAAGCTTTGCCATCTGTGCTACCTCAGAGCATTCTGGCTGTAGTTTTTATAAGTTTATTCTATTAAAAGAAGTTTTGTATTTGTTTGTTCTTTTGGCAGTTCATGAATTATTCAGTATTTTTCTCCAACACCACAGTTCAAAGGCATCAGTTCTTCCTCTGTCATCCTTATTCATTGTTTAGTGGTCAGAGTCCTCACAAGTGATTGAAAATACCTTTTCCTGAATCAGAAACACCTTAGTCTTCAAACAAACATCTTTGCTCCTGATTATACTGCAAAGATCCCTAACAAGGGACTTGCTCAATGCAGTATGTCTCCTTCTGATTGCTGTCACCAAGGGTATTGTTTGTACATCCAAATAAAATGAAATAATTGACAATTTCTATCTTTTTACCATCCTTTTTTATTTTCTTTATTGTTCCAGTGATAAGAACTTTGTCTTCTTTTTTTTTTTTATTTTCATGTTCTTTTTAATATTACTGTATTTCAGCCTGGTTTCTTTGTAAACTTTGTCTTCTTGATATTGATATTCAACCCATATTGAAGGCTCTAGTCTGTGATCTTTGCCTTCAAGAGCTGCAAGTCCTTGCTTTTTTTATAACACAGGTTGTTGATGAGCCTTGTTCAGATCCTGATGCCACATTCATCTTTATAGAGTCCAAGTTCTTGAATTATTTACTCATGGTAGAGATTGA
>NW_006399764.1:21041022-21043546 GCF_000299155.1 Elephantulus edwardii | reverse complement strand
TGAGCAAGTTCTTCCCTTTCTATTTTCCAGCTCCAGCCTTTTGTACTTTCTGGTTTTGTAATCTTTGGCTTTGTCTTCTTGAGTTGACCTTGGTAATCTCTTCATTTATCTGTCTTCATCATTTCTTCCCTTTGTACCTAGTGTTAGATCGGGATATCTAAATGACTGACAACACAGGTAGTTACAACTGAAAGCTTATGGCTAGCTTTCTGCATAGCCACTCCTTTTGCTTCATGACACACAGAGCTTTTCTCTTCCACCTTAAAATGTAGCATCCGTAACAATTGTTATGCACTAGTGTCCCTGTACTTTCAAATTCTTACATTTCTATTTCCTCTCTCTAGATCTTTTTATTCCTCCCTTTCCCTCATTGGTTTGCTACTTTCCTTCCATTTACTTTCTCTCTTTTTTTCATAACCACTTACATGAAAATTATTTAGTGAAAATCCTGACATTAAACTCTGACAAGTTCCAATGTCAATTTATGTCGACTCTTCCCTTGAGAGGTCTACTATCTGGTAAGACAGATGGTATACCCATAAATTAAATAGGATATACATAAGAAGTAGGAAATCACATGAGAAAATTTCTAGTAATTTTACATATGCAACCCACCTTTTCTTAATCTTACAATCAGAAATTCTAAAAGACTTGATTGCTGAACAATTTTATTTCTTAAAATTATGTGTAAAGAACTCGACCTACTAAGGTCAACTGACATTGACTCAGCAGTTACAAGGATATTGAAAGCTATGTTCTTGTTGTTATTTGCTATGGAGTCAGATTCGCCTCCTAGCTGACCTTCTAATGGGTTTTCAGAGGCTGTAAATCACACAAGTGGAGATTCTGGTGGATATGAACTGTTTTTCTTTGGGTTGGCAGTAGAACTTTTTACCTACTTGTCCCTGAAAGCTCTCTATTAAAGAAGGATGACTTATGAATCAGGACTCTGAACAAGTTAATTTCTTCTATGTAAGACAAGCTGCACCCGTGTTAAGGAAGGATTCAGTCATAGGGAAGACACTTGTGTCAGAGACAGTGAGATCATTGGCTCAGGACAGAGAAGGGTTCAGAGCAATTGTGCATAAAGCCCTATGGGGCACAAGTAACTTGATGGCATATAATGACACAAACTGTGTCTATTTCAATGGTATATGGGAAAGGTACACATAAAGATTTGATAAACTCAATGATTTTATTATATCAGTTTCAAAGAATTGATGGGTGCAGAGAAATTAGTTACTCCACAATAAACTTAGAAGAAGGCACATAATGTGACCTCATTTTCTTTCCTCGTCTACATTACTTTCATCCTAATTACACTTAAGCTAATAGAGTTGTCAGTAAAATTGCTTATGATTGAAATGGGCTTCAATTGTAAGGATATTTTCATTATGAAGGAGTTCCTTAGTATATTTTTAGTTTTGTATTCTAATTCATGGACATACTAATCTATCAGCTTCTGTGGTAGACCAGGGAGCGCTCATGGCTTAGTGTGCTGCAATCCCAAGAGCATGACAATCAAAGCCACCAGTGGCTCAGCCAGGAGGATGAGCAGTTTCCTTTCCTACAATTGACTGCCTCTCAAAACCCGCTGGAGGGTCAGCTGCTCTGGGTCAAGCTCAACTCCAAGGTACACCATCACTACTGCAGTAGACTAAGTAAATTTCTTCCCTTAAGATCAACATATTAAAAAGATAAATAGAAAAAGTTTTATTCAAGGAAGGTTTACATAACCGATTGTTAAAATTAATGCCGATGAGTTGCACACCTGTAAAAGCTTATTTGACTCAAGTATGTGTTCAATTTATATCACCAATGACCAATAGAGAGAGACAGAATGATGCACTTTACACTGAAGCAGTGCATCTGGCATGTACACATGCTTACATGCCAAGATTAGATACTGTCATAATTACATACCCAGCCAACCACCAAACTCTCTGCCACTGAGTAGATTCTGATCCTGGGGACCTTCCGGTGGGTTTCTGAAGCTTTAAATTAGGAACAAAATACCTCACCTTTCTAACAGTGGCTGGGAGAAGCTGGTGAATTGAACCTGCTGATATTTTTGACTTAATAAGTATTAAGTCACTAAGGATCCTTAAATACTAAATAGAAACTATCCCCTATTTTACATATTCATTGTATGACTACGTTGTTGTTATGTGCCTTCAAGTCACCTATGACTCCTAGAGACCCTTGTACAACAGCTCTGAACCCTGCCCTGTCCTGAGCCAGTCTCACTAATTCCCACACACTAACCTGCATTGCCCCAGTCACCGTATCAATCCATCTCATCTCAGGTCTTCCCCTCCTGCGCTGACCCTCTACCTTTCCAAGCATCATGTCCTACTCCAAGGTTCGGTTGCTCCTAGTCACATGCTCCAAGTATGTGAGACAGAGCTTCAAAATCCTAGCCTCTAAGGAGAAGCTTGGCTTCACCTTCTCTAAGATTTACCTCTTTGTTTTCTTGGCAGTCTGTGGTATGTTCAAGACTCATCTCCAGGACCACAAATCAAAG
>NW_006399764.1:21039003-21040087 GCF_000299155.1 Elephantulus edwardii | reverse complement strand
AATCTGTTTGTTTTCTTGGCAGTCCATGGTACATTCAATACTTTTCTCCAGCACCACAGCTCAAAGGCGTCAATTCTCCTTCTGTCCTCCCTAGTCATTGTCCAACTCTCTGATGCATAACAAGTGATTGCAAAGACCATGGCCGGTATCAGGCGCACCTTTGTCTCCAAAGAGACACCGTTGCTCTTGAGTACTTTAGAGAGGTCCCTAATAGCAGACTTTCCCATTGCAATACGTTTTTTTATTTCTTGGCTGCTGGTGCCAAGAGTGTTTTCAAATAAATATAATCAAGTGTTTTGGGATTCCCATTCTCCTGAAGGTCAGCCACAATTTGTTGTGATCCGCGCAAATGCCTTTGCTCATTCAATGAAATACAGACGTTTCTCTGACACTCTTTGCTTTCTGCCAAGATCCATCTGACATTGGCAATAATGTCTCTAGTGCCATGACCTCTTTTAAACCCAGTTGTATTTTTGATAGTTATCTGTCAATGTATTGTTCCAGACATTTCTGGATAATCTTCAGCAGGATTTTGCTAATGTGTGATATGAGTTATATTGTTCGATAATTTTCACACTGTGTTAGGTTGTCTTTTTTTAGAATGGAACTAAATGTGGATCTCTTCTGTTGGCCCCCAGATTTCTGGGCACAATTTGGTGAGCCCTTCCAGGACAGCATCTGTTTGTTAAAATACATAAATAGGTATGCCATCAATTCCTGAGGCTTTACTGTTTTGCAAAGTCCTTCAGAACAGCCTGAACTTCCTCCTTCATCACCATAGCCTCCTGATCATACGTTGTTTCTTGAATTCTGTGCCAGCCATTTCTTTTTGGTACAATGACTCTATACTCCTTCCATCTTCTTTTAATGCTTCCTGAATCATTCAATATTCTGCCCTTAGCATCCTTAAGCATTGCAACTTGCAGCTTAAAGTTGTTCTTTAGTTTCTTCAGCTTAAGTAATGCTGAGTGTGCTTGGCCCTTTTGATTTTCCAACTAAAGCTCCCTGCACATTTCATTGCAATACTTTACTTAGTCTTCCTGAGCTGCCCTTGGAAATCTTCTACTCAGCTTCTTAACTTCTT
>NW_006399764.1:21029795-21038223 GCF_000299155.1 Elephantulus edwardii | reverse complement strand
TTTTTTTTTCACCTTTTCATCTCGGGCATAGTAGATTATATGATTGTTCGATTCAAAAGGTCCCATGCCAATCCATCTCATAATATGTAAATATTTATGCATTCTATTTCTTTCTTAACAATGTCTGGTGTTCATACTTTCATGCTTCTCACATTCCATTTTACAATCATTTGTTTCTGCTTACAACTGTTCCTCCTCCTCCTCTGTGTTTCCAAATTTGAGGGCTCAGCCTCAGTTGCCATATCTGTCAGTCTAAGTGTGCCCTACTGGGTTTCGGAAGGCCTGTTATAGTTCTGAAGTGGATGGTCAATCCTTCTTCCTAGTTTGTCTTAATTTGGATGCTTAGTTTTAGAATAAATCTGACAAGCAAACATTTTACTGAGCATGTGAAAGATGCTTCCCTTACAGAAATAACTAATACATTCACTGTCCTCCTCAACCAAGCATATGCATCTTATCTCTTCCCTTTCCCACCACTTCCGCCTACCTGGTCAAGCTCTCCTTTCCCCAGCCCAAAGCCACTTTCTAAATATTCAATTATGTAGCTACCTTTGTATTCACGTACCTATTTACAGACCTTATGCTTACATGTCCTTTGTTTCAAAAGAGTTAAGAAAAAGCCAGAAAGAATATTTAAAAGTCCTGCTCTTCCTGGCTGAACATCCTGCCTCAACTTATCCATAATTGTGAGCATGTAAATTTAAAATAAAACAGCTGAATTACATGGCTATGAATATTACAGAATAGAATAAGGACTTATTAACACATATCACAAATTATTTTAAAAAAACAAAAAACCCCCCAAAACAGGCCAAGCTACCAAAGTCCTTATTTACCACCTTAGGGTTAAAGCAACTAACACCTGTGCTGTCAGAAGCACCTACCTCCTTAACAGACTGGGAACTGAGAAGTCAAGCAGGTGCTATGGAGAAACTTGTGATGGGAAAAAAGCAAAAAATAAACAAAATGTTTCTTTTCAAGTTTTCGACATCCTGTTTATTTCTTGTCCCACAATTGCAATGACTATATGCTTTTTTTAATTGTTGTGGACAGAAAGTTATGCTACCAAGCCCAAAGTGGGTGATTTTCATCTGTGGCCCTCAGCCCTGGTCTAAATTACTTTTTGTTAAACCTTCTTCTAAGTGTATAGCACTTGCCTGCGCATTAATGTACAGAGGTAGCTCATGGTTGCTGAGTTGCTAACACTGTGACACTGATGGCCCAAATGCGATAATGGTCACATATGGTGGACATTATTTGGTGGAGCTTCCTGATTAAAACAAGCTTGGAAGCAGAAGTGGCATACACTTCTGAAATGGCTTGTCTCTGGAAATTCTATGAACAGTGCTGAGGTCTTTTATTCGTAGGGTTGCTATGAGTCATCTATGATGCAATGGCACTTAAAACAACAATATATTGTTAGGAAGTAATTTTCAGAAGATAGACTAGTTGTTGTTGTTGTTGTTGTTATGTGCCATCGAGTTACTTGCGACTCATAGTGACCCTATGTATAACAGCCCTAGACTCTGCTCTGTCCTGTGCCAATTGCATTGTCTCTGACACTCCCATCCCGATTATCCCAGTCACTGAATCGATCCACCTCAGAGAGGGCCTTCCTCTCCTGCGCTGTCCCTCCACCCTCCCAAGCATGATGTCCTTCTCTAAGGAGCAGTCTCTCCTCACAACATGTCCAAAGTATGTTAGACAGAGCCTCAGAATCCTTGCCTCCAAGGAGCCACCGGGGTTAACCCTTTCCAGGACAAATTTGTTTATTTTCCTAGCAGTCCATGGTACTCCCAATACTCTTCTCCAGCACCACAGCTCAAAGGCATCAATTCTCCTTCTATCCTCCCTGGTTATTGTCCAACTCTCTGATGCATAACAAGTGATTGCGAAGACCATGGCCTATATCAGACGGACCTTAGTCTCCAGAGAGACACCACTGCTCTTCAGTACTTTGCAGAGGTCCCTAACAGCAGACTTTCCCATGGCGATGCACCTTTTAATTTCCTGGCTACTGGTTCTGAGAGTGTTGACTGTGGAGCCAAGCAAACTAAAGCTGTGAAAAATCTCAATATCTTCACCATCCATCCTGATGCTGCCCACTGGCCCAGTGGTGAGAATTTGTCTTGACATTGAGCCTCAATCCATATTGGAGGCTACAGTCCTTGACCCTCTGCAGCAGGTGTTTCAGGTCCTCCTCAGTTTCAGCAAGCAGGGCTGTGTCATATACATAATGCAGATTGTTGATAGATCATCCACCAAGCTTGACCCCACATTTCTCCTCATAGAGCCCAGCCTCCCAGATAACCTGTTCTGCATACAGGTTGAAGAGGTATGGAGATAGGATGCATCCTTGGCGTGCGCCCTAGTAGACAACAAGATTATTTAACCACTATTGATTGTTGATTGTTGTTTGAGGATGTTGAATATGTTTTGAATGTAGGTATGCTGAGTTTACAAAGAAAATCTGCCCCACGACCTTTTTAAAATCTGTGGTCCTTTGCAAGTAAACCTCTAGGTCTTTCTTCCAGTGCCACTGGGTGGGTGGGCACCAATAATACTCTTTTGGTGAGTAGTGCAGATCCATTTGTACCACTCAAGGATGCCTACAGTCTGGAGTTGTTGTTTGTGAAGTGCTGTGGAGTGGATGATGGCTCAAAGTCACCCTGTGAACAAGATTGAAAGCCTGCCCAGCCCTGTGCCACCCTCACAACCTCTGCCATGACCAAGCTCAGTTTTGCGTTTACTGTTTATTCCATCTCATGAGGAGTCTTCCTCTCTTTAAATCTCTATGCTCAGCAAATAACTCGAGAAGCTGGAAAGTATGAAGAAGAATGTGACTTTAGGATCGGAGGCAGACTCGTCAACAATGTACATTCACAAACTTGCTATCAGAAAGTGAACTCTTTCTGAAGAGAAAGTGAAGCATTTTCTGAAGAATATGAAAGACTACATCCTTTACTATGGATTATAATTTACAGTCTACAGGTTGGGTTTATTTTCCAATTTTAAATTGTTTTTAATGAAAGCATTTGTTCTTGTGTGACTGAGATATTTCACTTAGTATAATGTCCTCCAGAGTTACTCACACTGTATAATAATTTATGAGTTATTTGTTTTTCAGTGCTGCATAGTATTCCATTGTGTGACTATGCCATAGTTTTTCTATCCATTCATTTGTTGGTGGGCACATATATGATTATTCATCTTATTCCTTCACTAATTTATTTTGTTATCAACAAAGAGTAACTCTTTAGTTATTTTTAGTTTCTGCAACCCCAAAAAGAAGCAAACTGGCCCAGTATTGTTCAATATCCACTGCCAGTCAAATCAATACCACTAGATATCTGGGCCACCTGGGTCATTGTCCTCTAATAGATACTTTATTAAATGACTTAGAGAAGAAATAAAGGTCAGTGATGGGAAATGGAGGCATATGTATTTATGCTACTGTCATAACTAATATGTTTTGTTATGCGCCATCGAGTTACCTGTGACCCCTATGTACAATAGCTCTGAACTCTGTCCCATCCTGAGTCAGTCTCACTGTCTACGACACATCTAACCCCATTACCCCAGTTACTGTGTCAGTCCATCTCATCCAGGGTCTCTTGTGCTGTCTTTGTACCCTCTGAGCATACTGCCATTTCCCAAAGCCTAGCAACATGCCCAAAGTATGTGAGACAGAGCTTCAAAATCCTTACCTCCAACGGGCAGCTTGGAGTATATAGTTTATACACTGACACATGAAAGTTTGTAATACTCATTGAAAAGAAAGTACATAAATTTGATTTGCATTGTTAAGATTCTAATTTTGTTATATTCACACACAGAAAGAGTAACAGAAACACACTAACACACACACACACACACGGAAAAAATAAGTTCTCAGAACCAATGATAATTATTTCTACGATTTAATTAATTTTATTTTTATGCATATTTCCATATTTGTGAGTTTTTCCTACAGTGAGAACTAATTATTTCCATTTATAAAACATATGGTATTAAAACACAGATAACAGGAAGGAACACATGTTTTCTACGAATTATGAATACTGAAAGGGTTGTTTAGTAACACCGTGGATACTAAATATATTCCTAGACACAAATTGCAAGCTGTTCGGGCTAGGGAGTTCTGAAAATTTGGACCAAAGCATAAAAACTTAAAGGGCAAGATATTTGAAAGGACAATGCATTAGCCATTTTAAGATAAAAATAATATATATGAGAAAATTGATATATTCAAGATAAAAATACTTATTTTAAACTTCCTAACAAATTACAGTTTCTGAAGGCCTGCTGGAAGGGTTGGTTATGAGTCAGTTGTGACTTGATGGAAAGGAGATTGAGATATAAATACAGACAAGAAAGGTTTGATATTACTAAACATGTACACAATAAAAAGAAAACATTAAAGAACTAGAAATCGATTAGTCTTTCAAAACTTAAATGATCTGTACAATTTTTTAAAGTGTTATATTTGTGAATATCTACAGACTCAATCTTCTGAAAACACATTTCATCATTTGTTAGAAATTTAATTGCTTTTCTAGGCTGGTGGCTGGCTGTCATCTTGATGGTGATTTCGTCTTGATGGCAGTCAGGCAAGGGACATTTCTGGGGTCCTACTTGTGGTGTGTCACTGTTCTTTTTACCCCCTCAAAAGTGGGGCACCTTGAGCCTTAGACTAAGGGTAAGGCTAGAGCCCTACTCAAGGGATTTAAAATCCTGTATTTATTAATTTTAGAAGATTATTCTTTAAAAGACATAGCAATCATTTGTCTATTTGCTGTACTGAACAACTTGGAGTTGCTGTGATACTGAACACTATACCATAGTTGTGTCAAATGCCATAATGGTTATCATTGTGTACAGTGGTTGGATGAGCTTCCAGACTGATTCACGTGGGAAGCAGGAATGGCCTCCACTTCCAAAACTAGGTGCCTCTGAAAACTCTACAAACTCTCTTATAAATGTACAGAAATGATGTTAATCATAGAACAGAGTTCAGGCCTTTTATGCAAAGCTTACTATGAGTCATATTCGACTTGGCAACACTTAACCACTGCTAAATGAGACTAGTGTTGTTATATCTGGAGGAACATTCTTCCACTTTGCACATCACTCTTTGTCAATGTGCTATAACACAGGTAACCTGGGTTTGCTGTGTTGCTGAGCCTTGTGCTATGGGGGTATCAAATACCAGAATGGTTTCCCATTGTGGACAGTGTTTGGTGAAGCTCCCAGTTGTAAAAGAGGTTGTGAAGCAGGAGTGGCATCCACTTCCTAAACCACATGCCGGTGGAGACTATAAACCTGGAGAAACAACAATAGTTATGTAAAGGCATTTGGTCTTTCATTCATAGAGTCGCTATGAGTTGACCTCAATTTGATGATAATCAACAACAATAAATTGCTTTTCTAAAAGTGTGTGTATAACTTCCAATGACTAATCTTGATTCCTTCTCTTTGTAAAGCTATGAAACACTATGAGGTGCAGTCCATAGTGAATTGTGTTGCTAACCCAAAGAGCTACGTCTTTCTGGTAGTCACTCGACTTGGACCCAACTCAACCCCAGTGATTGAGTGAATAATTAATTACTTAAAAGAGCTTTTTTGATTTGAAGATTTTTTTCGCCCACCCTTATTCTTCTGAATCTCAGATAAATTTCCATTTTTAGTATTTGACTGTCTTGCCCAAGCATATATCACTCTGACCTTCTGACTTGTGTTAATATGACAATGTATCTAGATATTAAGACTAGAACTTCCAGCCTATATTGAAGAAGTCAGCAAATGTTGTTGAAACCATGGTAAGGCACTTGAATCCATCTAGGTCTTCACATCCGCTGTTTTCATAATCTTCAGCTGCTGTTTGACGTTCACATTATTGGAATATTACAAATAGAGTCTCTGGCTCTTGGCTTGCTCTTCATGTTAAACTATCTTGTAAGTTTTATCAAATCAATTTTTAGAAAGATTAATTATGCATGAGTACTATGTCTTGAACATCCATATGAAATAAAGGGAAAATCTACTTCATTCTTGGATTGTAGTGTATTGTGAGAAAAAATAACCCAGATCACCATTTATTATATTCTATTTACCTGAAAAAAATTGTTTTTTCATTGCTTCTTATAATGTACTATTATTTTCAAAGTCTAGTTGATTGTTGGACCTACCATAGTATCTTTTTATATGTTTCAATGAACACCTGTTTTATCACAATCTATGGCATGAGAGCAGAAACCCATTGCAATGAGTTTTTAAGATTATTCAATAGAGGGAGTGAGTTTAGACACAATTTTCAAAAAAGAAAACATTGGCCCTTGGTCCAAGGAAATCATTGGTTAACCAATTGGCTGCTAATTGAAATGTGGAGGTTCAAACACAACAGCCAGGCCAAGTAAGAAATAGCAGCTGTTGACTTCAAAGTCTGTACCTTAAAAACTAAT
This sequence comes from Elephantulus edwardii, assembly GCF_000299155.1. Taxonomy (NCBI): domain Eukaryota; kingdom Metazoa; phylum Chordata; class Mammalia; order Macroscelidea; family Macroscelididae; genus Elephantulus; species Elephantulus edwardii. The sequence continues at coordinate 21,031,762 of NW_006399764.1, read as the reverse complement.
GAGCAGGTTTAATCTACTGGGTAGGGATTTTGTGAGTTAGAATTTGATTCATTGACAATGGATTTATTAGTTTGTTGCGGTTTTCAGAGAAAAAAAAATATAGTTAACTATTCATTACAGTCTATGAACTGTAAAGAACCGTTTTTTTCAGGAGTATCTCTACCATTTCAGGTAGTAGGAACTCAGAATCAACTTTTAACTTTGATAATGATCTTATTCAGACAGGAAACTCAGAGTTTTCTCTCACGTGTTTGTGTCAAAAAAGGTTTCTAAAACATCATAGAATGTATAATTGTGAAGCTGAGGAACTTTGAAGTAAAGGAAAGGTCTTTCTAAATATAGAAGCTAATATCTCTTTTAAAGAAAAAAGGCTGTGATAATCCATAAAAACCACGTATCATGAATAATTATAACTGCCCTCAAGCATTGTAAATCTTATTCACGTGAAAGATCTAATACTATCTAATGTCTTAGAGTTAACCTGTGAGGCAACAAATTGCAACAAAGAATCATCAACTATGAGTCATTAAAAAATACTTTTAAATTAAAAAATCCAAACAATACAGACTCCATTTGTTTTATCATTAAAATACTTGTCTTACTAAAAAAGAAACTGCATTTTCTAAATATTTTATAGTTAAGTAGAAACAGAGTTTATATTATGACAGATACTTTATTTATACACAGACATATAGATAGATGATAGATGAGAGGGGTGGAGAGAGCATGAGATCAGTATGATGGCCTCGTGGGTCAGTAGTTTCTCTGCCAATCCAAAGACAGGTAATTTGAATTCATCAGTTGTCCCACGAGAGGAAGATGAGAAATGTCGTCCTATGTGATTTACAGCCTCTGAAAACTCACTGAAGGGATATGATGAGTTGGTTCCAACTCAAAGGTGCAAAACAATAATATACATATATGATTTATACTTAGTATTTACATATGTTTATGTATATTAGAATTTAAAAGAATTTATATATAATATTTATTCATATATTTGTGGTGTTGTAGTTATGTGCCATAGAGTTGCTTGCGACTAATAGTGATCCTGCGTGGAAAGGCCCTAAACCCTGCTCTATCCTGTGCCAAACTCACTCTCTCTGACAGAACTACCCCTACTACCACAGTCACTGAATTGATCCATCTCATAAAGGATCTTCCTCTATTGTGCTGTCCCTCCACCCTCCCAAACATGATATGCCTGCTCCCTCCTTGCAACATGCCCAAAGTATGTCAGACGAAGCTTCAGAATCCTTGACTCCAAGGAGCACTACAGCTTCACCCTCTCCAGGACAAACTTGTTTGTTCTAGCAGTCCACGGTATATTCAACACTCTTCTCCAGCACCTCAGCTCAAAGGCATCAATTCTCTTTCTGTTATCCCTAGTCTTTGTCCAGCTCTCTGCTGCATAGCGTGCAATTGTGAGGACTATGGCCTGGATCAGGCACACTTTAGTCTCCAGCCTGATAACATTGCTCTTCAGTACTCTGGAGAGGTCCCTGACAGCTGACTTTCCCAGTGCAATTCATCTCTTGATTTTCTGGCTGCTGGTGCCAAAAATGTTGATTGTGGAGCCAAGCAAATTAAAACTGTTTACAATCTCAATCTCTTCACGATCCATCTTTTTTTTTCTTTTTGCCAGTCACTAAACTTTATTATTAAATGCAAACATGCAGGATGGTGAGACATGATGAGTGGACTGCACCTTCTCACCTACAGTTTTCGGTATATTTAGGTTCTTACAAGGCTACCCAACTCCATCCCAAATCGTTACTCAAATCAGGCTGTGAACCAGGTATCTTATCAGGACTGAATTTTTTTTTTTTTAGGTGTCAGTTCTGTTTTCTGTTTTCTTTTTTTTAAAAAAAATTAGGTTATTTTTCATTTCAATGAACATCTACAGAGATTTTGGGATTCCATTCATTCATTGTTGCACCCTTCTCCCAGCACAAACCCCTCCCCCC
>NW_006399764.1:21021667-21022196 GCF_000299155.1 Elephantulus edwardii | reverse complement strand
CGAATAAGTCATTGATTGTGCAAAATTCAATCATTCTGTCTCCAGCTTCATTTCTGTCACCAAGTCCATGTTTTCCAACTACTGATTCTTCTTCCTTATTCCCAACTTTTGCGTTCCAGTCGCCCATTATTTTGTCATATTTCAGCTAACAGATGCTGCCCTGGATGTGCTCATTAAGTTGTGCCAAGAAATCTGGAGAACAACCACTTGGCCAACTGACTGAAAGAGGTCTGTATTTGTTCCCATCCCAAAGAAGGGCTACCCAACTGAGTGTGGAAACTACAGAACAATATCATTGATTTCACATGCAAGCAAGATTCTAAGGAAGATTATCCAAAAAAGACTGGAACAGTACATCAGCAGAGAACTGCCGGAAATCCAGGCCGGGTTTAGAAGGGGTCATGGTACTAAGGATATTGTAGCTGATGTTAGATGATCTTAGCTGAAAGCAGAGAATACCAGAAGAATATCTATCTGTGTTTCATTGATTATGCAAAGGCATTTGACTGCATGGATCATAACAAACTGT
>NW_006399764.1:21014333-21020953 GCF_000299155.1 Elephantulus edwardii | reverse complement strand
TAATGCTATATGGTTCCACTGTTGTAGAATGAGGCTGGCATTGGGGTGGGGGTAAGACTGAGAAAAACTGGATGAAATATGTTTACGGCATTGAAATCTATGGGGGAGAGAATAGTCTAAAAGTATTATATTTTAGGGCATGATCCATCTTGATGGTGCCAATTGGCCCAGTGGTGAGAATCTTTGAAGGTTGCAGTCCTTGACCTTCTGCAGCAAGCATTTTAGGTTCTCCTCAGTTTCTGCAAGAAGGGTCATGTCATCTGCATAACAGAGGTTGTTGATGAATCTTTCACCAATCCTGATGTCACATTCCTCCTTGTACAGCCCAGTGTCCTGGATGATCTGTTTTGCATACAGATTGAAAAGGTTTGGAGACAAAATACATCCCTGGAGAACACCCTTTCTGATTTTGAACCATGCAGTGTCTCCTTGCTCTGTTCTGATGACTGCCTCTTGGTTCAAGCATAAATTTCGTTTAAGCACAATCAAATGTTCTGGGATTCTCATTCCTCTCAGAGTCAGCCACAATTTGTTGTGATCAACACAGTCAAAAACTTCTGCATAGTTGATGAAATACAGATAGACATTTCTCTGGTACTCTCTGCTATCTGCCAAGATCCATCTAACATTAGCTATAATGTCTCTAGTACCATGACCTCTTTTAAACTTAGCCTGCACATCTCGCAGTTTTCTGTTAACATGTTGCCCCAGTTGTTTTTGAATAATTTTCAACAGTATCTTACTTGCATGTGATATTAATGATATTGTTCAATAATTTCTGCACTGTTAGGTCACCTTTCTTTGGAATGGGGATAAATATTGATCTCTTCCAGTCAGCTGGCCAGGAGGCTATCCTCCAGATTTCTTGGCACAACTTGGTAAGCACATCCAGGGAAGCATCTGTTTGCTGAAATATGTCAATTGGTATGCCGTCAACTCCTGAAAACTTGTTTTGTTTTGTTTTGTTTTGCCAATTCTTTCAGAGCATCTTTAACTTCGTTCTTCATCACCACAGGCTTTTGCTCATTTGTTGTTTCATGAAATTTTTTCTGTGTCAGCCAATTCCTTCTGGTACAGTGACTCTGTATACTCCTTCCATCTTCTTTTAATGCTTCTTGGATCATTTAACATTCTGCCCAAAACATCTTAAGTATTGCTACTTATGGCTTGAATTTGTTTTTCAATTCCTTCAAGCTTAAGAAATGCTGATTATTTATATATTAAAATATTTTTTTCTTAGCTAGGCAGGTCTGCTACTATCACTTAAAATTAATAACAATAATGTTATTATACCACGTTCCATGACAGATATTGCAAACAATTCTAGTATGGTCTCAAAGGAAATTGTTGGATTTTTTTATTTCAAAAACACTAATTCATTAAATAAAGAGGATATTGAGTTTAGGTTTCTATAAAGCACATTTAATGTGTTTTTTTTAAAGAATAGCCATATATTATAAGATAAAGCTAATGCCACATAGCTAGTTTTAAGATATAAATGCTTTATTTCTGTAACTGGGCCATGGTTTAGAAGGGATTAGGATATTCTTCTGCTGTCGATTTTCATAAACCTCTAGTTTTAAAGGGAAAAGAACAGCTGACTTTAGTCACTTCCTCTTTAGCTATGAAAATATGTATTTTTTTTTTTCATTCTAAGCCCTCTTGATTCGCTCCTGGGTTGGCCAGTCGAGAGGCTCCATTGCTCATGCCCGATTAAACCCTGACATAGAGTTACTCAATTATGTTCTAGTGGATCTGTGAGTATTTTCACTACAGGTGCAGAAAGAAGTTCTCTGGATGGAAGGAGCAGGAGTAGAGCATTTGTTGGAGAATGTGAACAGACCACATCTTGAAGGAATAGGAATTAGTTGTTAAAATGGTTACTCTGTCCTCAGGAAGCCACATTTTTTTAAGCATACTGACGTGCTCTAAAGTTGACTCTTCTGACAGTGATGCACTCTGTCTCCACACAGAGAAACTCTTAAGATCATTCCCACACCAGGAGGGCATTCTCTCCCTTCTTCCTGAGCATCAATGATGAAGCTTCCTCCTTGTAATTTCCTGCAAAAAACATAATGTCAAATCATCCTCTATGGAGAATAAATATGCTGTAGCCTCTAGTACTGAATTCCTGCCCATATGTATTTTGACAAGGAGACTTATCCGCAAGGAAAAACAAGCACATCTCTTCATTGGTCTAGGCAAATACACTAAAGTACTACAACATTTAATTTGATGATACATCTTAAATGGGAAGCTTTATATTTAACATCAGGAAAGCATTGCGATACAAAACAGGAACTATCCCTTGATTTGTTAAAATGTGTTTTATACACAACTACATTCAGTGGATATAAGAAATTATGGGAGCAGCCTATAAATCTCTGGGGACTCCCATGACTAGATAATCCCTTGGTATTTTGTTTCAACTTGGTTTTCCTCTTTGAACACACTCAGTTCAATCATGTCTATGCTTTCAACAAAGAATTCATTTGCAGTGAAAGAAAAGAATCTTAAAATAAGTTCATTCATTCTACTTTTCTATTTAAGTAAAATCTTCATGGGAGAAAATTATGAATCTGTTTAAATGAGAATTTGAGGTTTTAGGTGTTTTGGTTGTTTTGTTTTTTTCATGTTTCCCCCATCTTCTGTTGGTGGTTAGGAAATATGACTGATTAAAGGTATGTGCCTGAGATCACACAATAGAATTTTGTACAACCTATAACTTAGTAGTTGTTACTACATTTAGAAAAGGATAAACAATGACTACACACATTGATTACACCTGACAGACTGCTCAGGAATCAAATGTAATGCATCTGTAGAAAGAGACGGTGGAAAAGCTTCATATCTTCAGTCTAAACAAGACCAAAAGACAACTGTGAGACAAACCATCAGTTTCTTTTATGGAAGTCAAATTGAAGCGGAAGAAAATGAAAACAAATCTACACGAGTCAAAACATGACCTGACAAATTATATGTACAGATTTATAGATCATCTTCAGAATTGATTTTTTGCACTCTGGCCAAGGACTGGAGGAGATGTGAAATGTCATCAAGGACATCAGAAAAAAAAAGCAAAGATATCATTAAAAAGCCAGGAAAGAAAGAAAATCCCAAAGAGATCTCAGAACTCTTCAATTTGCTCTCTAAAGTACAGAAGCTAAATGGAGTGAGAGAACTGATGAGTTAAGAAGGCTGAAAAAAAGATTTCAGAGGGGCTCAGGGTGACATAGCAAAGTATTAGAAATGAAACGTACAATAAACTAGAGCTAAAACCCATAAAGAAGAGAGATTGAACACTATTCAAACTTAAAAGAATGGGAGGGGGGAAAAAATCAAACTTCAAGTTGAAACAGAAAAAATTTCAATGGACAAGATTTTGAATGATGCAACAAGAACCAAAAGAAGATGGGGGGAATATACAGAGCCACTGACCAAAAAAAACTAGTTGAGCCTCAATCATACCAGAAATTTTATAAGATTAAAAAAAAAACAATCAATGGTACTGATTGAAGAATTTCTAACTCCATTTATGGTATTGCCAAGAAGCAAAGCTCAGAGATTGATAGGGTATCAATGTTTTGACAATTGACCAGCTCACTCATCTGTTACGTCCAAGAAATCAAGGGACATACATCACAGGATTACAGGTAAGGTCCTTTATTAGCTGTACTGTTCAGTCACAGCAACGTGACAAGATCACCCACCTCTAGCATCAGTTAGGAAGTTTTACACTTTTGCTCGCCCCAGGTGCTGGGCTATTTGCTACAGCATTGTGCTGTTGAAGCATTCAAGGGCATAGTGATATATTCAAGGGTACATGGAGTACAAAACATCTACATCTTGGGTTTAAGAACAGTTAACAGTTACCATTAGGGGAAGCAGTTTGAAGTAAAATTTCAAGGCTCAGGGCAAAAACTTTTCACACAGGGGTTCATTTACACAAAAGGAGTACTATATAAACTGAAGTTTGGCTTTTCACACCTTTAGAAACATTTTCTAAAAAATTTTAAAAATTAGAAGGCAGTTGCCTGGCTAATGACTAGAAGAGATCTATTTTTGTTTCCATTTAACACACAAAACTTGATACAACAGAATGCAAAAGACTATTAGAATGTAGTCAATGCATTGCTTTCAAGTACAATTTTTCTGAAGATAATTTAAAAATGGCTGTAACAGTATGTTGACAGAACACTCCGGGAATGCAAGCTGGTCTGAGAAGATGATGTGACACTAGAGAAATAACAATTGATGTCAGATAAATCTTGTCTGAAATCAAAGAATACCAGAAAGATGTTTGATTGTGTTTTATTGACTAAGACCAAACATTAAACTGAGTAACACATAACGTGCTATGTATAACATAGTTATGCAGTAAGTTGTAGAAAGAGGTTCCAGAACACTTAATTGTGCTTATCTAAAAACTGTATATTAGTAAACAAAAATATAATGATTCAAACATAAGAGGATTTTGTGTGGTTTAAATTCAGTAAAGATGTGAAACAGCATTTTCTTACTTGAAAACAGTATCTTTTGTCCATACCCATTCAAACTTAACCCTATTCAAAATATTCAAGTCTCACCTATATGAAGAAGAATGTGGAATCAAGAAGAATCATCAACAACCTCCAAAATGTAGATGACACAGTCTTGTTTGCTAAAAATAAAGAAGATTCAAACTAATTATTCATAAAGCTTAAAGATAATTTAAGCACCTTAATATTAAAAAAAATCTTCACAGCTGGTCTAATAAACAACATGACATATGGATAAAAGTTTGATGCTGTCAAGGATTTCGTTTTACTTCTATCCACAATCACTGTCTGAGGGAGCATAGTCAAGAAAGCACATGAGGTAACACAATTGGAAAATGCTGGAACAAGGTCCTCTTTAAAGTACTAAAGATCGAAGATGTCACTTTAAAACCTAAGGTGTGCCTGTCTCAGGACTTAGTATTTTCAACTGGTATGTAAGTACAAGATTACAATGGAAGAATTTATGCCTTTGAATCATGTGACAAATCTGTAACATATTATAGACAGCCAAAAAAAATTAAACACATCTCACTTCCAACAATTTCAGTCAAATGTTCCTTAGATTAAAGGATGAGAGGATGGTGAACGCTTCTCCCCCCATATATATTTTGGGCATGTTATCAAGAAGAGCCAGTCCTTGGGGAAAAGACATCATGTTTGGTACAGTAGAGAATCTGAAAGAAGAACGCCTTTAAGGTATTGAATTAGGTCAAGGGGTATAACAGGCTCGGCAATATCAGCCAATATTTGGATGACGGTGTAGGGTCAGGCAGCCTGTGGTTCAGATGTACATGAGTTTCATTCTACGGCTGTGAGTCAGAGCCCACGTGATGGAACCTAACGACCACAACAGCATTTTTCACTTGCAATGGTACTATTTTGAATGAAAACAAGATTATCTCCAGCAAATAGGCATTTGGCATAAATGCACATGTATCATGAAATGTTCTCACCAATTCACAAATTTCATAGATTGCTTGACACTCAAGGAATAATGGGACTGAAATTGAGATGATTTTAGTTTAAACTCTTGCTAACAGATTAATCTTATGATCTTGAAAAAATTGCTTAACTTCACTGGTCTATAATTTTCTACTGTGTAGTAATAATAAATTGGAACACTCTTCTGTGGCTTATATGACATGATGTATGAGAATGACCTAGAAAAACATTAATTTCCTTCCTATCAGAATGAAAGTTTTATGTCTACATTTAACACTCTAAAAGTATCTGCTATGTTTATGCGGTGCACTCTTAAAAAATTTACTTACATTTCTTATATTTCTTTTTTTTCTCTGTCCAGAATACTGCACTTCAACATATAAGGAACCTGCTGAAATTAATTCACTGTCATTTTCCATTATGCCTTTGCATTCATAGAGCTAAACCCAAAGGTGCTAAGAGGTCAAGTAAAAGTTTACTTATCATTCCTTTACATTCAAATCTTGCCATGTCTAGGCATTAGATTGTGAGTTAGGAATTTTACATCATCTTAAAATAAGTTTAGATATTTCTCCATATACATAACTCTTCTACCTGCATGAGTATTTTCCAGTTGTGTTGCTAACAACTAAATAATTCATTGGTGTGACATGTTTTATTTTTTCTTTTCTACTCACATTATCATCTATTCCGGGGGCCTTATTTTTTTATTATTTCCTTCAAAGCAGCTTGAACTTCTGCCTTCATCACCATAGGCTCTGGCTCAAATGCTATTTCATTAATTCTTCTGTATCTGTCAATTCCTTTAGATACAATGACTCAGTATATTCATTCCACCTTCTTTTGCTACCTTCTGGATCATTTAACATTCTGCCTAAAGCATCCTTGATTGTAGCAACTCGAGGTTTGAATTTGTTCTTCAGTTTCTTGACCTTAAGGAATGCTGACCGAGTTTGGCCCTTTTGATTTTCTGACTCTAGCTCCTCGCACATTCATTGTAATATTTTGCTTTGTCATTCCATGCTGCCTTTTGGAATCTTCTGTTCAGCTCTTTAGTGTCTTGGATTCTTCCTTGTGCTTTGGCTTCTCTACAATCCAATGCAATCTTCAGAGTTTCTTCTGACATCCATTTTGGTCTTC
>NW_006399764.1:20990934-21012628 GCF_000299155.1 Elephantulus edwardii | reverse complement strand
AGAGAGGGACATCATGCTGGGTAGAGTAGAGGGACAGCGCAGGAGGGGAAGACCCTCTATGAGGTGGATTGATTCAGTGACTGGGGTAATCAGGATGGATGTGCCAGGGGCAATGAGATTGGCACAGGATAGATCATAGTTTAGGGCTGTTGTACATAGGGTCGGTATGAGTCGCAAAAGACTCGACGGCACGTAACAACAAACAACAACTCACATCACAATATAGGTAAAGAAGCTTTCTTTAAATTGAAACCCTGAGATGTCAGATTAACCCTATTTTATTATGCATTCATAATCAATGAGGTTGAGATGACTGCACTTCAAACATCAAGCAGGGTATTTGTGGATGGGCTGGCCATGAAGTGCATTATTTTGACCAACATGTCTCTGGCTGGCACGTAACTAAGGGCTCCAACATAACTAAATGTGAATATTAGTGTCTTATGTGTCAGATGGAAAGTCATGGCAAAACCACAGTATTATCTTTGCTATGCCTACATTTGTGTGTTATCCTGAATGAAGTCTGACACTGTTTCTTGAGGATCACTGTATAACCTTGACTCACTTTCACTGACATGGAGATGATGAAATGGATGGAGTTCATAACCATGATGTTAAGGTTAAGTGGGAGATAGTCACAAATAGTACTGTTGAACTGAATTATTTTCTATCTTGAGAAAAAATTTTCTTCAGTTTGGCTTACTGAAACAGAATTTTTCATACCAAAAATCAGACCAGGTAGTTCAATACTTTTCAATTTATCAGTTGATTATTGCCTACATAGAGAATGGTACAAAGTAACCCAGTTGACCAAATAAGGAATTACAATTTTATGGGTAGCAGGTGTTAGATATTGTGAGGGCTGCATGTTTTTACTTAATGTTAGCCTTTCATAGATCTACACACATACAGTGAGGGTTTGACCTGAAGGTACAATGTATGTGAATAAAGAAAGGAGGCTTAAAGGAAACAGAAATGAATGAGACTTCAGAGAACAAAACAGGAAAATCCTACAATTGAGGAGAAAGTAAGTTTGTATGAAAGAGAAAAAATACCCCAAAATAACATCGTGAACAAAGGAAAACAAATTCTTGTCTTGCCTGGTTAGATATTTCAGAAGTAAGCATTACGATTACACTAAAGCTTAAATAAAATTATAGAGTATTTGGTAACCTAAGGTATTTCTCATGATAATTTTCTTAGCATTATATCAAGGATGAATTATGTCAAAATTATAGGAGAGAGGCAAAAGGCGAATGCCTAATGGGATCCTTGGATTATCGGAACCAGCACGTATGTTAATTAGATCACTGAAACGAGCGGCACTGTTGAATCCAGCTGGGACCGTCCTCGTAACCAGTGCTAACTGCCTTCAGAGAAAATGTTTAAAATGGAATAACTGCACAAGTATTGTTATGATCTAAACATTCAAACTGAAATCTAAAAATAAGATCTTTTACAGAAATGAAAAGTGAAGGTCATCTCATTTAGAGTTTGGGACTTTTTTTCTCCTCTAAAGCAATAAAGTTAAAAATAACCAAACTTCTGGATATTTACAACAAGCATGAACACTCAGCTTGCTTTTGGGTGCTGCCGAGTTGATGGAGAACTCCTGGAAATCTCAAGGAGCACAGGAGAGCTATTCCAGATGGATTCTTGAACGGACATCTTTATGAATTAGATCAGCAAGTCTTTTCTCCTGTGAAAATTGTATGGGCTTCAACGTGCAACTTTTCAGTTAGCAGTTGAGTACTTGCCTCCTTTGCCACCATGTTTACTTGAGTCTTACCTGACTTTGTTGTTAGGTAGCTCCGAGGTGTCGGCAGCTCATAGCACCTCTATGAGCAGCAGAGGAAACCCCTGCCTTCAGCGCAGTCGCTGCGTGCTCAGGCCATTGTTCCATCACCGTCTCCCTCGGGATCTCCTTCTGTTTCACGGTCCCCACTACTTTTTCCAGCGTGATGTTTTTGGTTTTGTTTCCCTCAAGGACTGCTGTCTCCTGATAGCGTGTGGTGTGTTCGGATGAGATGAGGTTTCCCATCCTTATTTAGAGGAGTGCTTTAGTTGCACTCCCTCCAAGATAGAATTATTTTCGCTTTTTACAGTCCTAGGAATATTAAATACTCTTCACCAATACCTCAATCCAAAGCACTGAGTCTTCTATTTTCCTTATTTATTGTTCAACTTTCCAAAACAAACAATGCAACTGGGGTAGGGGAGAAATGCCTTGGTCTAGGGCATCTTAGACTTTAAAGTGACATTCTTGCCTTTTTAAAAATTTTTATTTATTTATTTAAAGTGTTTACCGTCAAATTGGATCTGACTGGTACAGGAGACGATTGTCCCTCCTTCTTCAGCAGAGCATCTGGTGGATTTGAACGACGCACCTCTGGGATTGCAGTGCAGTTTCCTGCCACTAGGCCACCAGTGCTCGCCACATTCTTGCTTTTTTAACGCTTAAAGAGGTCCTTGATAGCAAGTCTGTCAAGTGCAACGGTCATTAGATTCTTTAACTATTGCTACAATGTTTGTTGATTGTGGATGCATAATAAGATGGTTTGTTTTGTTTGTTGTGGTTGTGATGTTTGTTGATTGTGGATGAACAGTAAGATAAACGATTTGACAACTTCAGTCCTTTCTCCATCTACCATGATGCTGCCCACTGGTCCAGTTGTGAGAATTTTTGTTTTCTTGATGTTGGGATGTGATCTGGATGAAGGCAGTAGTCTTTCATTTCCTTCAGTGAGACTTTTAAGCCATATTCTCTTTCTGCCAAGTAAGGATTGTCATCTGCATAGTGCAGGTTGTCTATTTTAGCCTTCCTCCAACTCTGGAGGATTTGAATTAGCCACATGGTTCTTCATTATAATCCAACTTCTTGAATTATTTACTCATCATTTATGTTGAATACATATGATAAAGGATACAACCCTGTCACAAAACTTTCCTACTTTTAAATAATACAGTTTTCCTTTATTCTATTTGCACAATTGCATTTGCTTTATGTAGAGGTTTTTCAGTTCTGCATAGAGCAATTAAACATTCATGGATTCCCAGTCTTTTCAGTGTTATCCACAATTTATTATTATCCACGTAAAATTCATGTACATAGTCAACAAAACACAGGTGAACATCTCACTGATACTCAGCTGAGGACTATCTGGCATCATTAATATCTCTCGTTTCACACATCATTGCTGAGACTTACTTGTTGATATTTTGTACGTTGTTTGTATAAGCAACTCATAGTTGACTGTCTAGCGGTTTTCAGAGGCAGTTAATCACACTGAAGGAGACTGCCTATTTTCCTCCCCAGAGCAGCTGATACAGTCAAACCAAGTGTCATCAGTTTGGCAGTACAACTGCTTACCACTAAATAATCAGATCTCCCTGACACTTAGTTGTTGTTGTTGCTAGGTGCTGTCAAGTTGAATATGACCCACAAGGACTGTATGAGCAGATCTGAGCCCTATCCTACGCTGTGCCGTCCTTACAGATCCTGGCACACTATAGCCCATTGTGGCAGCCACCGTGTCAATGTACTTGGTTGAAGGTCTTCCTCTCCTTCTCTGAACCTTTGCCTTTCCAAGTGTCGTATCTTTATCCAAGGAATACTCTCTCCTAGAAACATACCTGCAGTACATGACGTGAAGTTTTGTCATCTTTGTCTCCAAATAACACTCAGGCTATACTTTATCGAAGATGTATTTGCTTGTTCTTTTGGCTGTCCAAAATATGTTCAGTGCTCTTCTCCAACACCACAGCTCTAAGGCATCAATTCTTCTTCTATGATTCTTATTCATTGCCCAGCTCTCAGATGCATAGCAAGTGATCAGAAAGACTATGGCCTGCATGAGATGGACCTTTCTTCTCAAACTGACAGCATTGCTCCTCAATAATTTGGAGAGGTCTCTGACTGCAGACTTTGCCAGTGCAAGATATCTCCTGATTTCCTGATGCTGGTACCAAAGGTAATTGATAGTGGATCAAGTAAGATGAAATTGTTGACAGTTTCAATCTTTTCTCCATCTATCATGATATTGCCTATTGATTCAGTGATAAGAATTTTTGTTTCCTTGATGTTGAGATGGAATCCATACTGAAAGCTATATTCATTGATTTTCTGCAACAAGTACTTCAAGTCTTTCTCAGTTGAAGATTCTACCTATTTATCTATCATCTATCTATCTATCATGTGTGTCTCGTTCATTTGAATTTACATTGGCTAATGAGGAATTAATTATAAGACACCCATTTTCATTTCAACATTGATTTCCTTTTAAGGAAAAATTAAAAAATGAAAAAACAAAAAAAATCTTAATAAAAAAATCTCTTTTACCTAGACTAGTTAATTACTGATTTAAAGGTGTTGGTTTATATTATTTTTTAAAAGTGAATGCTTAAAGGTTTATTTCTGCCAATGAGGGGAAAATGGAATATTTATACATATTCTACAATTATATTTTTTCACTGAAGAAAAAAAATCCAAACCTGCATTTCTTATTTCATACATGTGCCTACAGATAAGTGTTTGGAGCTATGCACTGAAATATATATTTAGTCAGGTCAGATATTTTTAATAAATGCAGGTATATATATATACATACATACTTAAATACATACATACATATGAGTACTCATACACACAAACCCACTGATAACATATACTGGATTCAAAGGCACAGTGATTTGCACAGGTCGTGTGTAGAGTTTTAGAATAGAAAAGTTAAATATATAGAATTAGTCATCATACCTGATCCCTGAAAATACTTAGGAGCTAAAAATATCATAAAATTATTTCTAAACAGATGTTTAACCTATAATTCCTAATTTAACCTACAAAACTTTGCACCAGAAAAAAACCCCGACTATAATATATTTAATATTTGATAAGAAGAGTAAAAAGAAATAGATAGATAGATAGATAGAGAAAAAAGCAAGCTTGATAGATGAAGAAATATACCTTTTGTATTATGAAAAATAAAAAGGGGAGAAAAATAAACGTGCTATAAAACAAAAACCAACCCACATTGCATTTGCTGAGACTGCAACGAGACATCATTAAGTGCTTGTAAGTGTATTCCCTGACCAGGTCTTAAATCCAGCCTTTTACTCCACTGTGTGATTAAGAATTGGCAACTTATAAAATTAAAGCTTATAAATTTATTAACCAATATTTTCCAAAGCTCAAAGCAGTGAGTTAGAACTCTGTTAGACATGTATTTCTGGTTCTCTCCAAAGAGCAGATGTTTTTTCTCTTTTAAATATATCTTTTAATTGGCTGTTTAAGGGTAATGAGGCCATGCAGCCTGACCTGCTGAGTTAGCAAGGAAGTGCAGCTGGTCTTTCTCCTGCAGAAAAACAGTGGTGCCTGCAGAGGTGTGGAGAGGGATAGAGGCTTCAGAAGGCTGCCTCCTCTCCCAGAATTCTACTCATCTCATATACAATTTTGACATTAATCTAGCATTTTTTATCTAAAGGATAAAACTTTTGGAAATGAAGAGTAAAGACAAATCTTTAATAGCAACAAATTCCTTGCTTTCCCTCATTACACTAATTATGCGTCTTTGATGCTAGCTGAACAATTTACTCTAGTGACTTCCACACGTCTCTCTCCCTCTACCCAAAGCTAGCAAGCCTCTTTTCAGTCCTAAATTACAAAATAAGTGTGTCTCATTTTAATTAGGAGATTAAGGGATCTAAGATTCATTTCTAAATGTCCCTCTTGTCCGTGCAAACTTTGCTTTTATTACTGTTCCCTTCTTTTTTATCCTGAAGGAAAACAAGTAAATAAAATCACACAACTATGAAGAATGGCCACTGGATCAGAGCTGTTTCTTTAATAGGTGTTAGTTGTAATATTTTGTCTTGGCATGTTCTGTTGTCTACTATTCTCTGTCTCCTAAGGCAGCACAACAGAATAGATTTTATATTATTTACTAAATTTAATTCAATTAAAAAATGTCTATTATCTCCTAATTTAATTTACAATTGATGCATTTTCTAAACTTGCATAATGTAATATTGTTGTTGGGTACCTTTGAGTTGCAGCCAACCCATAACTTACCCTCCAGTGGGTTTTCAGAGGCAGTAAATTGCATGGGAGGAGACTGCCCATCCTTCCCCCGAGGAGTAGCTAGTGGATTTGAACTATGTGCCTTTGGGATTTCAGTGCATCTTCTTACCCAGAGGCAACCAGAACTCCTATATAAACAGAGCTCTGTTGGCTAGCTCTTCGAGAATTGCACTGTCAATGCAAAGACTCTCTCTCTCCAGCCAGTTAAGGCAACCAGCAGTCACAAGGAAGAGAAATGGGGTTTTACTGTGCAACTTACAGCCTTGAAAACTCACTGGAAGGTCGATTATCAGTGAGAATAAACTAGACCGCAATGTGAGAGAGACAAAATATGTCCTCAGATATTATTCCAGATTCATCAGCTACTATACTTTTTCTAGAGGACAGATTATCATATCAAACTCATGCAATCAGAATTTTTCCATAGTCTAAATCCTAGGGACATCATGTTTGGCAGAGTGGAAGGGCAACGAAGGAGAGGAAGACCTTTGGTGAGATGGATCGATTCCGTGACTGGAATGGTGGGAATGGGTGTATTTGAGAAGGCGAGGTTGGCACAGGATTGAACAGCGTTTAGAGCTCTTGTACATAGGGTCGCTATGAGTTGAAAGCAACTCAACGGCACAAAACAACAACATGCAATCCTAGTAATAGATCCATTGATATGTTAACATATACATTACCTGATATGTTTGACAGTAAGTAGCACCTGCATCTTCCTGTTTTGTTGTGTTTTATATTATGTTACTGCGTGCTGTCTAATCAAGTCCTACTTATAGCAACCCAATGTGATAGAATAAAACAGTCCTATAGGAGTTCCTTGTTTGTAATCTTTGGGGAGGTAGATTAGCAGGCTTTTCTCCTACAGAGCCAGTGGATTTAGTTAACTATCCACCTTTATGTTAACAGTCATTGTGCTGGTATTTGAGAACTTACTAATACTTGAGAGCTATCATTTTCATCTTAACTCCATCATAGAATTAGTTATATTTTGTGACTAACTGAACTTGGAAATTGTGTTCTGTTTCTTCTAACAATGCCGCACACAAAGCAAACATTTGCTACATATGTAGTCAATCCATTAATGTGCCATTTAATGTTCCTTAATGACTAGCTTGGTTCTTTGTAGACCCTCAGTCACTCATTGCCATCCAGTAAAAGTGGACTCTCCAGCGGATGTGTGAAGGTTCTCACCTGTTTACTGAGAAGCAGGTGGTAGATTCAAACCCGCAGAGAGAAGGTACCTGTGAGTTAGTGGTGCAGCTGCTAAAGGACAACTAGTTTTGGTAGACACGCTCTGTGTATGTTGACCTTTAACTCAGAGTATTTGTAGTACCAGGCTTAAAACGTTGCTTACTTTCTGTATAAGACAATAGCATAGCTGGGGCTACATTGCTTTTGAAGTTTGCAATGGACTGAACATATTTTTAAATGTTTTATGTCATTCTCCACATTATTTTTTTAATATTTTAATTTCTTTTTCATTTCAATGAACATCTACAGAGATTTTGGAATTCCATTCATTCATTGTTGCACCCTTCTCCCCGCCCACCCCCCCCCCCCCGTTTGCTCCTCTCCTTGAAAAGCAAAAGAAAAACTCCCTCATTGGTACACAATCCCCCCACCGCATCTCCCCCAGTCCCACCCCCAACCCCAAATATTTCCACTCTGCAACCCTCATTGCGTACTCCTACAATAAACATAATGCCCTAAAATATAATACTTTTAAACTATTCTCTCCCCCATAGACTTCAATGCCATAACCATATTTCATCCAGTTTTTCTCAGCCTTACCCCCACCCCGATGCCAGCCTCATTCTACAACAGTGGCACCATATAGCATTTGTCCCTTTGTGACTGAGATACCTCACTCAGCATAATGTCCTCCAGGATCACCCATTTTGAATAATATTGCATGAGTTCCTTGTTTTTCAATGCAGCATAGTATTTCATTGTGCAATATACCACAGCTTCTCTACCCATTCGTTTGTTGATGGGCATTTAGGTTGTTTCCAACTCCTTGCTATTGTAAACAAAGCCGTGATAAACATGGGTGTGCATATATCTACTTGGATGTAATTTATGGTCTCTTTAGGGTATATTCCCAGTAGTGGAATTGCTGGGTCAAATGGTATCTCTATTTGCAACTTTTTGAGAAAGTGACACATCGCTTTCCACAGTGGTTGCACCATTTTACACTCCCAGCAACAGTGAATAAGGGTTCCAGTCTCTCCACAACCTCGCCAGGCATTTGTTGCTTGTCCACATTATTTTTATTATGTGTGTGTGTGTGTGTGTGTGTGTGTGTGTGTGTGTGTACTGTCAAATCACATCTGTCTGGTACGGGAGAAGATTACCTCTCCTTCTCCAGCAGAACATCTGGTGGATTCAAACCATATACCTCTGAGATTGCTGTGAAGCTTCTTGCCACTAGGTCACCAGAGCTTCCACACTATTTTGAATAATATTTATAATTTCTGAAATGTATTGGGTGCTTAACTAAATGTCAGGAATGGTGCTAAGCTTAAAATACGTATAATCACAAGCTGCATTATAATCGCGAAGGCACATAGTTTGAGGCTGCCAGCAGCTCACGGCAGAGGGATGGACAATCTCCTCCCAAGCGATTCATTGCCTCTGAAAATCTACTGGACGGTCAACTATGGGTCGTTTCCAACTTGATGGTACACGATAAGAACAGTAACGACAATCCAGAGAGGTAATATTTTCTTTGTATTTAACAGATAAAGAATTTTAATGACTAAATGCTGGAGAAGAGATTAATCATTTCTATCTGCTTCGAAATTCCAAGCTCTTAACTAGCACACTCTATTGTCTTTCTATATATTACACTCTAAGCGTGTTTTTATTTTTCCTGACACAAAATAAATGTGACTGTCCTTTGTAAGACATTCATTCAAGCACCATAAGTTGCCCTTTCCCTGATAATGGCATGATTCAGAACTTTTAATAATGATTATAATTAAGCAATGGTATCATTGCCCCTCTGTTTTATGAGATAATAATCCAATTCCTGAATGGTTAAACTAGAAGGCCAAAGGCAGAACACTTCATCACAGCAAAGGAATCAGATTACTGCTGAGCAAAACAGAGAGCCTTATATTATTACTATATACTGCGTGTTTGCGGGATAATAGCCCTCTATTCAACATGTTTTAAAATGTTATATTGTCAAGGTTAAAAAGCAAAAGGAAGGATGCTGATTCTATTGGTTATATCTGCTAATGGCCCAGTGAGTAATGAAGAAAAAAAGATTAATTCTCTGAAATAAGGCATGAGACTTTGAATAAAGATAGTTTAGACTTTTCTTGTCAACTATTTCTCTTCAGTTATTTAATTTCACTAAAATTCTGTTTCCATATTTTAAAGTGACAGCCCCCTTATTCTAATAGCCAATGATTAGTTAAAAGTGTATGTAATTTCACCAGCTCACATTTCTCTTAGATATGAACAAGTGAAGATTGTAATGATGCGTGTTAGGACATTGTAAGTTACCTTTTACTGTACTGAGGTGTGGCTTCATGTATCTTATTTCCTCCCCCCAATTTATAAATTCCCTTATAGATACTGTCCAAAGAATCTGAATCACATAAAGCATGACTTGCATTTTATACATTCAAAAGAATTACTCTAAAATTATTATCATATATTTAACCACCTTTTAATGAATTATATTAAAATTATACTGTGATGTTTAAGGTGGCGTACCAATTTGGCTGTTTATAACTCTCTGCCTTGACTGTTATGATGATGTACCTCTTCCTTGATAATGTCTAATATGATGTAATCACTACACTGATGAGATTGACTGTAACTGTCCAATTTGTTGAAAAGGAGTGTCTTTAAGCATGAAACCTGAATTGAAAGTTTTATAAGACTATCTGGCAAAGATTTTTGCTTTATGCATGATTTTGATCTTGTATCTGGCTACTCACCATCTGACCTATAGTTTTTGGACTTCAGCTAATAATTGCCAAATTATCTACCAACCTAGATTTCTGAAGCTAGTAACTTTCTGTGGTATTAACTTAAAGGTTAACTTTCTACAGCCATTACAGTTATCCCCTCTGGTCTCCAGCTACCTTAACTACAGGCACATGATCTTATAAATCAGCACAGTCTTGAAAATCATCAACAGCTGTGGGACTAGGAGAAGAGAAAGAGTACTTCACACCCTGAGCAGCAAGATTTGAGGTGAGCAAGACTTGTGGTGGCAAAATCTGAGGGAGACTGGAGTAAGAAGCTGGTTAGAGTAACACCCTGGTGATAGTGGTGACTATTGTAGAGAAACTGTGGAAAGGTGTGAGGTGTGCCCAGAAGCTTTTTGTATTTGTGCTGGTCACAGTTAAAGGTTTTTGGGGTTCTTGTTGGCTGCTTGAAGGAGAAGCTGACTTGTATGGCAGCTCTGAGTCAAATGTTGATGGATGATTTGGATTTGACTACTGAACTGAAGGGAAAGCCTGGACTAATTCAGAAGTTATGCCTTGGAACTTGGGCTGAAACCTGGGCACATATTGTATGATATTCTCCCCCACTCTGCTACTTATTTCCTTAATAAGCACCATTTTCAGTACCACAACTGTGAGTCTATGAGTCAGCAACAAAGAAACGAACCTCTTGCTGTTGGTGTGGTTCTAGAGGCAACATGGGGCAATTGGGGTCTTTAACTGCTTTTTACTCTGAGGCAGTGAGGGGCTGTGCTATTCTTACTCCGTCTGGCCATTTAAGAGAGATGCTTATAGCCCTCTGCCTCCAAGTCCCTTTTCTCCCTCTTTAGACACCTACCATTGAACTTGCTAAATTTACCAAGCACTTGTAGCTTTGTGTATCAGAAGAAGACTTTATTCTGTCATGTAACCTCATGAAACTGGGACTTGCTAGCCTCTACAAGATTAGTATCCATTTGCTTGGGATGAATCTCTCTCTCTCTCTCTTCTTTGTCTCTGTCTCTCTCTCTCTCTCTGTCTCTGTCTCTCTCTCTCTCTCTCTCTCTATATATATATATATATAGAATTTACTGACATACGCTAGAGCCAAATAAAATCAAATCAGCGACTATTTTGCAAGTGCATATAGTCTCAATGTTTTATAATTAATATAGTTTTATTAATGAAAACAGCTTCTTTTCTCTATTATGTATCTTTATCTCAAAGTACCACCCATAACAAATACAATCATTTTATAAGTGTCTTGTATAAACATCCAACTTTTTAGAATGGTAAATCTATCTTTTTTATGAAGAAGGCCCCATGTACTGAAACTGTGAATTAAAGGTTAAATTCAAACACAATTTTAAAAGGTTTCATTGGCAGGTACAGGTACCTATTGCTTATCCTTTTCTATGTCTGTTTAAAGGCAAAATTTAAAATATTTCCTTTCTGGCTCTGTAAAAACCAGAACCCAAACTGGTTAGTGCCAAATAGAAGCCTAAATTTCCATATCATTTTACTTTTTTCTTGTCCTCTTCGTATTAAATAGAATTCTCTTCAAATAAAACCTTTTTTTAAGCTCAAAATTATCAACTTCCCTTCAATTTTGCACATACAGCTTTTTCCTCTCTTACACAGCCTTCCCATTATGGCAGCCATTCAGGGGATTGCTTAACTTGTTTTTTTTTAATTCTTTTGAAGATGGAAAATCACTCAAAGTTTTAGATACGATTTTTTGGTATAAATCAGCAAATTATTGCTGTTGTTAGGTACACCAAATTCAACCCCACCTGGAAGAGTAGAATTGTTCAAAAGGGTTTTGTGCAGATCACTAGATATTTCTTCTCTCTAGCCACTGGGTGAGTTAAATTACCAACTTTTGGCTAAGTAGCCATTTTTGCACTGCTGTTGTTTATAGTTGCCATTAAGTACAATATGATTCGTAGAGAGGCCATGAATGACAGACGTGAGCCCTGTTCTGTCCTGTGTCATCCTCATCATCTTTGATAAACTTGAGGCCATTGCTGCAGCTGCTGCATCAATCCATCTCATTCAGGGTCTTCCTCTTCTTTGCCATCCCTCCACTGTTCCAAGTACAATGTCTCTTTCCAAACAATATGCTCAAGGTATCTCTATCTCCAAGGAGCACTCTGGCTGCACTTTCTCCAACATGAAGGTTCTACAAATAAGTGAAGAAACTTGGATTATTATGGTCCTAAAAGGTTTGGGTTGGTTTTTTGGTTGTTTATGTTTAAAGCATGCCATTTCTCCTACTTTACGTTCTTCATGAATGGTATTTCTTTTTAAAATTTTACTCTGATTTTTTTACAAAGTTTGAATACATTGTTTTTCACACACACAAAAAAATCCTTCCCATTATGGATGATATTCTTGATATCCTCCCACAGCTCTTCTGGTCTCCATTCATTAGTGTTCAAGGCCCCAAACCTATTCCTGAGTTGGTAATTCAGAAGAGATAGACTCAAGATCAATTTTTTATTCCTGTGGATATGATTTAACCTTCTTTAGCTTTAATTTGAGCATGAATATAAGTAGTTGATGGTCTGTTCCACAATCAGCACTTGACTTAGTTTTCATTGCTTATATTGAACTTCTCCAATGATTCCTTCTACAGATGTAATTGATCTGATTCCTATGCATCCCATCAGGTAAAATCCATGTGTATTGCCTATATTCATGTTTCTTATAAGAGGTACTGATTGTACAGAATTCAACCGTTCTATCCCCAGCCTCATTTCTGTCACCAAGTCCATATGTTCTGACTACTGATGCTTCTTCCTGATTCCCAACTTTTTCATTCCAGTCACCCATTATTATTGATGCACCTTGGTTACATGTTTGATTTTTTTTTAATTTAGGTTGTTTATTTTTCATTTCAATGAACATCTACAGAGATTTTGGGATTCCATTCATTCATTGTTGCACCCTTCTCCCCGCACAAACCCCTCCCCCCCCCCCCCCCCCATTTGCTCCTCTAGTTGGTAAAAAGAATCTGTTTCTACCTCTTTGGCTTTGGTTGTTGCTGCATAAATTTGAATGATAGTGGTATTAACAAATCTTTCTTGTATGCTTATGGATATTATCCTATCACTCACAATGTTGTATTTCAAAATCGATCTAACAATGTCCTTTTTAGCTATGAAAGTGACCCCATTTTTTCCTCGCCTTTTCATATCCAGCATAGTAGACCATCTGATCGTCTGGTTTAAAATGTGCCATGCCAATCCATCTCATTTCACTAATACCTAAGCTCGACATCAAGAAGACAAAGATTCTCACCACTGGGCCAATTGGCAGCACCATGATAGATAATGAGATCGAGGTTGTTAACCATTATGGCTTGCTCGGATCCACAATCAACACTCTTAACAGCAGCAGTCAGGATATTAAAAGGCAAACTGCATTGGGAAAATCTGCTGTCAGTGACCTCTCCAGAGAGCTGAAAAGCAACTGTCAGTCCAGAGACCAAGGTGTGCCTAATCTAGGCCATGGACTACACAATTACTTGTTATGCTTCAGAAAGCTGGAAGATGACTAAGGATGACAGAAGAAGAATCTATGCCTTCGAATTGTGGTGCTGCAGAAGAGTCTTGAAGATGCCGTGGACTGTCAAAAAAGACAAATAGGTCTTTCTTGAAGATGGTGAAATAAAATCTCCTTGGAGTCTAGGATTTTGAAGCTCCATCTCACATACTTTTGACACATAGCCAGGGGAGACTGGTCCTTGGAGAAGGACATGATGCTCAGAAGGGTGGAGGGACAGCACAGCAGAGGAAGTCCTTGGATGAAATAGATTGAAATAGTAACTGGGGCAATAGGGATGGGTGTGTCAGAATTAGTGAGATTGGCTCAGGACAGGGCAGGGTTTAGAGCTGCTGGACATAGGGTCACTATGGGTCTCAGGCAACTTGACAGCACATAACAACATTTCTTCAATAATTGCTCTTTCTAGACATATTCCTGTATGATACACTTAGTCACTTAAAAACTGTTATGAAGGATTTTTTATGCTTTAACAAAATTGCTCTTTTCTAAAGCCTTGGAATAACTATTATAATTAAATATCTAGAGTGCTCTAGAATGCTGTTGTTGTGTACTGTTGAGTTGCAACCGACTGATAGTTGACTTTCTATAGGTTTTCAGAAACAATTAATCAAATGGAAGAAGAATTCCATATTTGTCTCTAGGAGCAGCTGGTGAATTTGCTCCACATTGTCAGCGCAACTCCTTCCCACTAAGTCATCAGAACACCCTACATGTTCTAGCACTAAGATATAAAATAAACACACACATACAGTTGTGCACAGACACACCCAAAGCCCACCCTCTTCCCTCTTTATGGTGAATATTACTATGAAAGTTAAAGCTGAAAGGGAGATGCAACTAATTCAGGTTCCAGTTGGAAAAAGTGGCCAGTTGCCTTTTATTCCTACAATACTTTATTCTTGCCAGTAATTGAGTTGAAGATTCTATAATCTTTATATTCTTGTAGATTTGCCTCTCTGTTTCTGTTTTCTTATCTATTTATATTTCTTCTATGTTTATATCCACAGGGTTTGGCATAGAGTAAGTGCTCAGAGTTTGTTTATTTGAATTGAATTTAGAGACACATTGAAGCCAGTATTTTTCTTTGGTTGGGTTTTAATTAGTTCCCAAAGAAACTATTATGTTAGCCCAGCTAAATACCTATTAGTATGTTCTATATAAAATGGAATAACCTCGAGGAGCCAGTTTTACTCTCATTTAATGAACTTTATTACTTTTTTAGTGTTTAGTGGCAATGTGTTAGGATCAAAAGATCCCATTTGATTGCAGTGTTTTGATTGCCAACTATTCCAACAAACTAAAATAAAGCCATAAATATGTACAAAAGTATATGCAGTGAAATTGCCTTACATATTTGAAGTGGTGGTAAGTAAACATTTATTTTTTAATCTGGCAAATTCAGATATTGTGATTTCTAATGGCAACAGAAATTTAATAGCAACTATAAAGCAATGTATATATACTTTAAGCTTTTGCTTATAGTTCTATCCAATTAAAGAAAATCTCCAGTAGCGTAAAAATAACAAAACTTCTTCTAGTAAATTGTTGTTCTCACATTTTAATATAAATGTGTAATATTCTTTCAATAAAATGAAGTGCCAGTGCCCTATTAGGTCTTTCTCTACACATGCATGTTCTTCAGACCTCTGTTGGGGAAATTCTGCATGTACTTTGCTCATGAGCATTTTCGTGTTGCTACTTTTTTCTGGCAGCCTAAATGTGGACGATGCATCACTATATCTGTTTACGATTTATTGCTAGGTGTGCTACCTTCAATCTTAATTCATCCGTTACTTTATCCTCCATGTATTAAGTAGAAATCTTTAAACTGAATCTAAGGGAAATCTCACTTCAACAAGCTTAAGGAAAAAAGAGTGGTCCTGGGGGTGTTGACGTGGCTTGTAGGACGGCAGGAAATTCAAGGCTAGCCGCAGGACTCATGGAACTAAGAACTAGAGATTCTAATGCAATGGCTAGTGTATGAGTATGCTTCACGTCTCTCTCCTTCCTCTTCTTGTACCATCCTCTGTCTTATTCTTTTCTTTCCTTCCTTCCACTCTATTCTCCGCTATTATACTCCCTCATTCTCTTACCTCCAGATGATTACTTTTTCTTTACTTTGAAAAGTCAATTTTATCCTTAATCTTGAATAAATGTCATGACTAATTTCAACATTTATGAATCCTTGGAAAGAGACCTCATACTTGGAAAGGAGGGGGCTCAGAGAAAGACAGGAAAATCCTCAACAGGATGGATTGACAAAGTGATTGCAGCAATAGGTTCAAGTATGTCAAAGAGGATAAGGATTCTAAGAGAGGGTTCAGATTTGTTGTTCACAGGGTCACTATGAGTCATACTTGACTCGTTGACACTTAACAGATAACAACAAATTCAACATTGATCTATTTTTCAAGTATAAGACAAAATTTTATATTTAAAATAACCAATTGGCAAATGTGTGGAATTTGCCAATTTTATCTGTAAAGGGTCATACAGTAAATATTTTAGTCTTTATAGGCTGTGTAGCCAAAGTTGCAATGACTTTGTTGCGCCATTTTAACAATAACAACAAAGAGTATCTATAGACTTGAGAATATAATCGAGCATAGTTGTATTCTACTTTAGTCTTTATTTACAAAACAGATCGTGTTGGATTTGATACTCATGCTGCAGCTTGCTAATTCTTGGTTTTAGATAAATGTTCTTACCAAATGCTTTCACCCTCCACGACCATAAACTAAACTATTGGAGGTGGTTTTTCAGTTACTGTGGCTGGATATGGTTGAAAAACACAAAGGCTGGAGGTTACCTGAGGAATACAAAGGCTGGAGGTTACTTGAGGAGCACAAAGGATCCATGCAATTCCTGCCAGAGCAAATGCCCATAAACTTTTAATCCTTTGTCGTTACCTAGACCACATGTAGCTATAAGCCTTTATTTTGTTCTCATTTGAAGTGATAGGAATAATTTTGTTTTAAAGTGCCAAATAGCAAGAGAATGGTATATTTAGCAAGGACGTCAGTTTAATGAGTAAGGTGCTCCTGATCCAAGCCATGGTATTTTCAATATCCAGGATCCTTCTGACATTAGTAATGACATCTAGTGCTATGGCCTCTTCGAAATCCAGGTTGAACTTCTGGCAGTTCTCTGTTTATGTACTGTTCAACCTGGGTTTTAAAATTATCTTCAACAGTACTTTGGTTGCATGTAGTATTATATTATTTGAATAAAATTAAAACTTATCCTCAAAACCCAAAATATGACCTTGATTCTATCTTACCTGAATTTAAAAATATCTCCATTATTTCAGACATTGAATAATAATAATAATAATAATAATAATAACCCACAGCTAAGTTATGGGATGACATCAAAGATATAATTCATGAAAAGAGCGGAAGGTTATTACAAAGACAGCAGAGACAAAAAATATGAAAATGGTTTATAGAAGAACCTCTGAAATTTTCACAAGATTCTCGAGAAGTCAAAACAAAGGGGGAAAACATGCAGATAAAAAAGAAAACAAAGAAAATTATTGTAACAGAATGTACAACGAGTTAGAGCTGAAAAATGAAAAGGAAGAATTCGCTCAGCATTCCTCAAGTTGAAAGGACCATGGTGGAGAAATTCAAGCCTCAAGTTGCAATACTGAGAGACGATATGCCAAAACATTGAATGATCTGGATAACATAAAAAAAAATAAAGATCACACAGAGTTACTATATAAAAAATAATTAGTTGAGACTGAAAAATTTCATTTTGTGGCATATGGACAATAATCAATGGTAGTGAAACTAACACTGCACTAAAATATTAGCAAAAAGTAAGTTCTCAGGAATTGGTAGGATACCAATTTACATATTTCAGCTAACATGCTCCCCAGGGAGGTTGGAGTACAGCTACTTGGATGACTGGGAGAGATCCATATTTCCCCTTCCCAAGAAAGGTGACACAACAGAATGGACAGTAGGGATAGAATTAAAAAAAATTCAGAATCATTGTTGTTGAGTTAGAACCAACCCATCATCGAGCCTCTAGGGGATTTTGGTAGGCTCTTAAATTGCAAGGGAAGACATCACCCATCTCTCTTCTGAGGCACCACTGATAGATTTGAACTGCCGAGGAGACACTGCCTTTGATTTAGCTGCACAACTCCTTATGGATTAGGCCTCCAGAGCTCCCTAGAGATAGAGCCTTGTTGTTATGTGCCCTTGAAATGGAATCAACTCATAGCTAGACTTCCAGTTGATTTTCAGAGACAATAAATCTCATGGGAAGGTTGCTATGGAAAGCACGACTTGAATGTGGATGACCGACCATGCAGATGAGTGGGAATGAAAATGAGGTGTTTGGGCTTATCCACAAAGGGATTGGCTATCTACCATTCCACAAGGGAGCTGTGTAGTCGTAACAATCTCCTAGAGGATTGGCTAGTCTCACAACAAATTGAACAGCTCTAACCGCAGAGATGGGATCTTCCCCTGTGAGTGAAAAGGAAAGAGACTTTTACTATGGTGAAAAATAAGCAGAAAAACGTAGAATACAATTTGAGACAGCAGCAACAGCTATGACTAAACTAGAGACTCGACATGAGGTGGTGATATAAGATGAGACCTTGAGAGGAAAGCCAATATTATTAGGACTGAGAACTTTGTTGGACAATTGGGGTGAGGAGAAGCCAATATTGGCAGAACTGAGAACTTGTGTCTGTTATATAAAGTTCATGAGGATATGTAGAAGCTTCCTATTGTTTTGATTGACTACTGCTATGTGCCATTGAGTCAACTATGACTTGGTGACCCTATGCACAACAGCTCTGAACCCTATGCTATCTTGAGCCAAACCCACTGTCTCCCACACAGCCAGTTACCGTGTTTACATGTTTAAAAGGTGGTATTTCTGTTGTGCTAAAGTGAAATCCATTCCTAAAATACGAAAATAACCATCAGTTTTACAATTAGTGTGTATTTTAAGGTATGATACCTAATAAGCATAGTGATCTTGTCTTCCTGGATTTCTTAAGTTTTCAACAATTATTTAAGAATTGTCTAATTCTTTACAGTATTGCATGATGTCATAATCTCTACTTTCATTTATTTGACACCGTGTTGTTATTGTTATGTGCCATTGAATTGATTACAACCCATAGCAACCTTATGAACAAGGCTGTGAACCTTACCTTATCCTGAGAAAACCTCATTGTTTTCAACACATCTGATCTCAATGACACAATCACTGTGTCAGTCCATCTCATCCAGGGTTTTCCCTTTTTTGTGCTGACCCTTTAATCTTCCAAGTATGATGTCTTTGTCGAAGGGCCTTTCTCTCATGGCAACATGCCCAAAGTATGTGAGACGAAGCTCGAAAATACTTGTCTCTAAGACGCAACTTGGTTTCACACTCTCTAGGACAGATTGATTTGTTCTCTTGTCAGTTCATGCTAAGTTCACTACTCTTCTCCAGCAGCACAACCCAAGGACGTTGTTTCTGCTTCTGTCATCTTCATTCATTGTCCTTCTCTTAAATGCATAGCAGGTACTTAAGGAGACCATGACCTGGATCAGATCGCTGCTCTTTACCACTGGAATAAAATAGCGACTGATCTACAGGGAGGAAAAAAAAATAACTTGTAGTCAATGTGCTGGTCATAAACTTTACATCTACTAAATTGATATTCAGACCATTCTATAATATTACCAAATATCAGAATATATTTACTAAATAGTGGTGTTGGTTGACTCATTGAGCCTTATCTTTATTTATTAATGGCTCATATCATACTATCCACAGCAAAAATAAAAGTTTATAGGACAGAGGACAACTACCCCATAAAATTTCCAAGACTGTCAATCTACAGAAGCAGCCACCGACCTCTTTACCTCCTTGAGTAGCAGGTGTGTTTGGTCCAGGGAATACCAGAGGAATGTCTGTTTTTCATTGTCTATGCAAAGGCATTTGACTGTGTGGATCATACCAAACTATGGCTGACTCTGAGAAGAATGGGAAGGCAGGAGGGGAAGGCCCTCTATGAGGTGGATTGATTCAGTGACTAGGATAATCGGGATGGGAGTGTCAGAGACAGTGCGATTGGCACAGGACAGAGCAGAGTTTAGGGCTGTTGTACATAGGGATGCTATGAGTCGCAAGCGACTCGGCGGCACATAACAACAACCACCACCACAACAACAACTTGTTGGTTAGCATGCGAGCTCCACGCCACCAGGGAAACTCAAACTACATCCTTCATATAAAAAAAAGCAGTAGGTGCCTTTTATTGGGCAATTTTTGCTTAAGTTTACTGTTGCAGGTACCGTGTCAATCCATCTTTTTAGTGTCTTCCTTTATTGACCATTCAGGTTTTTAAACATGAAATCCTATTCTAGGGACAACTTTTCTTGACAACACACTGAAACTATGTGAGATTATGTCTCTCCCTCCTAATTTCTCTAAGGACCACTCTGACCACTCTGGTTTTGCTTCTTCTAATAGAAATCTGTCTGTTCTTTTGACAGTGTATGATATACTCAATATTCTTTACCACCATCATGATTAAAAGGCATTAGTTCTTCCACTTTCTGTGTTCATTGTCCAACTTCCTAATGTATGTAAAAAAATAATTGGAAGTAGCAGCATTGCTTGAGTCAGGTCCACCTTGGTCATTGCATTGACATCTTTCCCTTCAGTCTTTAAAAGAGATCCTCGATTTAAGACTGGTGCAGTAGAACCCATCTTATCATTTCTTGGCTGCTGCTTTTAAAGATGTTGAGTGTTGATCCAAGTAAAATGAAATCCTTGAGTATGGGAAGCCAATACTAAATATTTGTGATAAACTGAATGCTATTTCAAGATGTGGAGGAAGCTGGGTAGAAGTTGGAGTTCATCCTGAGGCACTGAGGCAAGCCTTAAGGGTTTACCAGATTCTTGCATTGTATTTACTGACCCCTCCCTCCTGAGTTAAGCAGGTTTTCAATGGAAAGAGCTTGGCTTCGTTTGCATTGAATTCTCTTTGTGATTTACTTCCTGATAATTTTCAATAAAGATCCAGGGGTCCCCTGTTTATTACAGCTCTCTGTTTTATCTCATTGCTGATTGTGTGTCTCATTATTAATAATTATGAAAATACTTTACCCTTGGTCTGCAACACTTGAGATCACCTTTTCTCCATGTATCGTCATGTTGCTTGTTGGTCCAGTAGTTAGGATTTTGGGTTTTATTGTGTTACTCACTCACTCAACCACTCACTCACTCACTCACTCACTCACTCATTACTGTTGAGTTAAAATAACCTCCAGTGGATTTTCAGAGGGTGTAAGTTTCACAGAAGGAGATTACTTTCTCTCTCAGAGTAACTGGTGGATTGGCATAGCCTGTTGTTGGATTGACTGTCAAGCCTTTACTAGTGCATCAGAACTCTTTTATTCTGCAGGACTAACTCACTCCAAAAGTTTTATGGCTTATTAAAGTCACCCTTCAAAGACAAACTGTCTTTAATCTGCTCTAAATTTTAAATAATTGAGCAAATGCATGGCTTTATAATAAAATATTTGGCTTGTGTTGTTCTGCTTTTTAAAAACCCAGATACAATTTCAGTTTTTTTAAAGCAGAATGACACAAACCAAATATTTTATTAAAAAAAAACCCAAAAAACAAACAAAAACCAGCAAAAAAACCCCAGATACAAACAAACTTGCAGCAGCTGCAACAGCAAGCTCTCAGCACCACTGCTTCAGCCTTGTGGAGGGACTGGAAACTGGAGGTTGTGATTCAACTGAGAAATTCACACATACCAAGCGAGTCTACACTGCATTATTTGCTGTTAAGAAGGAAGAAAGTACATATCACCATATTTAGAAGTGCCATGGCTGACATCATTTTACATTATGATTAATTGCCAGAGCTTCTTTCTTCTTAAGCGAGTTAGAGGCAATAGCTATCCCTTTAATATCTGCACATTGTAGTTTGTTATGTACCATCGAGTCACTTTCGACTCATAGAGACCTTATGCACAACAGCCATAAACTCTGCTCTGTCCTGTGCCAATCACACTGTCTCTGACACTCCCATCCCGATTATCCCAGTCACTGAATCAATCCACCTCATA
>NW_006399764.1:20956342-20989624 GCF_000299155.1 Elephantulus edwardii | reverse complement strand
TTGGAGCCTTATTTTTTGCCATTTCCTTCAAAGTAGTCTGAACTTCTTCCTTCATCACCATAGGGTTCTTGCTCATATACTGTTTCATGAAATTCTTCTGTGTCTGCCAATTCCTTTCGATACAGTGATTCAGTAGATTCTTTCCATCTTCTTTTAATACTTCCTGGATTACTTAACATTATGCCGAAAGCATCCTTGATTATAGCAACTCGAGGTTTGAATTTGTTCTTCAGTTCCCTGAGCTTAAGAAATGCCGAGCGAGTTCGGCCCTTTTGATTTTCTGACTCCAACTCCTTGCACATTTCATTGTAATATTTTGCTTTGTCATCCCATGCTGCCTTTTGAAATCTTCTATCCAACTCTTTAGTATCTTGAATTCTTCCTTGTGCTTTGGCTTCTTTGCGCTCCAGTGCCATTTTCAGAGTCTTTTCTGACATCCATTTTCATCTTCACTTCCTCTTCTGTCTTTGCAATGACTGTTTGTACTCTTCCTGGATGATACCCTTGATATCCTTCCACAACTCATCTGGTCTTCACTCATTAGTGTTCAAGGCCTCAAACCAGTAGCCAGGAAATTAAAAGGCATATTGCTATGGGAAAGTCTGCTGTTGCGGACCTCTTCAAAGTACTGAAGAGCAATGGTGTCTCTCTGGAGACTAAGGTGCGTCTGATACAGGCCCTGGTCTTTGCTATCACTTGTTATACATCACAGAGACAATGACTAAGGAGGATAGAAGGAGAATTGACGCCTTTGAGCAGTGGTGCTGGAGAAGAGTATGTATCAGCACATAGGCCTCTTTTAAAAGTCGGATTTTATCTTGTATTCATCTGAAGTAAGAGTTGTAATTATCTTTGCCTTTATCTTGAGTTTAGGTGATAATCTGCAGTTTGTGCTTCATCACACTTAAGTTGGAATTGGAAAATAATACATTGCTATGGAACAGCTTCTACTTTCAAATTGTAAAACTCTGAGATGGCCAAGAAAGCATTTTTTTTTAAATTCTTATCATCTCTTATGATTCTTATTTTAAAATACAACATCTTAATTTGCTAACTAAATAGTTAGTCATCCTGCAGCAGCACTAATTGATGAATCATAATTTCCAGATTGCCACTGGAGAAGAGGTCCTTTTAGTCTTAATTTTGGCTTTATTATTTTCTTTTCTTCCTGCAGAAATACTCCCAGCAGAAGAAAGCATCTGGTGAGCAATTAGGAGGACAAATCAAAGGCCAGTAACAAGGACAAAGGGTAGCCTAAGTTTCCTTGATATTCTAGGAAGAATAATATACTTGAATTCCAAAAGACTTCTCTATAAAATCTTTAACAACCCCTCAGATACATGCATGCATTGAGGTCTTCAACATACTAACATGACTTATCTTCTTTTATAAAACAATGCTTGTTAAATGTGACTTAGATCATTTAATCATGATTGACTGGAGACATTTTGATTTTTGAACCTACAGGATCTCACACAAGTATGATTATAGTAATCCCATATGTATTAAACAGATTATTTTACCTTACATCATGAAAACTAGTGGTTCAGCCAAGGGGGTATGGCATGTGTTTGCAATTAGCTCGTAAGCAATATTTCTTCTGGCAATGGTTGCCACTCTCCTGAATGACCATTTGCTTTCTAGTCATTTCGTCAATGCAGCCCGTCCTTTTTTTTTTTCTTGAATAAATTTCTATTTACTCACAACATATTAAATGGAAGCTTTGGGGGCATTGTTGTGGTGTTAATTGAAAGACCCCACAACTTGGATGGTTTGAGTGTATGAGCACCATTGTGCAAAAAAAGATAAACAATCTCTTCTCATGTGATTTACAGCCTTGTAAACCCACTAAAGGGGAGAATATGATGTCCCAGATGTTGTATATTGAAGATGTAATAAAATAACGATTTAATGTATTTGTGAACCAAAGTCGAAGAGAAATACTACTGACAAAAAAACAAACAAAATAAAAAAAAAACCCAAAAAAAACAACTACAGGGATAAGCATGTTTGGACTTTAACTGCTGTCAAGTTGGTTGCTACTCAGAGCTGACCATTCAGTAGATTTCTGAGGCTGTAAATCTCATGAGAGGAGGTTATCCATCTTTCTCACGTGATGGATTCAAATTGTCAGAGAGAGAGAAGTGTGACTGTAGGATCAACAGTGTAACCCTGCAGATGTGACCATCAGAACCCTCTGTATTTGTGTTAAAATGTCATCGTCTAGTAGTGTAATATGCACCATTGTTATGATTCAACAATGCAGAGGTTGACATTTCATCCACTGTGTTTAATGTGTTGCCTACCTTTAATTACAATTAACTGCTTCAGAAAACCCTCTGGATGGTCAGCTATGGGTCAGTTCCGACTCAATGGTACACAACAACAGCAACAACCTTTAAATACAGCTATTTGTTTCCTATATTTTATAAGTGACAGGACCATATTTGTCTGTGTGAGAGTGGAAGAGAAAACTTGAAGTACTTATTAGAAACAATTGAGAATTCAATTTTTTTCCCCATGCAGGCTGTTAAAAAAAGATTATATCTATCCTACAAAACCATGAAAAATGTTGACCAGTTTAGAATTGGAGGTTCTAGTATCAGCCCTCTGACAGTGATACTTATCTGTAATTTCATGATGCTGACACCCTGGTTTTAAAAACGAGATATTTTTGTGGTGCAGTGTTTTCTTTAGAGAATCATAGAGTGCACTTACAAAGTGGGAGGCTGGAGCGACAGAAGCTGCTGTCTTTGGAGCCCACTAAGTGTCGCACCTCTTGGCAGCTTCAAGTGCTGCAAGCAGCAGCTGGATTTCCAAAGGGTATTAGCTGTGGGGCTCAGATAACATCTGGGCTCTGACATTTGTTCAGGTCGAAAATTGGTTCTAAGTGTAAATTTAAGTGTTGGCTTTAATCTTGTTGTATCTCTGTATTTTCCATCTTGGCTGCCTAAAATTGCCTTTCTGCATGTTATTCTCCATGAATCTGTGGGAAGATCATTGAAGTGGCATAGTGGCGGGATACAGCGAGTCATGATCAAATATGTTTCCTAAGTATATGATATTAAGTAGGATTATAGATTTTTTTTTTTTAAGTATGGTGAGACAAACACATTCAGAAATGAAAGGTGACTTCAATTAAGGGACAGCTGCTACCCAGGGCCAGAAGAGGGTTTGGGTCCAGGGATAGACTAACAGCAAACAGGGGTTATAAGAAGTAGTTTAAAACGCTTTAAGCAAGGTAGAGTAGCTACATTTTTCAGGCTTCCTGTGAATTAACTAGTGAGCTCTGGCGGCCTAATGGGCAAGTAGTTGTGCCACCAACCTGGGTTTTTTTATAGCCTCTAAAAGCCTGCTGGAGGGTCAGCTGTTGAGTCAGTTCTGACTCGACGGCACATAACGTTCATCTCATTAGAAACACAAGGGTGAATCCAGACCTCTATGTTGGGCCTCAACAGAGTCATCACAGCCTTTAAAAAACACATTAAAATACAATAAATATCCTAATCTGAGCAGAGAATTGATTATTTTAATATCCTTCCCGTAAGCATATTAACTCCTTTGACTGTATTTCCCCCCTGATACTATGATATCCATATATGTTAAAATTTATGATGAGTAGCATGTAATATTCCATTTTTAGCATTCACATCAAAAAGAGTAAAACTTGAAATTTATTTTAATAATACATTTCATTTAACCAGAAGTACATGTGTTAAATTGTCATCTGAAAGTGTAATAACTAAAAATAATTGATAAGATGTTTTACATGTTTTTTACAGTCTTCCAAATATGCTTTTAATTTTTACATTTAAAGCACACTTTAATTCAGACATTAAATTTACAGCAGATATACATAATCTTTATTTAGTTTTAATGAAATGTGCAGTTCAAAATAAGGACTCATATAAACAAGTTGATCCAAATGGCATAAAGCTTTTCCAATAACTTATTATTGGAAAAATGATGCTAAATGTAATTTTCCCTTATCATTTACATCTATAATGGCAAAAAAGTTATCATTTTTATGAAGAAAAAAAGAGACGTAACTTTGAAGTTGTTAGAACACTTGCAAAACTACATTTGCCTAAACTAAGCAAAGTCATTGTTGAGCCGAGCAGCACAGAATCCATATTACAATTACATATGTTGAAAGGCAATCCCAAATATGTGAGCACCAACAAAGTCTTATTCAAAAGTCTCTTGTGGGGTTTGTAGCTACTTGCTATACTGTCAATTATAAGAAAGATTCTACGTATTGCTTCATCATACAAAAGTATGTATTCTTCTTTGTATTATGAAATATTTATTTCAACACAAATTATATGACCTGCTCAAATAATTGTGAATAATGTGAAAAAAAAATCCACTTTTCTTGCTATTTCAGATCAGAAGACAAATTGTTTTTGGGAAATATGCTGTCAGGGGGACCTCTTCAAGTCCTAAAGAGCAATGATGTCAGTCTAGAGACTAAGGTGCACCCAAGTCAGTGTAAGGTCTTCACAATTACTTAATATGCATTAGAGAGCTGGATAATGACTAAGGATGACAGAAGAAGAATAGATGCCTTTGAGTTGTGGCACTGAAGAAGAGTATTGAACATACAACAGACTACCAAAAGAATAAGCAGTTCTGTTTTGGAGGAGGTGAAACCAACCTGCTCTATGGAGACAAGGATTTTGAAGCTCCATCTCACATATTTTGGACAAACGGCCAGAAGAGACCAGTCCCTGGGGAAGGATACCATGCTGAGAAGAGTGGAGTCACAGCCCGGGAGAGGAAGATCCTGAGTGAGATGATTGACACAGTAACTAGGGAAATGGGAGTAGGTGTGTCGGAGTCCGTGAGACTGGCTCAGGATAGGGCAGGCTTCAGAGCTGTAGCACCTAAGGCTCCTATGAGGCACAGGTAGCTGACTCAATGGTGCATCAGAGCAACAATAGGCAGTGTGGTGTCGTTGATGTAACATAAATGAAAAGGTTCACGTTATTAAATAAGTGAGAAAAAGTCACCAAAATAAGATACAACTAGGAAGATGTCACCGAGTGAATATGTTCCTGAGTTAATATATCTGTGACAAAGTAGAATTATGATCAGAGAAATCTAGATTCTATTACTGGCTTTGTAAAGATTTTATTTCACCTTTCTTTTCTTCAAAGGAATTACTTATCAAATATGATAACCAAATAAAACAAAAATAAAATTGAGTCCAAGTTTGATTATTTATTAGTTGAGTGACTTTGGACAAAGTGGCTTATCTCTTCTCAGATTTAGTTCTCTTGCTAGCGAATGCAGATAAATCGATTTCCTCCTAAATTGTGAAAATTAAGAATTCCTAGCTCCAAATGTCTGATATGTTCCAGGAATGGTAATAAATTCTATAAGTGCTGTTGAAGTTCTTAAAGGCCATTAATCCAACGACAACTCATAAAGACCCTATGAACAATGGATCTCAACCTTCCCCTGTACTGCGTCGCCCTCCTCACTCCTTCTATACCAGAGCCCATAGTCACAATCACTGTGTCAATTCATCTGGTTGAGGGTCTTTGTCTCTTTCACTCACTATCCCCCTTTCCAAAACTGATAGACTTTTCCAAGAACTAGGCCCTCCTAGCCACGTGCTCAAAGTACATGAGGAAAAGCTTCACTTTTTGCCTTTGTGGAGTACCCTGGTTTCACTCTCTCCAAGATCTATTTGCTTTTTCTTGTAACAGTCCATGGGATATTCATTACTCTTCTCCAACACCACAACTCAAAGATATTGATTCTTCTTCTGCTATCTTTTTTCAAACTAGACAGGTAGAAAGGAGCATACTCAAAATATGATCTATAAAAGATTTGATATAATGACAGCAGATAGATGATAAGCACAGTATCGCTAAAGGAAGTTAAATCACAGAGAGCTATATACAGATTAATGGAAACCAGAATTACAAGAAGGCCATGAGAAAAGTGGCATTATATTATGAGTATTGAATGTTAACACACAATGTGCATGAATCGTTGACTGAAAAGCTAATTTTCTTTGTAACCTTTAACTCTAAGAGCAATAAGAGATAATAATGTTTTAAAAAATCAATAGTGATTTCTATTTAAAGCAATATTATAAAATGTTATTATATAGGGAACTTTAGTGGCCTAGTCAGCCACATTTGACTGTGTGGATCATAACAAACTGTGGCTGACTCTGAGAAGAATGGGAATCCCAGAACATTTAATTGTGTGCTAATGCAAAACCTATACTTGGACCAAGAGGCAGTAGTCAGAACAGAGCAGGGTAACACTGCATGGTTCAAAATAGGGACGGGTGTACGCCAGGGATGCATCCTGTCTCCATACCTTTTCAACATGTATGCAGAGCAGATTATCCGAGAGGCTGGGCTCTATGAGGAGAATTGTGGCATCAGGATTGGTGGAAGATCTATTAACAATCTGCGTTATGCAGATGACACAACCCTGCTTGCTGAAACTGAGGAGGACCTCATGCACTTGCTGCGAAGGGTCAAGGACTGCAGCCTTCAGTACGGACTAAGGCTCAATGTCAAGAAGACAAAGATTCTCGCCACTGGACCAATTAGCCGCGTCAGGATGGATGACGAAGAGATTGAGAGTGTTCACAGCTTCAGTTTGCTTGGCTCCACAGTCAACACTCTCGGCCACAGCAGTCAGGAAATCAAAAAGCGTATCGTGATGGGAAAGTCTGCTGTTAGGGACCTCTCAAAGGTACTCAGGAGCAACAGTGTCTCTCTGGAGACTAAGGTGCGCCTGATACAAGTCATGGTATTTGCAATTGCTTGTTATGCATCAGAGAGTTGGACAATGACTAGGGAGGACAGAAGAAGAGTGGATGCTTTTGAGCTGTGGTGCTGGAGAAGGGTACTGAATGTACCATGGACTGCCAGGAAAACAAAGAGATTCATCTTGGAGAGGATTAAACCAAGCTACTCCTTGGAGGCAAAGATTCTGGGGCTTCGTCTGACATACTTTGGATATGTTGCCAGGAGGGACAGGTCCTTGGAGAGGGACATC
The DNA here is from genome assembly GCF_000299155.1 of Elephantulus edwardii. Lineage (NCBI taxonomy): Eukaryota > Metazoa > Chordata > Mammalia > Macroscelidea > Macroscelididae > Elephantulus > Elephantulus edwardii. The sequence continues at coordinate 20,982,595 of NW_006399764.1, read as the reverse complement.
ATACTTGGGAGTGTGGAGGGATAGCGCAGGAGGGGAAGACCCTCTATGAGATGGATTGATTCAGTGACTGGGGTAATTGGGATGGGTGTGTCAGAGGCGGTGCGGTTGGCGCAGGATAGAGCAGGGTTTAGAGCTGTTGTGCATAGGGTCGCTATGAGTCGGAAAGGACTCGACGGCACATAACAACAACAACAACAATAGTGGCCTAGTGGCAAGAAGCTGCACTGCAATCCCAGAGGTACATGGTTTGAATCCACCAGATGCTCTGCTGGAGAAGGAGGGACAATCTCCGCCTGCACCAGTCTGATCTGATTTGATGGTACACACACACAAAATAATAAAATTTTTTTAAAAATTAAAAAAAGAAATAATGTTTCTATATAAAATTTCCAAGGACAAACTTAAGAAAGATTAAGTTTAGAAGAGTTTGACTTAAAAGGATTTGAGTTATTAAAAAGAAAACATTAAAGTTTAAGAGTAAAAGGTGAAAAAAAATGTATGCTGAAAAGTAGGTACCAAATGAAAATTGGAAAAAGAGGATGTTCTCCAAAGAGTAAGTCTGCCAAAATAAAGAGGACTTTTCTTGCATAACAATGTTGCTTTTCTAAAGTGTGTTTGCACATGTAATTGCTTAGAAAGAAAAAGCAATTTTACTTTAGAATTGACATTATAAATAGAGTTCAAGCTGTGTTCCTGAAAAATATAAATTGTGGTAATTATATTTATTTTGTTCAAGAATCACCAAATGGTTTAGATCTAGAAAACAACAATAAAAAGGAAGCCTACGAAAGAACAAAACATTTTCTTTGAAATTCTCTTTCAAATGGAATTACATCACAACAGTTACATGTGGAAATAAATGCTTTAGCCTCGCAAAGATGCAGACTACTTTGATGTGTCTATCTTTCTTCATCACCCTCTCTATTCTTGAAGGTATGACAAAGTGAAACACTATGCTATCCCAACCCTATTCCAGTGTTCTCTGTAACATGAAGGCCAAGCAAGTACAGAGAATACTACTTTCAAGTCATTGTTCTGAATGTCAAGTATAAAAACATGTTGCCATAGAATGGAAAACCAGTTATGGTTGACTCTCCCTGGGGTTTTCAAAGTTGTAATTTAAATGGGATGAAATTGCTCATTTTTCCCCTTTGGAGCTACTTGTGGAATCAAACTGCCAGAGAGGCTCAAACATTGGTTTAACAGCACTTTTCCGTGTATGTTATACTACTAGCGCTCCAACCCAACATAATGTATGATACAAAAAGTTGTACTATAATAATTCAATAATTTTAAACTATCACATTTATGGATAGTAATTCACCAAAAACTTCTGTCAACTAGATTTGGCTTACATGTGATACTTGTCATGTATAATTTCCTATATACTAGCTGTAACTTCATCCATCCCTTTCCACTCAGGAAAAATATGTCTGAATGAAAGTGGCAAGAAAAATTATTGAAGCAAGTGTTCTGAATCGGCTAATTTTGTATTAGTGCTGGTTGCATGGTAGGGAAAGAGTTTCACTGATGTCTCTTAGGCTGTTTGAATCCATCAGTTACTCAGTGAGGCAAGGCTGGGCCATCTTCTCCACAGTGATTTACAAAAACCCCACAGGAGTATAAGGAGTGAGTAAATTCTGACACCATGACAAGGACTTTGAATTTCGTTTTAATTAAAATATGAATGACAAATGCATGAATTTAAAATTTTTAAATTAATTTTAAAATTACAAGATATATTTCAAACCTGGTCACATCAATAATACAACTCAATGATTAAAAATTGATAACCAGATTAAACAAATAACTGCACAAAAGTAAAGATTAGAGTGAAAAGTATATCTGTACTGATGCTGAGGCTGTCTCTATTTATATAATTAAGAAGAACTGATGCCAAGAAAAGAGTAATTTTAATTAAGCCTGTATATTATTTCTAGTTTGTTACATGATTTTAGGCTGGTATCTCATTAGTTAACACAATATAGTTACATAATTTGAGCCTAGTTGTTTTAAGAAATTATTTTTTCTTAATGCAAACTCTAGTTAAGGTACCTTTCAGGATTAAGGAGAGAATTTGAAGTATATCTGCTGAATCAAAGATGGTAATTGATATTTTGATTTAAGAGAATTTTGTATTAAGATTTGAATACCAAGATTTTGCTGACAAAGAAAATATTTACCATTTGAAAAAAATGGCACTTACAGGTCCAACTCTTGTTGATACACAGCAGGGTAATTGCATTGCCAGACTAGATGGTGGTTCCTTATTATAATCTCCAACTACATCTTAGTACTTCAGTAGGACATAAGATTTAACGATATACTTTCTTCTAAAAGAGAGAGTTCCAATTTGAGTAAGACTTAATCTGTTTATACTCATGCTCATGGAGCATCAAAAATAACTGAGTGGATATTTTTAGGAATCATTTGACAACTTTTTTTCCCTACAGAAGTAAATTGTTAATATTAAGAAGCTTGTGATATTAACAGTATAAGAAAATTTGCCATGTTGCAATGGATAGATATTTCATTGCATTGAAAATCTAGATGGCAAATGAAGACTGAATCCATCAACTACCAAAAAAGATGTCTTGGATAAAGTGTAATCACACTGCTCCTTAGAGTCAAAGATGGTGAAACTATCTCACTTTTTTAGAAAGAGCCATTTGGTAAGTAGGGACATCATGCTTGAAAAAAGTGAAGGGTTAGAGAAGAGAAGAAGACCTTCAATGAGATGAATTGACACAGTGACTGCAGCAATGGGCTCAAATAAGTCAGAGATGTTAAGAATGTCACGGAATAGGACATAATTCAGATCTGTTGTATGTTCAGTATGGATTGTAGCAAACTCAATTACATCTAACTACAAGAAAAAATGCTTTTCAAATTAATCCAGTTAATAGAAGGCTTGTTGGGCTCAATATTTCTGAACAATAAATTAAAGCACCACCTTTGAAGCTTAATAATATAGGGATTTGACACAATTGACAATTTTCCACCAACATCCAAAGGCAGCTTGATTTTCTTTTAATAAATTTTCTATTAAGATGTCTTCTTATTACTCATACACTAATTTTTTTCATGTCTAAGATCTATTAAAGCAAGCACTAAAGTTCTACTAAAATAAGTATAAAATTACTAGTTACAATAATTAGTAATTAAAATTATTAGTAATACAACCTAAGAATGCCTTTAATCAATGCCAGGATTATAGTAAAACCATTCCAGGGTGCTTTATGGTCTTTAATCAATTTACCATTTTATGTCAAGGGGAAAAAAAAATCAATGTACCTGCCATGTGTAGTGAAATCTGTGTCTTGTGGGCACTAAGTTCAAATATAAAGACCTTCAAAGAACTTGCCATCGAAGAGGACAGGCTTTGAAAACAGTTAAATATAATCATGATGAGAAAGGTGGAGGGTCAGCAAAACACAGAAAGACCCTCAACAGGATGGACTGATACAGTGACAACAGCAATGGGCAAGTGCAAGGCAGAGATCATGGTGATGGTACAGAATAGTGCAAGGTTCTACGCTGTAGGAATCCCAGAACACTTCATTGTGCTATGCATGGAACCTGTACTTAGACCAGAAGGCAGTCATCAGAATAGAACAAGGAAACACAGCAAGGTTCAAAATCAGGAAAGGTGTACACCAGGGGTGCATCCTATCTCCATGCCTTTTCAATCTATATGCAGAACAGATCATCAAGGAGGCTGGGCTCTATGAGGAAGAATGTGGCCTCAGGATTGGAGGAAGACTCATCAACAACCTGTGTTACGCAGATGACACAACCTTGCTTGCCAAAACTCAGAAGGACATGAGATGTTTGCTGCAGAAGGTCAAGGATTGCAGCCTTCAATATGAATTGAAGCTCAACATCGAGAAAACAAAGATTCTCACCACTAGGCTGATTAGACGCATCATGATAGATGGGAAGAGGTTGAGATTGTAAACAGCTTCAGTTTGCTTGGCGTCACAAGCAACACTTTTGGTACCAACAGTCATAAAATCAAAAGAGGAATTGCATTGGGAAAATCTGCTGTTATGGACCTCCCCAGAGTATTGAACAGCAATAGCATTTGTCTGGAGACTAAGGTTCATGTGATCCAGGCCATGGTCTTCACAATTACTTTCTATGCATCAGAGAGCTGGACAATGACTAATGATGTTAGAAGAAGAATTGATGCCTTTGAGTTGTGCTGGAGAAGAGTATTAAATATACCATGGATAGCCAGGAGAACAAACAGGTCTGTCCCAGAGAGCATGGAAACAGGCTGCTCCTTGGAAGCAAGAAATCTTCATTTGACATACTTTGGTCACGTTATCAGGAGGGAACAGTCCTTGGAGACTCCATGCTTGGAAGGGTGGAGGGACAGCACAAAAGAGGAAGACCCTGGATAAGATGGATTGACTCAGTGACTGGGGTAATGGGCTATGTGTGTCGGGGACAATTAATTTGGCTCAAGATGGAACAGAGTTCAGACTTGTACATAGAATCACCATGAGTTGCTGGTGACTCAATTACAACATGTCATAATCTACTCAAAGGTACCCAACAACAATTCCAATGCTATATGTTGTTAGGTGCTGTGGAGTTGGAATTCACTCATAACTCAACCTTCAGTGGGTCTTCAGAAAAGTAAATCGTTTGGATAGACATTGCCCATCTGTCTCCTGACAAACAACAGGTGGATTAAATCCACATTCCTTTGGGTTGACAATGCAACTCTTTAACCATGGCCACCGGATCTCCCAGAATAATTTCATTGCTGCTAATCCAAGCTGACTATCCACTGAGTTTTGAGAGGCTGTAAATCACATCTGAGGAGATTGCCCATCTTCTCCCAGTACAGAGAAGTTGGTGAATTAGAACTAGTTGTTTGTGAGTTGGTAACGCATTTGCTTACTATCTAGGTTACAGGTGGGAGAGAGAAAACATTGAAAGAATGCTTCATTTGGATTAAAAACAAAATCCAAAACACATTATTGTCAAGTGAATTCCAGGACACAGGGTAGAACTGTCACCGAGGATTCCAACCTTCATGCAAGCTGAGTGCCCCATCTTTCTCACTCAGGGCAAACGGTGTGCCTGCCCCAACTGCCATTTTTCCCCCTTAGCAGAGAAATGCTTCACCACTATGCTATCAGGAATCCAGTCTCCTAGTTTAGAGTTAATTTTTTCTTCAATTCTTAATTCAATAATATTTTAATTATGCCAAGGAGGAAGTTTGAGTTAAAATAAGCAAAAATGGTCTGTATTTTGAATACATTTCAAGCTATGAGGTCAACTGCTTTTAGAAGTAAACTGGAAGCTAACATTTAGGATCTTACTTGAAATGATATTGTGCAGAGAATAATCTTCTGAAAAGCAGATAAAAAGAAATCCACTGCCTTGTTTCAAGAAAGAAACAAATATTCTGACTTACAGCACTCAAATGTTGGTTCTGGTAGGTAGTAGTTATTTCTCAGCATCTTTGAGAAAAACAAAACCACACCAACAAAATGAACATTTAAATTGATAATGTTAGTGTCCTAAGAAGGCCTGACAGCATAATGTGTAATATAATAGACTTCTAACTGATAGGCTCTTGGTTCAAACCCACTAGCCACTTCCTGTGAAAAGAATGGACTGTCATCTCCCAGTAAAGGTTTACAGTCACCTAAACCTTATAGAGAGTCCTATTAGTCAAACTCTATTCAACAGCAATGGATTTGGTTTTCAGGGGAATCGTGTTAAAATTGTATTGTGTTTGTTTGTTTGTTATTGTTGTTCGTGTTTTGTTTACTTAACTGTGCTTATTTTATGCTTTCTTTCACAACATCTTAGTAGAACTAAACATTGGAAATGTTTAAAGTCTCAGTTTTCCTAATTGGGGTGTCAGAATCTTTGAAAATTGACTCCTAGCTATTATGCTAGCCCCCTTTGAAGGGCATGATCTCTAGCAACCTCAACTGCAGATATATGGTCTTTCAAATCATCAACAGCTGTGGGAATAATATAAGAGAGAGTACTTTCCACACTGTGGGAGGACTGTGGGAGACTGTCAAAAGACTGTGGAACTACTGTGAAGAGATTGTGGCAAGGTGTAGCCAAAGGAGCCCTGGAGATAAAGGACAAAATTGAAAGTTTTGTTTCCTGGATGATTGAAGAAAATCTGACTAGTGATTGCTCTAAAAAAATGACGACAGTTAATGATTTTGCTTGCTGTATGATTGAAGGAAAAGCTGACAAAGGAAATAAATTGGGAAGTTAAGGAGCTGACCAGAAGAATTCAAAGGGCAACTCAGGAAGACATATCAAAATATTATACTGAGATGTGCAAAGAGCTAGAATCAGAAAACCAAAAGAGCTGAACTTGCTCAGCATTTCTTAAAACAAAAGAACTGAAGAACAAATTCATGCCTCAAGTTGTAATACTTAAGGATGCTAAGGGAAGAGTATTGAATGATCCAGGAGCTTTAAAAGAAGATAGGAGTACAGAGTCAATGTATAAAAAAATAAGTAGCTGACACAGAAGAATTCAATGAAATAGCATATGCTCAAGGTACAGTGGAAATAAAGGAGAAAAATTCAAGCTGCTTTGAAGGAGTTGGCAAAAAACAAGGCCCCAGGAACTGATGGAATACTAATGGAAATATTTCAACTGTCAATTCCTGCATTGATGTACTCACTAAGTTGTGCCAAGAAATCTGGAGGACAAATACTTGGCCAACTGACAGGAAGAAATCCATATTTGTTCCTATTCCAAAATAGGGTGACCCCCACAAAGTGTGGAAATAATAAGACAATTTCATTGATATCACAGCAAGCAAAATCCTGCTGAAGATTATTTTAAAAAATGGCTGGAACAGTACATTAACAGAAAACTACCAGAAATACAGCCTGGATTTACAAGCCATGACACCAGAGACATTAACATCAATGTCACATGGATCTTGACTGAAAGGAAAGAGTACCAGAGAAGTCTCTATCTGTGCTTCATTGACTGTGCAAGGGTATTTAACTGTATGGATCACAATAAATTATTACTAACTCTAAGTAGAATGGGAATCCCAGAACACTTTGTTGTGTTCATGTGAAATCTATATTTGAACGAGGAAGAAGTTCTCAGAACAGAACAAGGAAACACTGCATGTTTCAAAATCAAGAAAGGAGTCTGTCAGGGATGTGTCCTTTTTCCATACTTTTCAATGTGTATGTTGAACAGATCATTCGGGAGGCTAGACATTATGAAGAGGAATGTGGCATCAGAATTGGAGAAAGACTCATCAACAACCTACATTCTGCTGATGACACAACCTTGCCTATTGAAACTGAGGAAGACCTGAAGATTTTGCTGCAGAAGGTCAAAGACTGTAGTCTTCAATATGGCTTGAAATTCAACATCAAGAAGACAAAGATTGTCACCACAGTCAGCAGCACCATGATAGATGGAGAAGTGATTGAGGTGGTCAACAATTTCAGCTTGCTCCATTCCAAAATCAGCACTCTTGGCACCAGCAGTCAACAAATCAAAAGATTAATTGCTGTAGGGAAAACTACTGACAGGGCCCTCTCAAAAGTGTTATAGAGCAATGATGTCAGACTGGAGACTAAGGTATGCCTTATCCAGTCCATGATCTTCTCAATTACATGCTATGTGTATCAGATAGCTGGACAATGACCAAAGATGACAGAAGAATTGATGCCTTTGAGTTGTGTAGCTGGAAAAGAGTATTGAACATATCATAGACTGCCAAGAGAATAAGCAGGTTTATTTTAGAGAGAGTGAAACCAGGCTGCACTTTGGAGGTAAGGGTTTTGAAGCTTTGTCTCACATACTTTGGACATTTGGCTAGGAGAGGCCAGTCTCTGTAGAAGGACAGCTTGCTTAGAAGGGTGGAGGGATGCCACAGAGGAAAAGACCACCTCAGGTGAGATGGATTGATACAGTATCTCGGGTAATTAGGTGTCTTAGATTTACACTGGCTCAGGACAGGGCAGACTTTAGAACTATTGTACATAGGGTCTCTGAGTTGCAGGTCACTCAATGACACATAACAATTTCTATGAGATAAAGTTTACTGGACAATAAGGAAATCAGTGCCTTCTTGCATTTGTGTTGCTGAACTGAACCTGGACTGTCAATAATTGAGAAATTGTATCTTCTTAATCTGTCTTGGGACTGCTGGAATAAACCTCAACTTGCACTACTTGGTATTCATTGCTTCCCCCCATTCTCCAGCCTAGTTGCCTATTAAACCTCACAACTGAGTGGAGCAATTACTCAAAATGATGGAGCCCTGAAGCCGCATGCTACGCACAACTCTTTGACTTACCTTCATGTGAACCTAATTCATACAAAGGTGACTAAGTGACCTACCGACTCTCTCAATTATTCCAAAGTAGTAGGAAAGTTTTAGTTCTGCAAGACTTCTGTTTTGCCAGTCCAAATATGTAGCAGCTAAGTGTTGATTTATAATATCAAGTGTTCAAACAGCTGATAGAATGTGAGAGTGGCAGCAGCGGCTGAGTCTGACTTCTGTGGTTAATAAAGATAAACTTTCCCCATCAGTAATATCTATAGCAGCAAATGGATGACTGCTAGGTTAGATACGCCATACCTCTTGCTCCCACACGCATTTCTGTCAATCATGTAAGTTCAACATCTGTTGTTGACTCACAAATTTTACTCATAGTTGTGGTACCACGAGCAGGGTTTTTTAGAGAAACGGGGGGGGGGGGGGGAGTGGAGAAGACAAATAATCTCTCACAATACAAGGCCAGGTTTAGTCCAGCAATCCCAAACCAGATTAACAAGAAAACACAATTACTTATTTAGTAAAAGTCCTGCTTTCAGTTCAGCAACACAAAGTCAAGAAATCTCTGCTTTCCTCAATCATCCAGCAAGATTTACCTCAGAGCAGTTCAAAGTCAACTCCTTTAAACATCTGAACAACGAAAGTTTTAACTATGGCCAACACAAAGGCTATGAACAGAAGACCTGAAGTCCTTCTACAACTACCGTTGTTTCTCAAAGTTCATAGTGTTTTCAGACACATCTTTAGGAAATGGATACTTTTTTGGGACAGTAGAATTTTCTGTTGTACAATATAATTAATGTGCAGTTAGAAAGAAAGCAAGATATATATACTGTTTCTTCTCTCTTCATTCTTATTTTTCCTAGATTATGTCTTTTGTTCATAGCGTTGCTATGAGTCGTGCTCAACTCAATAGCAATCAACAATAACAACAATACATACAAAGAATATAGTATTGTATAAAAACCCTCAGAATTTGAAGCCAGGTGGCTGGGTTTTCAGAACATCAACTGTTAAAATTGATTAAATCAAAGTAAAACAAAGCCAGGCTAATACGAATGTCAATACTAAATGGGAATTTTATAGCAAGGTTTGTAATAGTGTCTGGCATTTGGTAAACATTATAAAGGGTTATTGTCTTAGTCCTCTTGTCAAGGCATTCAGATTGTTTTCGTTAACAAAAATTAGGATGTTCCATACACAGATGCCTGTGTCCCTGGTTGGGGCTGGTTTTGGTTTTTAATCTCAATTCTCCTTATTCAGGTTAATGTTGAATGGCTCACCAGGGTCTCATTGTGCACTACATGTGTGCCTTTCGGGCAAACTGATGTTTTCTTTTACCTCAGTCTTATAGGCTTATTTGATGTCTGCTTATTTTTATGCATTGAATTAATATGTAATCACTAACAAGTACTATAGAAGTCAATAATTGTAGTTGTCAGATGGAAATCAACAAACGCAAGTCAGCCTATTCAGTTTTATTTCTATGCCCACTCTAAAGGAATGCAACACACACGCGCGCGCGCGCACACACACACACACACACACACACACACACTCTTTATCTTCAAAGCTCTGCCATCTGGCTCATATCAAATATAGTACATAAACCCATTATTCAATCTTATTACATCTGGTAGCAAGAACTTCCATTTAGGGGTGTTTATTTTGAGGACCTGTGGACCTGAGTAGTAAAAACAAGGACTTTGAGTTGAGATGAGATTTAATTATTTTTTTTCAGCTTCTTTGTGGAAAAAGAAATGCTTTTGAATCATAGCTCTGTCATTGCAAATGTATTAACGTTCACGATTGCATTAATTTTCATGATGCAAATAACTATGCTAGTAAGGCAACAGAGTATAGGAAAAATGTCTGTGTTATTTCTTAATAAATTACGGAGTTAAAGATAAGAAGCCATCAAAATAATAGTCTCTGCTGTTGATTTAGCTCTGAAACAGGAAGTGACCTGAGGCAAAATGATGAAGCCTGTATTCAGGGGTTTCTTCCGCCCACCAGTGCTCCTGGCCAGCAACTCCATTACCTGGTTCCCACTAGCGGTCCTCTGGCAAAGACTCTCAAGGGACTGTGATCTTTGGTCGTCTTGATACTTCCCTAAACCACCTCCAGATCAGAGGTTATTTACCCAGTGTTAAGTCTTCTATCTGCTTTGCCAAAGGTTAAAATGAATCTCTGTTGAACAATTAGGGTTCACCTTCCTTCCATATCAGCTTATATTTAGTTTAAATATAATGTAGGCATACTTCAAGAGATGTGGTAACTTAAGTTCCAGGACATTTCAATGAAGGAAATATCATAATAATACAAGCAACAAGAATATTTTTTTGTAAAAAAAAATATTTTTGTTTGCCTGTACATGCAAAGTTATATGGTCTATAATTGTACTTTATTAGAGGAACCCTGGTGGTGCTGTGGGCTAAGCATCATTAAGTTAGCCAGTGCCATCAAACTGATTCTGTCTCACAGTGACAACATCAGACAGAGAAGAACTACTTATATAGGGTTTCCAAAGCTGTTGAGTCTTTACACAAGCTGACTGCTACTTATTTCTCTCCTGGAGACCCTCATAAATTCAAATCCCAAAATAATTACAGTCTTGTAAAATAGGATCATGGATGAAAACATGAACATTTATTAGCTAAAATACTAGTTTCATTAGAACCAACTCATAGCTGACCCTACAATATGTTTTCAAGGGCTGTAAATTGCATGTGAGAAGATTGCTGATTTTTGCCTGCAGAAGCCTTGGTGGATTTGAATTTCCACCTTTGGATTGGTAGCACCACTCCTATGGATGAGATAACAAGAGTTCGCTGAAATTCATGTCACTGTCATTCTACCTACATAGAAGTGACTCGTAGCTGATCCTCCAGTAAGTATTCACAGGTTGTAAATAACGCAGGATGACATTATCCATCTTTCTCCTTTGGAGTCACTGGTGGATTAGAATCATCCCTCTTTAGATTGGCAGGACAATTCCCTACCTACTAGGCCACCAGCGCTGCATCCTAGATGTCAGATATTTTATCAGGCAGTTTGTAAAATTATTATTGCTGTGTTAAATGTATTAACTATCCTTAGTTGTTTGGGCTTTCCTCCCATATTTTTTCTAGCTATCTAATCTGTCTTCATTAACACAAGAACAGTAATATCTTTCAAGATGGTGGTGTCAAGTTTGTTTTCTTAGGCTATTTTTAAAATCACTAGTGCTGTATAGTATATATTAACTATTGTGATTTTTCCTCCCATATTCCTATTCACTTGATCTGTGCTTCTTAATATGAGGTCAATTCTCTAATATGTTATTTTGTTGTTAGATGCTACGGAATTGATTTCAACTCCTACCAACACAATATGACAGTGTAGAACTTTAACAATGTTGCAGTGTAGGATTTACCCATAGGGTTCTCCAGCTGTAATCATTACTTAGGCAGATTACTAGATCTTTGTCCCATGGAGTTGCTAGGTGTGTTTGAACTGACAACCGTTGACTACGTGACTGAGCACTTACCCACTGTACCAGGGCCCTCGTGTTAAGTCAAACTGAACAAAAGACTCAGGTAAGTAGCTAAATAACTGTGAGAGTAAGTACTTATAACACACTTATAACAGTCCTTATATACCTTTTTGCAAGCTTCCCTCTCTCCTACATCCTGAAATGATTTTAGACTGTCAACCACATTCATTGCATCAAGTCAGAACCAACACATAGCTGACTCTCCTCTCTAAATTGCACTGGACAGCTTTGTGAATCTTTCTTCAGTTGGAGCCACTGCTGAGTCTGGTGGTTTTGATCTGCTGAAAAGGATTGGTCGTTGAGAAAGGAGGATAAATAGACTAAGAGAAGAAGTTATGACAGAACTCTAATTTCCATCCAATGTGAGGGGACAGAAGGCCACCCAGTAAGGCCCTGAAGAGTCAGCACCAAAGTTTTCATGAGTGTGGGTCCCTTCTGATGTATCAGCTAAGGAAAAATCCTTTTACATGTTAAAGATCAAAGAGCAGAGAGGGAGATTTTTCAACTCCTTGTGGGGATCTAGGCTTAGGTCAACTTTCTATCTCAAAATGAGAAATAAGCAGAGCAGGTGTAAATTTTCCTATTAAGCAGAGCACTGGTGTATACCATTACTCTAGTGCAAATGATACAATTTTATCTACAGAGGAACACTGAGTGATGGATATTGACCTAATTTCACAGGTAAATAACGGAGACTTAGTGTTCTCCATTTGAAGAACTTTGCTCAATGACACATAGATAGGAAGTGGCAGAGATGGGATATAGAAACATGTCTAAATAGTTGTAGTCCCCATCTGTCCAGAACTAACCCTGCAAAATTGTTAGCTATTCCAAGAGGCTAATAGTGACAGAAATTGTAGAGATAGCAAAGAGAAGGCAAAAAAAGAAACCTTTTGGTTGATAAAGGGTTGTGTTAAAAAATAATATTATAACATCCCTAACTCAAAATTAATGTTTGATTTGTTAGAATGCCAAATGTATAAAAGATTTAAGGATTTAGGAAGGAGAATAAAAAAGACCCTAAATCTTGAAAAACAGCACTGAACAAGCTGAGACCTGAGACAAAGATTTGTTAGCAAGAAAACAGTCAACTTGCACTAAGGTCTCTGCGGAGAACTCAGTAATTGGCTACATCAGATGCACTTTGAGTGATGTTATTGTTGTTTACTGTAGAGTCAGAACTGACCCATAGCTGACCCTTTGTGGGGTTTTAATCACATGGGAGGAGATGGCCCGTCCTATCCCCGCTTTGAGTGATAGAAAGGGTAAAGATAAAGATGAAGGCAGAAGGATTTGAAGTTATAATTTCTGGAAGAAATGCACCTCCTGTTTTCTTATTTTCTGTTGCAACTTGACTGCCCCTCTCTGCTACTTGTATAAGACAAGGGAAACCATTAAATGAAGCCTATTTTAATCAATTCCCGTTCAAAGTGTAAAGTTTACATATTAAGTGCTGTGATACTTAGACAGATTTTTCCCCCACAGATATTATTTGAATCCAAAAAGTTTCTGAACTGAGCCTGCCTCCTTGTTCTCATCTAAAAGATGTTAAGAATCCAGCATTGAGAGTGTTCCAAAAAAATCTACTTAAATTTACTAGCACCACCAGTATGCATAAGTCAGCCAAATAAATGTTCAGATCCAATTATAACAAGAAAACAACAACCAGCAATCTTTGGAGACAACTGTTAATAGAGGAACCAGAAAATGTTAACTAGTGACAGAATAGGGGTATATGACTTGGGAACACAAGGAGAGGAGAGGGAAAGTGACAGAGAAAGATAAACACACACACACACACACACAGTGAGAGAGAGAGGGAGGGAGAGAGAGAGGTAGGGGAGGGAAAGGAAGGGAAGAAAGAGAGAAAGAGGGAGAGATTTTGAGACTTTGTCAGTAGAAAACAGAAAGCAGAGAGGCTATGCAAAAAATATGATGAAATTTAAATTTCTAAAGCTAGGGTGGTGCTGGAAAAGAGTATTGAGTGTGTCATGGACTGCTAAGAAAACAAACAGATTCATCCTGGAGAGGGTTAAACCGGGCTGCTCCTTGGAGGAAAGGATTCTGGGCCTTCATCTGACATACTTTGGACATGTTGCAAGGAGGGACCTGTCCTTGGAGATGGACATTATGCTTTGGAGGGTGGAGGGACAGTGCAGGAGAGGAAGACCCTCTATGAGGTGAATTGAGTCAGGGACTGGGGTGATTGGAATGGGCGTGTTGGAGGCAGTGTGATTGGTGCAGGATAGAGCAGAGTTTAGGGCTACTGTACATAGGGTTAGAACTCGACTGCATGTAACAACAACAGTGACCCAGAATGACCAACTAAGGATTCCAAAACATATTAAAATATATTGATTCAGTAATTTATCCTGTGGTACCAGAGAATGCCATTGAAAAGAGCATTTTAAAGTGCATTTTATTTAGTAACTAACAATTAGACAAAATATTGCCACTGCTAGCAACATAGTAGAAATAAGACACCTGCAAGAATATATCTTAAAGGAAAAAGAGGTGCCAAACTTTATAATTAAGAACCGAAAGAAATACAATTTGAGATACATGGATAATGGGAAAATTTGCACTTAACAAAAAGATACTAAGTAAATTCTGATTTATTAACTTTAGGCAGGACGAAGGTATTCCAGATATAATATCAACGTTGTAAAATAAAATCACCCTTTTACTTACTGACATTGAGTCAGAACCAACTCATAACTGACCCTCCAGCAGGTTTTCAGAGGCTATATGTTCATCTTGGTGGACAAAAATATCAATACCTATAAAATAAGTACATATAAGCTTCATAAGACAGCAACCATTAAATATATGTGGGGAAATGCGAACTAAGGAGTATAATAGTATGCAGAATGTATAGGGACGTTTTGTAGTTCAACAGTAATTTTTGTTTCTTTTTGCAAAAAAAATGAGCATTAATTCTTACTTTATTAAAAGAAGATGAAAATGGGCTACTGTGCATAAAAAGATCAGATGGAAACCATATAGTCTTCTCTTGCTCATGTCCTTCAAGATGTCTCATAACTGATCCACCTATGAGCTTTCAGAGGCTGTAATCATACAAAAGGAGTATCTCTCGTTCAAAACAACTGGTGGATTTGAACTACCTGCCTTTGCATTGACAATGCAACTCTTTATCCACTAGGATATCCACTTGCTCTGTGTACCATTGAGTAACAGTCAACCCAGTGCTGACTGACCCTCCAGTGGGTTTTGGAGGCAGTTAGTAATACAGGAGGAGATTGTCCATCCTCCCATGAGCAGCTGGTGGATTCGAACTTCATGCCTTTTGGATAACAGCACAGTTTCTTGCCCTAGGCCACCAGAGCTCCCTAAAAGGCCATAAGAGATCACTTAAAAAAGCCCACCTCTTGTGACATAGGGCCACTGTCATAAAGCGGGACTGATATCAGGGTTCAGAGAAGACAGAAAAGGAGGGGAGGAATGGTGTATATTGCATTGAAACAGATGATGGAAAGATATGTTTAAAAGAATTGTACTTGGAACATAGCGGTGGGGATTGTAAACTAATGAAATAATTTTTCTTTTACTTTTCAAAGAGAAGTGCGAACTGGGAGGAGGGGTGGGCAGGGAGAAAAAAAATGCAACAATGAATGTATGGAAATCCAAAATCTCTGTAAATGTTCATTACAATTAGTTTAAAAAATACAAAAAAGTTTTAAAAAAAGAGGGAAGAAAAAGGGATATATTAATGGGTATTCTTGTCATTACAGAAGTCTAGAGTAAAGGCTGCCTAGTCGAATGAACTTGAAGGGAGGGATGGCATAACAATGAAAGAGTTTTTCTTTTTCTTTCCAAAGAGAAGAGTAAATTGGGGGAGAGGGGCAGGGGTGGGCAGGGAGAAAAGTGCAACAATGAAATGACTAGAAACCCTAAGTTTCTGTAAACTTTCATTAAAATTAATAAATAAATTAAAAAACAAACCCACCTCATATAATGGCTAATAATAAGAAAAACAGAGACACAACCAAAGCAACAAAGCAGTAAGGCAATTCATCTTCTTATCTTCTAACTACAGGTACCAAGACTGTTGATTGTGGATCCAAGTAAGATTAAATCATTGATGATTTTAATCGTTCTCTATCATGATGTTACTTTTCAGTCCAATGGTCAGGATTTTGGTCTGCTTGGTTTCGAGATGCAATCCATTCTGAATGTTGTATTCTTTGATCTTTTGTAGCAAGTGTTTCAAGTCTCACTTTCAGCAAGCAAGGTTGTGTTATCTACATACTGCAGATTGTTGATGAGTCTTTTCTTATCATAATGCCATAATAGTGACCTTGAAGTTATACCAACAGACATTTCCAAAATAAAATCCAGATGGAAAAACATTAAAAAGTCAAAGCAGACACAGTTACATATCAGACGATTTTAAGCCATTCTGTATGTGAGAGGAGACTTGGAGAAAGAAAACATCTTGGAAGTTCAAATATTTTCAAACTTAGCTAAAACTGTAAATTCACAAGGTAAAAATGTTCATTAAACTCCAATGAACAAGTAATATGAAGATATTTATCCCAAGTCCCCTTGTAAACAATTCAATATTAAAGGGCACCAAAATCTAATAGTGAAGTGAAAATATTAAAAGCATTGGGATAAAAAAGATACATTGTAAATAGAACAACAAAAGGTGAACATCATAGTAGAATAAACATTCCAGTAGATTTCTCCTTGGAAACAATGGGAGCTAGAAGAAAGTAGAAAGCAACTTGAAACTACTGATAGAAAAAACACTGTCAAGCTTAAAATACTTACCAAGTGAAAATCATTTTCAGAAATGAGGAAATAAAAAAATTCTTCAAATGGTTGAAAATTTGAAGAAATTGAAATTTTTTAAATAATTGAAAACTTCATTACCAGACAGCTTTCACTAAGCAAAATAATAGAGATCCCTGAGACAAATGAACAATTTTATCAGATGTGTGTCTAAAGAAAAAAACAATGAGTACTAGAAATGATAGATAGATAAATGATAGATATATGATAGTTGATAGAGGATACATAGATGATAGATAGATAGATAGATAGATAGATAGATAGATGTATGTTAGGTTTTTAAATACAGTTATTGGCTAATTTTTTAAAAAATAATCAACTATTTAAAGCAAAAACATCTTTGAGACACTTCCATTTAGAACTATTTCTTGAAAATTCATCTATAGGAACAGAGAGAGCTCTAATAGGCGGCAGTCAGAATGGGGGAAGCAGAGGCTACATGAGGAAAACTGGTGAAAGGGCACAAAAAAGCTTGTGCATCTTGACTAGGATGAGAGTTTAAAAACTGCATCAAAACTTGACTGTGGTGATAAAAGCTGCAAGAAAAATACAGAATAAAATTAAAGATCATAAAAAAGACTGAGTTTACTTGTCTGAGATAAACGGCGGGACCCTTGAAACTCACGTACAGAGGTACTATTCAAGCCGGAAGCTGAAGTCACCTCTGTGGTTCCATTTTCAGTCAAACAACAGAGGCTCTAATAGGTAAACGTAACACCAGAGAGATGCGCAGTCCCTAGCACTATGACTCAAGAGATTGAAAAGGTAGCATTTGCTCAGGGGCAAATCTCAAAGATAAGAAGAGTTGGAATAAAAGGACAAATGGAAATGGGGGAGAGAGGAAGTGGACTAATAGAGCTGGTACATTTAGGGACTGTAATATCTATTAAAAGATATATGTTGTTGTTAAGTGCCATCAAGTCGCAGGCGACTCATAGTGACCCTATGAAGGAAAGTCCTCAATGCTTGGGTGTCTTTCATCCTCTCTCCAGGTTCATAGGGTTTCTGGAGGCAAGCTATTTCGGAAGTGGATGCCACTCCTGCTTCCAACCTTGCTTTAATCGGGGAGCACCATTAAACACTGTCTGCATTGGGTAACCATTAATGCATTTGACACATCAGTGTCACATTGTCCAGCTTCACAGCCACCACAAGTTACTGCTATACGGCAAGTGGAATTTGAATTTAAAAAATAATCTGTAAAGTTTCACCCAACTACAACCTTTTTATAAAAATAAATGCGTTTTTGAAATGATAAACACATCATATGCATAGGAAAAAATGCCTACAGAAGAAAGAGGTGTTTTTTGCCAACTCTTTGTTGAAAGAAGATGAAGGAAAGGCAAACCATTATCCTTCAAGAAAATGTGGTTGTTACTGTTGTGATTTGTGTGCTACCTGCAGAGCAGCAGGTGGATTCGAACTATGGGCCACTGGGATCACGGCCCAGATTCTTACCACTAGGCCACTAGAGCTGCCTTCTCCCAAAGTAGAGGGTTTGTAATTTATCTGATAAAAGAACATTGTGAGTGAAGGCTTCTAAGCAGATTCATAATATAACAGATCACCGGTGTAAATAAGAAAGAATAAAACAAATAATTAAGGACTGCCAGCTCCCCCATTCTCTCCTGTGAATCTGTGTTCTTGCTATTGCAGTAAGAAAGGAATCTGGTCACTGGTGTACTTAGAAAAGTGGCTACCACTGAGCTAGGAATATTGCAGTCCCTCCCAAATTACACATCAGCAGGGAGAAAAAAACCGGAAAATTGTGTGCTGATTCAGTTATTTAAAAAATACTAGACATACATTTAATCCAACAATCCTGCCAACAATGTAGCAAGCAAAAGACAATATAAAATTCTGATCTGAAATATATATTCAAACATTTATAAATTGTACTATATTGTAATAAATATGAAACTCAAAAACCCTAGCACATGATATCAAATTCAGATTGGACTTCATATTCAAAAGTCAAATGCAAAAAATTCAAACCTATTGCTATTGTGTATTTTCTTTTTCTAGTTGAACAATGTTTGCTTGATCTATATACAAGTTTCACATTGCTGTTTTTATGTGCCATTGAGTCACCTGCAACTCATAACGACCCTAGGTCCAATGGCTCTAAACCCTACCCTACCCTGAGCCAGTCTTGCTATCTCTAACTCATAGTTCCATTATTCCAGTGGCTGTGTCAATCCATCTCATCTCAGTTCTTTCTTTCCTGAACCATCCCTCTACCCTTTCAAGCATGATGTCCTTCTCCAAGGACTCATCCTTCCAGCTGCCAAAAGTATGAGACAGAGCTTCAAAATCCTTACCTGCAAGGATCAGATTAGTTTCACCCTCTCCAAGATGAACCTGCTTGTCTTCTTAATGGCATTGGTATATTCAAGTCTCTTCTCCAGCATCACAACTCTAAGCCATAGATTCTTCTTCTGTATTCTTTAGTCATTGTCCAGCTCTCTAAAGCATAGCAAGTAATCACAAAGACCATGGCCTGGATCAGGTGCCCCTTAGTCTCTAGACTGACATCATTGCTCTTTAGCACTTTGGAGAATTCCATGACAGCAGAAATTCTTAATGCAATTAAGTTTTTAGTTTTTATATTAGCACAATTACATATTCTAGAATTCTGATTATCTGTAATGTTATTAATAAATTATTACCATCCACATCATCAATTGCCTTTGCTTAACTAGTACAACAAAAGTAAATATCTTTTTGCTTTCAGCCAAAGTCCCTCTGACCTCAGCATTGATATCTCTTGTTTCACAGCTTCTTCTGAATGCAGATTGAGGTTCTGACAGTTCTTGATATTGTACTTCTCCAGCCAGCTTTGACCTACCTTTGGCAAGATTTTGGTTTCATGTAATAGCAGTGATATTGCTTGATAATTTTTACGTTCTTTTGGATCATCTATTAGGGGGGAAGGGGTTGGGAACAATGTATTTGAGACTGACCACACTGTTGAATAACAAAGTTCTTGAGAAGAAAAACTAGAAATTAAATTATTTTGAAAGAATATGTTAGAATTCATTTTAACGATGATGACAGTACACTGTTAATGTGTTATGTGATGACTTATCAAAAGCTTGATGATTCAAACCCAACAACCTTTCAGTTATAGAAAGATGGTCACTTTCCTCTCATAAAGATAAATAGTCAAAGAAGCTGATAAGAGGATCACTGTGAGTGGGAACCAGCTCCAGAGCACGGAACATTAAAAGCGATTAATCCTACTTGAAATTTACTACTTTAGATGGTGTGTTTGAATGTGACCTATTTCTTGCCTACCATGAAATGGGAAATTGTTTTCTAATTGCTTGATAAAAAGTAGAGTGATGATTGATCAAAATCTTTCACGGAAGAGGTATAAAGGAATTTACAAGGCTCCATGATTATAAAAAATATGAGGAAACGTTATAAATTGTGAACTGTAATAAATGTCTGAAACCTTTGTGTATTTGATACTTTGACAAAGCTTTGCAAAATTCTTTTACTTAAATCACTTGAAATGAGAAAATTGAGATTTCTTTGGAATGTTTTTCTCTGAACTTTCATAGTTTTTTTGTCTTTTATGAAAATATTATTAGTTCATAATTTTCTCTCTTGTAGTTCATGTTTATAAATTGATTTTTAACATCTGGGAAATCAGAAGGCATCTCACTACAGATACCTAAAAAGCACTTCCTTGGGTTTTTCCTACTCTCCTACCTGATAGAGGGAAAGCCAGTCTTTCATTACTTTGTTAAATGTTATTTTTTGTGACATGTTTGAGAGAAAAACATTTTCCAGCAAAAAAGAAGAAATGTTAATATTAAACTTGCTAGAGATACCCTGAATACACACCACAACTCCTTTATGTGACATTTATAAATAAACTTAGTCATTTCTCCAGGAGAGAAAAACAGTAGGATGATATAGTAGCAAGATCATATACTGGGCAAAGATTGCCCAATATTGACAATGCTTTCTCCTTTTAGTAATAGTTAATGAAGCAGTAGGGAGCTATAGTTGCCTAGTGGTAGGAGCTGTGCTGCAATCTCAAGGGCAGGTAGTTCAAATCCACCAGCTGCTCCAAGGGAGAAAGAGAGGCATTCTCATCCTATGCAGTTAACTGCCCCTGAAAACCCACTGGAGGGTCAGCTAGGAGTTGGTTCTGAGCGGATGGCACACTGCAACAAAAGAATGATGGTACAAAGTGGAAATCACCTATTGAATCCAATAAGAAGGACAACAATATATATTTTTAAACCCCAAACAATAAAAACTAAACATGATGCTCTGCCCTTTCCAAATAGCCTCTATCTCAACATTCCTTGTGGTTCTTTTTCTTTATTTTGTTTTGGTTTGGGGGGTTTTTTGGTCTCATTCATATTTACAAACCTCATGTCATTTAGCAGGGAGCTCTGGTCGCTTAGTGGTAAGGAGCTGCGCTGCCAACTCTAACACGTGCTATTTTGTCCCAGGGAGAAAGATAGGCAATCTCCTCTGGTGAGATTGACTCCCTCTGAAAACTTGCTAGAGGGTTAGCTTTGAGTTGGTTCCAATTCAATGCTACCTATCAACAACAGCAACATGCCAGCTGGCTTTCCAGTGTTCTAGTATGATTTTCAGAGTTCTTCCTAACATCTAATTTGATCTTTGCTTTCTTCCATGGCTTTAAAATGGCCTTTAGCTCTGTGCATTATGTCCTTGATGTAACCCAAAGCTCACCTGGTCTTTGATCATGAGGGCTCAGGGTCTTAAATCTATTCTTGAGAATACAGGTCAGATAGACTCAAGGTTTTATTTTGGTTCTTATGGGCTTTTAAAATTTCATCAATTTGAACTTACATGTGAGTAATTGATTATCTGTTTCACAGTTAGCACTTATCTTGGTTTCGACTGCTGATATCAAGCTTCTCCAATGATTCTTTGTCAGAATGATAGCTGTAGTCATTCGGATTTCTGTATAGTCCATCAGGTGTGGTTTCTGTGTACAGTCACAATTTATGTTTTTCAGAAATGCATTTGCCATGACAATTATTGATTGTACAGTCAATAAATTATTTACTCATGTCAAATACTTTTTATAGAAGTTTATTTCTTTTGGGAAAAAATTCTGAAGTAAAAGATGAACGGAAGGGCAGCTCAAGAGGATGAAGTATTATAACAAAAATTTGCAAAAAGCTTGAGTCATAAAATAAAAAGAGAACAACTCACTTGGCAATACTCAAGCTAAAGAAATTGAAAAACAAATTGAAGGCTCAAGTTGCCATACTGAAAGATGCTATGGACAAAATCTTGAATGATTCAGGAACAATTAGAAGAAGGCAGAAAGACTGCAGAGTAACTGTAATAAAAAGAATGAATAGACTCACACAGAACCATTTCAGGAAGTAGTATATGATGAAAAGCTAATGGTAATGAAGGAAGAAGTTCAATGAGCAATGAAGGAACTGGCAAAAAATAAGATCCCAGGTATTTATGGGATCTGTTTCAACCAACAGATGCAGCCTTAGACACGCTTACAAGGCTATGCCAAGAAATCTGGAAGCTAGCTGTCTGGCTAACTGCCCAGAAGAGATCCATATTTGTTCCCTTTACATAAAAAGGTGTTCTAACAGAATTTCGAAGTTATCAAATGGTATCATTAATATCACGTGAAAGCAAAATATTACTGAAAATTTTCCAAAAATGAATGTGAACTTCCAGAAATTCAAGCTGGATTTAGAGGAGGCTATGGCACCAGAGGTATCATTGCTGATGTTACATGGATCATAAATGAACACAAGAATGCCGGAAGGATATCCATCTGTGGTTTATTCACCATGCAAAGGCTTTTGATGGTGTGGATCTTAAGAAATTTTCATTCATATTAATAATAGGAAACCGAGAACACTTAATTGTGCTAATGTGAAGCGCACACCTAGATCAAGAAGCTATTGTCTAAACAAAGCAAGGGGACACTCCATTGGTTTAAAACTCAAAAAAGGTTTATGTCAAAACTGTATCCTCTTCCTATAAGTATTCAATCTTTATATTGATGAAATTACTAGAGAGTGATTTGGACTCTATGAAGAAGAATGTGGCAGCAGGCTAGGAGGAAAACTTATCAATACCTGCATTATATAAATGGCACAGCCTTGCTTGCTGAGGTGAGAAAGACTTGAAACACAGCAGAAGACCCAGAACCACAGCTTTCAACATGGATTGCATCTCAACATCAAGAAGTCAAAAATCCTTACCACAAATGAGGAACATCATGATAAATACAGAAAAGATTGAAATCATTAAGGATTTCAACTTAATTGGATCCACAATTAACATCCTTGTTACCAGCAGTCAGGAGATCACCAGATGTATTGCACAGGGAAAGCCTGCAATCTGGGACCTCTCCAAATTACTGAGGAACAATGATGTCCATTTAAAGACTAAGGTGCACCTGATTCCAGCCATGGTCTTGTCAAGCACTTGCTATGCCTCTGAGAGCTGGACAATGAATATAGGTGACAGAAGGATCAATGTCTTTGAGTTGTACTGGACAAGAGCAATGACTATCCCTTGGACTGCCAAAAAGAAAACAGGTATGTCTTGGAAAAAGTGCGGCCAGAGTGCTACTTGGAGGCAAAGATAGCAAATAAAGCTTCATCTCACATACTTCGGGCATGTGGAAAAGATGCAGGGTCAGCAAAGGAGAGGGGAAATCTCATGAGATGGACTGACACAGTGACTGCAGCAATGGCCTCGAGTGTGTCAGAGATGAGGAGGATGAGACACAAGAGGACAGAGCTCAGATCTCTTGTTTACAGTGTCACTATGAATTGTACTTGACTTGATGACACATAACAACAATGAAAACATAAGCTTACTGTACATCTTACATTTTCCTTTCTTGAATTCTTGTAGTGAGAAAATATTAAAGTCTTTTCCTTCACCTAGTATGCCAGAGGTTTTTTTTTTTTTCAATTTTTCACACGACAGAGTTGTCACCATAATAATAAATCTGAAAAATAAACCCTCAAGTTCATTACTGTTGAGTCAGAACCAAGTCAGCTGACCCTCCAGCAGGTTTCTGAGGCTGTAAATCATATAGCAGGAGATTTCCCATCTTTCTCATGCAGGGACACTGGCAAATGTGAGCTGCCAGAGAGTTGTGCATGTTAGTTTAGCAGTTCAACTCCACACATGGTGTCAGTGAAGCATAAGACATTTTAAATTGATTGAATTTTAAAACTTACTTCTTGAATATCCAGATCCTCAGTAGAGAATGATGTAGTCTCTATTATCAAATTCAAGGACCACAGTAGTGCAGAAAGGGATTTTCCAAATAAAGGTCAAATAAAAGCGTTTATGTGTCTGTGAATTCTGGTCATAATATTGATTGTAGTCTGTTCTGGGGAGAAGATTATACTTAAGAAACTAGATGCAGTGAGAGTGGAAAATATGCCCTCTCATGTGAACATAAATGTTTTGATACCTTATACACACAGTTCCCTCGCTCTTTGTCTCTCAGGAACACTGACCAAAAGTAGAGAACTACCCACCAAAGTATAGATGAGAAGAAAGATATTAATAGCTCTTGCCACAAATAGAAAAAAAGTTTATTTTACAATGATAACAGTTCTTTAGTTTCTGATTGGTATAAAAGAGCAAATGAAGTATTTACAAATATAATAAAATCCCACATATTGTGTGAGATGTTTAGACATTCCTGGTTTCCCCTAGTCTTGTTAAAACTTTAAGATTCTAGGTTTTCTAGGAGGCTGTTCAATGTTTTAGCTTGTGTTGATAGCCCAGGAATCCTATACCACATGGAACAACTAGGTCATTTACTCAGATCGAAATAGATTTTCTGTGCAAGAGTCACGTTGAAGAAGAGAAAGGAGAATCCAAGAGTGTGGAACCTTTCTAATGCATGAATTAAGTCTAATAATTGCAACATTGGCATAATTGATACAATTGATAATTAAACAATAAGCCTGAGAGTCCAGTTTTCATGTATTAGCTTTTCAGTTACTAAGTGCATGTGTAGAGGGAAGCATTCATGCCAAAGCCAGTGAGAGAGGTTCATAACATTAAGTCTATTTATTATCTTCTACTAAAACAGTCACATGGGCGTGAGGAATAGCAACAGCATGGGATGCATTCTGTAATGGAATTGAAAGCTTTCATTTCACCCAAGAGAAAGTGAACAGAGACTTATCTCTGTGTTTATCTTGACAGGCATCACAATAGGGGAGATAAATGACCTGAGTCCTAAATTTCAAGTTAACAAAAGACATCCTACGTGGAGAGAATATAGCAGAATGAAAGGAATTTAAATATTATATGCCAACAAGCGATTCTTAGATTTCATGACATCCCACATATTTCCTCAAATTAAGCAGATTCTTCATTATTTTGCTGGCAAAAAAGGGGGGAAATTATTATACTATACACCTTGAAATCATCACTAGATGTTTAATATCCCAAAGACTGAAATTTCATTTCTAGAATTCTGAATTAAGGTATTTTTTGTTGTTTAGCATCATTGAGTTGTCTACGACTCATACTAAGCTTGTGGACAGATCAAAAGCTTGTCCTGTGCTACACCATCTTCAAAATCTCTGCCATTCAGTTAATGTGTCAATTCAAAAGTACTACATAAGAGTAGAGGATACTATTAATAAAAGTTTTGTGTGATGCCATACCATTTGCAAACAACATTGTTGATGTTGTTATGTGCCAGTGAGTCAACTATGACTCATAGCAACCTTAGGAAGAATAACTCTGACCCTTGTCCTACCCTGTACCAACCTCACAATTGCCAACACAACTGAACTCAATGCCACAGTCACTGCATCGAACCATCTCATCCAGGGTCTTCCTCTCCTGTACTGAAGCTCTAACTTTCTAACCATGAAGTCCTTCTCCAAGGACTGGTCCCTCCTGGCAACATGACCAAAGTATGTGAGGTGAAGTTTCAAGATACTTGCCTCCAGGGGACAAACTATTTTCACCCTCTCCAAGACAGACCTGTGTATTCTCTTGGCAGCCCATGGTATGTTCAGTACTCTTCTCCAGCACCACAAGCAACAGCACTGATCTTTCTTATGTCATACTGAGTCATTGTCCAGCTCTCAGATACATAGAAAGCAATTGAGAAGATCAAGGCTTGAATCAGGCACATCTTAGTTTATAGACTGACATACTTGTTCTTTAACAATCTGGAGAGGTCCCTGAGAAGAGACTTTCCTAAAGCAACTCATGTCTTTTCATTTCCTGAATACTGGTGCCAGGAGTGTTGATTGTGGATCCAAGCAAAATCAAATTGTTAACAACTTCAATCTTTTCTCCATCTCTCATGATGCTGCCAATTGGCCTGATGGTGAGAAATTTTTCATCTGCTATTCTAAATAATGGCAGATTTAAAAACCATGGTAATTTTATTATGGATTCCAGAAATAAGTCTTAAATTTCTCCCTGAAATATTTTATCTCAATCCAAAATTTTTTTAACATATGACTTTATTTTTACTGTGTAGTTAGTGAAAAGGAGGGAAATTACAAAAAGAAGAAAGTCTCATTGTCTTGAACAATGGTAGCTCATATAAATTTTAATAAATTGGGG
>NW_006399764.1:20946029-20956242 GCF_000299155.1 Elephantulus edwardii | reverse complement strand
ATCTACAGGTGGTACTTATTTTTCCATAAAACTGGCTTTTGATAGTACAACTTCCAAACAATAAAAATGAAAAATAAATAAAATTATATACAGGGAGAAAAAAAATTCTTGAGCCATTTGAGGTATAACAGTCCTGCCAAAAAGATTAAAAATGCACTTTCATATCTATTCTCTAAGAGGAATTTAAATGTTACTATCTAAAAAGGCTTTTGAAAATCATACAGAATGCGTGAATTTTAATTTGGAGTATTTTTTAACACATAGGTCACCGTGGTTACAATGATTTGAATTTCTTGAAATACGAACTGAGATTCTAGTAATAAGGTTATAATACCTACAGATGAAAGTGTAAGGAAAAGAAATCATCAGTAGTCACTAGTTTTGGTAGGTGAATATGATACAGATTAAATCGATTGTGAACACTTTCACATCAATGGTACCTGGTGTAGTTAGATGTTGATAAGGACAGATGGTGTGGTGAGTTAAAACTGCTAATGTAAAATATGAGATAGGGAGTGTAGGAGTTGAAGAGAATTCATCTGGGCCAGTTCAAGATGCCAAAGTAATAATGCATATATTGAAGAATGTCAGGAATAAATGCAATTTTTATTGTTTTATAAAATAAAACAGTCTTCCATTTAGTCTTTATGTCACTTCCCCCAGGAAAAAATTGGTTATGTCCATTTTAAGTCAGGACATCTGCACCCTATTCAAAGCATATACCCACTTCAACATTATTAATTTGTATTTATGTACTGGGAAGGAAATAAAGATGTGGAGATTGTTGTTTGGTGCCATTGAGTTAGTTGAGTACAACCCATAGCGACCCTATGAGTAACACGTCTGCCTGCCACTTCCTGTGCCGTCCTCACGTTGACCAACACGTTAGAGCCCATTGTGGTGATCAACATGTCAATTTCCCTGGTCCAAGCTATTCCTCGCCTTCACTTTCTTTCTACATTTCTGAGCATCACGTGGAGAAAGGGGGGAAGAAATGGAAATGTTGAGAAGGAAAGAAAAAAAAAATCATACTGTAAAAGGAAGGATAGAAAAGAAGAAAGGTAGGCAGGCTGGAAGGGGCAGCTCACCCTTTCTCTCAGGAGCATGAGAGAAAGATAAATATAATTGTGAAAATAGTAGGTAGTTTGATTACTGATTGTGGGCTGCTTATTACATTTTCAAGGAATTTTTTACAAACATACACATTGTTGGTGGAATTGTAAAATGGTGCGACCATTGTGGAAGGCAGTTTGGCACTTCCTCAAAAAGCTGAACATGGAAATTCCATATGACCCAGGTATTCCATTACTTGAAATATACCCTGAGAATATAAGAACTGAGGCACAAACTGAGATTTTCATATTAATGTTCATAGCAGCAGCATTTGCCATCACAAGAACATAGAAACAGCCCAAATGTTCAACCATAAATGAGTGGGTTAAGAAATTATGGCACATTCACACAATGGAATACTATGCAACACTCAGGAGCAAGAACTTTGTAAATTATTACCTAATTTGGGAGAGACTGGAGAGCATTATGCTGAGTGAACTAACTCATTCCCACAAGGATAAATATTGTATAAAACCATTAGAATGAATATAAGGATCTGGGAGGGGTGGGAGAGGCTGGAAGCAGAGGGATGTGGATGTGCATGGGGAGGGGATATCAATCACTGGGTTCTATAATATGATGGGAGTGGTGAGGGACATTGAAAGAATCTGTTTCAATTTGTATTCCAATTTTGTAAACAAAACAGTAAAGGGGAAAAAAAACCACCAAAAAACAAAAACCCACACCCAAACAACAAAACACACACACACACACACAAAACCCCAAAACCCAAACATATACTTGAGAGATATTGCAATGACATCAACTCAACTTCAACTTAACACTTTGTTGTTGAGTTGGAACCTATTTATAGCTGACCTTCCAACAAGTCTTCAGAAGACTGTAATCACCTTGGTGGGAAGTTCCTCGTGGTCTCTCTTGTAGTTACCAGTGACTAGAACCACCTGCCTTTGGGCTGGCCTTTCGAATTAACATGCCACTCCCTACACGCTAGACCACCAGAGCTCCCTAATAACACAAAATGTGACTTAATGTCCATTCCAGACCACACTTTGAGAGGACTACAAGTCAAGTCCAAGAAAATGTATAATAGAGTTTTGTATTTGCTTAAGGAGGCTCTGGTGGGCTTGTGGTAAGAAACTGTGCTGCAATCTTGAAGGCACTTGGTTCAAATCTACCAGTTACTCTGTGGGAGAAAAATGGGCTATCTCTGTGGAATTAACTGCCTCTGAAAACCTGCCCTGACTGAGGGTCAGCTATGAGTTGGTTCCAACTCAGATGATACACAACAACAACACAGACATTCTTTTAGAATTAGAAAAAGTCAAGCACGGAAACATTCCAAGTAATTCTTTTCCATGAACAAGGATATCTGAGATTTTTCTCAGTTTATGTTTAATATTTTTTGTTCGCATACAGGCTAAGAAGCGAAAACCATGACAACATGTTGGCACTGGGGAATCTTTTGTTCCATGATGGATGTGCTCCTTCTAGGAAGAGGAGGAATCTTTTGGGCCTCATTCATTAAGTTGATATAATGGTGGCATGAACTATCATACACTGAGATTTTCAATTGAATGTTATCCCACCAATCACTTTCTTACAGCGTAATGGAGTGTTCCTGACATCAGAGACTGATAAATCGCCCAGTACCAATTAAAAAGAGACACATTCCCTGTCAGTCATTTAGCTTCAATATTCTCTTTTACCAGATTAGGTTCCATAAAAATGACAAGAATGATAAAAGTTTATTTGTGAAAGTTCTCACTTTAATTTTTGAAGCCATGCAGGTCTCTGGTTCCACACTGGTTCCAATATTGGAAAAGACACTTATTGATGTTATTAGAAAACCATTTGAAGCAGATAGTATTGTCTAAAAGATACTGATGGAGTCAAACTTTAAGGCAAAAACTCAACTAATTATAAAGAAAAAAGAACCTCATCCATTTATCATATATGCATTGATAACGTCAAACACAACCAAGTTTACTTATTTAAACAGAGAACATTACAAAATGAAGTTATTTCACCTCTTGCCTTTCCAAATTCATCTCATACTTTAGTGATTTTCTTGCCTAAAGAAATATCTACTATTTTATTAGGCATATCTCAAGAAAATGCAAAGTAACTGAAAATATATTGGTCCCTGCTACTGAAAACTAGATTTGTAATGTTCTGAAAAAAACTCACTTTAGGATCCTTTATCATCCAACACAGTAATACTGTAAGAATTATTTACTAAATAGAGTTCTCTTGTATGAACAGTAATGTATCTTATTGTTTAAGACCTTGGAATAAGAGACTGTTAGAATTTGGACTCACTGCCAAAATTATTTAACTGCCTATAACCTTGGATATATCATTAAACACTTTGTTCTTATGTACTCTTTTAATAAGTTTGTTGTTGTTGTTGTTGTTATGTGCCGTCAAGTAGCCTGCAACTCATAGCGACACTATGTACAACAGGCCTAAACTCCGCTCTGTCCTGTGCCAATTTCACTGTCTCTGACACTCCCATCCCAATTATCCCAATCACTGAATCAATCTACCTCATAGAGGGCCTTCCTCTCCTGCGCTGTCCCTCCACCCTCCCAAACGTGATGTCCCTCTCTAAGGACAGGTCTCTCCTCACAACATGTCCAAAGTATGTTAGATGGAGCCTCAGAATCCTTGCCTCCAAGGAGCCACCCGGTTTAACCCTTTCCAGGACAAATCTGTTTGTTTTCCTAGCAGTCCATAGTATTTTCAATACTCTTCTCCAGCACCACAGCTCAAACCCATAGTTTGTCATAAGGTTTGTAAATAAATTAAATAGGAGTATTTTTAATAGACATATATCATTGGAAAAATCTGCTGTCAAGGAGCTCTCAAATGTGCCAAGCAGTGGGATATCAGCTTAAAACTAAAGTGTGCTTGATGCAAGTCATAGTATTTTCAACTGCTCACTATGAATCTGAAAGTTGAACCAAAGAAGAATCAATACCTTTG
The DNA here is from genome assembly GCF_000299155.1 of Elephantulus edwardii. Lineage (NCBI taxonomy): Eukaryota > Metazoa > Chordata > Mammalia > Macroscelidea > Macroscelididae > Elephantulus > Elephantulus edwardii. Next base: position 20,952,180 of record NW_006399764.1, on the reverse strand, counting down.
AATTGTGATATTAGTGAAGAGTATGGATTATATCATGGATTACCCAAAGAACAAACAAATTTGTCTTGGACAAAGTACATACATGTTTTTCCTAAGAGGCAAGAGTAGTAAAAAGTTTTCTCAAATATCCTGGGAATTTTGTCAGAAATAGGAACTCCTTGTGAAAAGATACCATTCTGGGAAAAGCCAGGAAACGGACTGATACAATGACTTTAGCAATAGGCAGAAATTGTGATGATGATGTAGAACATAGAAATATTCGATCTGTTCATTTGATTGTTGTGAATCATGGTTGACTAGACAGCATCTGACACCACCATTTAGAAAAGAGAAGACAATCAACAAAATGGATTGAGAGTAACAACAACAATGGATTCAAGCATGGCGGAGATAACAATGATAGCATGGGATGGAGCAAGGTTTTGATGAGTTGTTCGTAAGACTTCTATGAGTCATCATTGACTCAAAAGCACCTTGTTGTTATGTGCCATCAAATTTCCTGCTACTCATAGTCACCCTATGTACAGCTTCCCTCATCCCTGTTCTATCCTGTGCCAATCTCACTTTCTCTGACACACCTACCCCCGTTACCCCAGTCACTGAATCAATCCACCTCATCAAGAGTCTTTCTCTCTTGCACTTTCCCTTCACCCTCCCAAGCATGATATCCCTCTCCAAGGACTGATCCCACCTTGCAACATGTCCAAAATATGTCAGATGATGCTTCAGAATACTTACCTCTAAGTTATGTTGTTGTTGTTGTTATGTGCTGTTGAGTCGCTTGCAACTCATAGTGACCCATGTACAACAGCCCTAAACTCTGTCCTGTGCCAATCACACCATCTCTGATACACCCATCCTGATTACCCTAGTCACTGAATCAATCCACCTCATAGAGGGCCTTCCCCTCCTGCGCTGTCCCTACACCCTACCAAGCATGATGTCCATCTCCAAGAACCGGTACTTCCTTAAACATATCCAAAGTATATTAGATGGAGCCCCTCTCTAGGACGAACCTGTTCATTTTCTTAGCAACTACAATAATACGTAGCTAACTACCAATAACATTATTGGCATTCAATATATGCTAGAATGTCTATCTATGTTTCATTGATTATGCAAAGGCATTTGACTGTGTGGATCATAACAAACTGTGGCTGACTCTGAGAAGAATGGGAATCCCAGAACATTTAATTGTGCTAATACGAAACCTATACTTGGACCAAGAGGCAGTAGTCAGAACAGAGCAGGGTAACACTGCATGGTTCAAAATTGGGAAGGGTGTACACCAGGGATGCATCCTGTCTCCATACCTTTTCAACATGTATGCAGAGCAGATTATCCGAGAGGCTGGGCTCTATGAGGAGAATTGTGGCATCAGGATTGGTGGAAGATCTATTAACAATCTCCGTTATGCAGATGACACAACCCTGCTTGCTGAAACTGAGGAAGGCCTCATGCACTTGCTGCAAAGGGTCAGGGACTGCAGCCTTCAGTATGGACTGAGGTTCAATGTCAAGAAGACAAAGATTCTCACCACTGGACCAATTGGCAACATCAGGATGGATGGCGAAGAGATTGAGATTGTTCACAGCCTCAGTTTACTCGGCTCCACAGTCAACACTCTTGGCACCAGCAGTCAGGAAATCAAAAAGTGTATCGTGATGGGAAAGTCTGCTGTTAGGGACCTCTCTAGAGTACTCAGGAACAACAGTGTCTCTCTGGAGACTAAGGTGTGCCTGATACAGGCCATGGTATTTGCAATCGCTTGTTATGCATCAGAGAGTTGGACAATGACTAGGGAGGACAGAAGGAGAGTGGATGCTTTTGAGCTGTGGTGCTGGAGAAGGGTACTGAATGTACCATGGACTGCCAGGAAAACAAACAGATTCATCTTGGAGAGGATTAAACCAAGCTACTCCTTGGAGGCAAGGATTCTGGGGCTTCGCTGACATACTTTGGACATGTTGCCAGGAGGAATGGGTCCTTGGAGAGGGACATCATGCTTGGGAGGGTGGAGGGACAACGCAGGAGGGGAAGACCCTCTATGAGATGGATTGATTCGGTGACTGGGGTAATTGGGATGGGTGTGTCAGAGGCGGTGCAGTTGGTGCAGGATAGAGCAGGGTTTAGGGCTGTTGTGCATAGGGTCGCTATGAGTCGCACAACAACATATAAAATAAAATATTCTTCTTTGAATACAGTAAATCAAAGCTTAGTTCTTAGCTCATTTAAAGTTTTGGGTATCAGATATCAGGGATATGTCGACATGGCTTTTAAATGCTAATCTTCTGAATATGACCTCTGATGGTGTATTCCAGAGCAAGATGTGCTACTAGCCCAAAGGCTCTGGAAGTTCAATTCTACCTACGGCTCCCCTAGAGAAGGATGGGCAGCCCGTCCTGGAGTAATTTACAGCCCAAGAAATGTTGATATGAGGCAGATCCTACTAGATACAGTAAGCTTGAGTTTGGGGGATGGTTTTTGCTTTTGTTGTTGTTTGGCTTGTTTAATATTCTGTAAGATTTAGTGGTGTGATGTGAAGGGAGTCACACTGCTAATGTAAATATATGAATAGTAATATCCATGTACCTTTGACTTTATATTAATTGATGTATGCTCAGTGAAAGACACCATCAGACCGGGCAGAGAGAAGGTACCTAGGGGAGGTGGTGAAGAACTGAAATGAGCCTCTGAAATTAAAATGGTGTTGGGAGACATGGAAGACCTGAATATAGACAAGAGTAACAGACCTTGAGAAATAGAGCAAACATTCAGACAAGACCCAAGAAGAAAACCCACACTCTCAGAGTTTTACTTTAGATATGTCTTAGCAAGCATGGGTCAAGGAAGGAAACTGGGTATTTAGAAAATTTCCATCTGTATAGTGTATAACGTCGCCTGCTAACTAGAAAGTCAGCAATTTTAACTCACCAGGCACTACAGATGTACCAGGTGTTCAGTAAAAGGAAGAAGATGGCCGAGAACTTTCGTAGACATGGAATTGAGTAAGAGGAGGTAGGTCATGAGCAAGATAGAAAGCAATCAATGCAGAAAGGAAGGATAAGGAGCACATTGACATTATGGGGATGAAAGAAAGGGGAATTGAAGCACATGTTTAAGATCAAAGACCACAACCTTCAGTATGGCTTACACCACAATATCAAGAAAACAAAAATCTCTACAAATGGAACAATATGCAACATCATGGTAAAAAGAAGAAAGATTGAAATTTCAAAGTTTTGTTGTCTGTGGAGCCACAAAAACATCTGTGGAAAGAGCGGTCAACAAGTCAAAAGCTGTCTTACAACAGGCAAGTTCTCTGTCAAGGCCTCTTGAGAGTGCTAAGCAGCAAGGGTGTCAGTTTAAACACTGCCTGCAAGAACAATGGTATTTTTTTTTTCAATACTTCAAATGCCTGTGAAGTTTGAACAGTGAGTAAGAAAGACAAAAGACAATTTGATGGTTTTGGACCGAGGTGGTGTTGAAGAATGATCAATGTTCCAATAGATTTCTGAAAGAATACACGTATCTATCTTGGAGCAATTGCAAGGAGGGTGCTCTTTGAAGGCCAGGTTGGTGAAAAGTCATCTCACAGCTTTGTGCATGTTATCAGAAGGGGTCAATCCCTGGAAAAGAAAATCATACTTGGAAATATATAAAAGCAGCAAAAGAGAACACATTTCTTCACTAGATGGGTTGGCATTGTGACTTCAACAATGAGCTCGAGCATTTGGAGATTGCAAAGATGGCACAGGTTTCAGTCTGCTGTTCATAGGGTTGCTAAGAATCAGTGCTGCCCCCTAACAACAACAATTCAAAACATACTCAAATAAGAAAAAAAGAAAAGAAAAATATAAATGGGTAGACAGTTGGGGAACTATTGCAGAATATAAATCCCAAGGATCATACTTTCATCTCTGAAATAATTTCATCAGGTAATGTTATTACTTACTGTTGAGTTTGGAACCAACTCCTAGCTGACCTTCCATTGGGTTTTCAGAGCCTGGAAAGAACACAGGAGACTCCCATCTTTCTACAGTGAAGCAGCTATTGTATTTTGATTATCGCCTGCCTTTGAGTTACTGATACAATTCTTTACCCACTTGTCCACTAGAGACAGGGAAACAGCCCAAAGATTCATCAAAGAAAGGATGAATTTTAGAAAATTGTGTTACCTACTTGAAATAAGATATTATTTGTCCTTAAAAATGAATTATTATGCATACTACAGTGTAGATTATAAAACTTTAAAAACATTATTTTGAGTGAAAGAAGCCAGATACAAAATGTGACATAATTGTATAATGTTATTTAAAGGAAATATTGAGAGGTCAGCAAGCAAAACATCTGGCAGCAAGACTTGAGAAAGAGTGGACCAGATCCTGTTTGTGAGACCCTGGTGATGGTATTGGAGTAACTGTGGCATTGCTGTGAAGAAACTGTGTGGCAGGTTGTAAACAAAGAAGCCCTGAGGTAAAGGCCATAATAAAGGTGTTTGTAGCTCTTGCCAGATGCTTGAAGGAGAAGCAGGCTTATAACTTGCTGGACACTTGCTTGCTTGGAAGCAATTCTTGCTGGATAATTGAGGAAACCAGAGGTATGTGCTGCTGAACTGAACCTGGACTTTGACTTAACTGAGAAGCATCCTGAACTAACGAAGGAATTGTGTCTTGCTGTTAATCCAGCTTGGGAGTGTTGAACTAAACCTGGACTTGTATTGTGAGATATTCTTTGCCTCCCCCACTTTCCAACTTCTTTCCTTAATACACCCTATTCTTAGTACCCCCCACACACACACACAGAAATATTGGGAATAGGGAACTTCATGGAGAGAGAACACAGATTGGTAGCAGCATTTTCATCAGGATCTTTGAATAATGTATTTTCTTATATAAAGAGCTAGGAAATCAAAAGGTGCATTGCCATGGGAAAGTCTGCTGTTAGGGACCTCTCCAAAGTACTGAAGAGCAATCTGATACAGGCCATGGTCTTCACAATCACTTGTTATGTATCAGAGAGTTGGACAATGACCAAGGAGGATAGAAGGAGAATTGATGCCTTTGAGCTGTGGTGCTGGAGAAGAGTATTGAGAGTACCATGGACTGCTAGGAAAACAAACAGATTTGTCCTGCAAAGGGTTAAACTGGGTGGCTCCTTGGAGGCAAGGATTCTGAGGCTCCGTCTAACATACTTTGGACATGTTGTGAGGAGAGACCGGTCCTTACAGAGGGACATCATGCTTGGGACGGTGGAGGGACGGCGCAGGAGAGGAAGGCCCTCTATGAGGTGGATCGATTCAGTGACTGGGATAATCGGGATGGGAGTGTCAGAGACAGTGCGATTGGCACAGGACAGAGCAGAGTTTAGGGCTGTTGTACGTAGTGTCGCTATGAGTTGCAAGCGACTCGATGGCACATAACAACAAAACAACAAAAGAGCTACTCATAGAAGTCCAGTCCTTGTTTACTTGGGACACTGTATCTAACCTGATGCAGCTAGACTGACAGCTGACAACTTCATGGCCGGCTCCTGTTGGCCAGACTCTGTACCATATTCTCAACCTACATCATCCACAATTGTGTGTCATTTTGCTGATAGATTTTGAGTTTCTGAGAAACCTTCCAGGGAGTCACCCCGTCTGAAGACAATGCTGGGAGTAGAGAGGCAGAAAGGAGGAGGAAAAATGGATGTCAGAGATGATGGAGTGGTAGAGCAGGGTAGACATATAGAACAATACTGTTATCTTTCACTGTATAAGAACTAGCCCTATTCCAATCAACATAAATGAAATTATTCATGCAGTGAAGAAAGCTAAATATATCATAAAATTATATCTGGGTTTTGTTTTGTTGTGTTTTTTTTTTAAATACAGACAGAACATTCTCATATTTGAAGATAATGAGTCTGTTTTGAGTATCTAGGACATGGAACAGCCCATTAACAGAGAATTGCGTGAAGTCCAGGCTGGGTTTAGAAGAAGCCATGGTACTAGAGCTATTATAGCTAATGTCGGATGGATCTTAGCTGAAAGCAGAGAGCACCAGAGGAATGTCTATCTGTGTTTCATTGACCAAGCAAATGCATTTGACTGTGTGGATCACAACAAACTGTGGCTGACTCTGAAAAGAATGGGAATCCCAGGACACTT
>NW_006399764.1:20944727-20945777 GCF_000299155.1 Elephantulus edwardii | reverse complement strand
TTCTGCTGTCAGAGACCTCTCCAAAGTACTGAAGAGCAACGATGTCTGTCTGGAGACTAAATTGTGTCTGATACAGGTCGTGATCTTTGCAATTACTTGCTATGCATCGGAAAGTTAAACAATGACTAGGGATGATAGAAGAAGAACTGATGCCTTTGAGCTGTGGTGCTAGAGAAGAATGTTGAATATACTATGGACTTCTAGGAGAACAAACAAGTTAGGCCTAGAGAGGGTGAGACCAGGCTGCCTCTTGGAGTCAAGGATTCTGAAGCTTCATCTGACATACTGTGGATATGTTGCAAGGCACAACCAGTCCTTAGAGAGGGACGTCAAGCTTGGGAGGGTGGAAGGACAGGGCAGGAGGGGAAGACCCTTGATGAGATGGATTGATTCAGTGACTGGAGAAATTTGGACAGGTGTGTTGGAGACAATAAGATTGGCACAGCAGTGTTTAGGGCTGTTTTAGGTAGTCACTATGAGTTGGAGGTGACTTGACAGTACATAACAATAACAATCCCTAGAGAGGTTTTCAAGTGGTAAGAAGCTGCACTGCAATTCCAGAAGGTTTGTGGTTCAAATCTACCAGCTGTTCTGCTGAAGAAAGATGGGCAATCTCCTCCTGTGTGATAAACCTGCTAGATGGTCAAGTATGAACCAGTTCTTGACAATGGTACACAACAATCCCCAGAGCAGTACATACTATGTGGTAAAGTATTTTGTTACATGTGTTGTGTAGTCTCCAACCGATAGTGACCTTTTGCACAAAAGAACAAAATACCAACAAGATAGTGAATTGAGAGTGAAAATGTCAAAGACCATCAATAAGATGGATTGTCACAGTGCTTGTAACCATCGATTAGGGCAATAGGGATGGTGAGGACGACCCAGGACTGATACCATACAAGGGCACCTAATATCATCACCTGTCTAATGTTCCAAAAGAGTTAATCCTTTTACATTTACAGTTACCTAAAATAATGTTAGAAGTTTATAGAGTTGTAGATTATATTAGCAAAGTATTACCACATCTTAAGGCACTTTATATTTATA
>NW_006399764.1:20922962-20944147 GCF_000299155.1 Elephantulus edwardii | reverse complement strand
TATATATTAGTATTAAATGTTTCATATAAATAGCAATATTTGTATGCAGACTTTGTTTGTTATATACAATTTCAAGTATGTGTTCAAAAATATTTAGTGTAGTTCTTTATGTTACACAAGTGCTTAATTTTTAGGTGCTATCAAGAACCTGATACCAGTTCTCCTATCTTAGAAAATTATGTTAAGCTATGTAAACAAATGTTTACAAATATAACAAAGAACTAATCAAGAACCACAGCACTTAGCATAGATGAATTCAATGCATATCAATAATTTTCTGTTAATAATGAAAATATTTTCTAAATTATGTCAGCATTGCACACACACTCCTAGAATTGAAGGCTAAGATAAAGTGGTTAGAAGGCTTATGTAAACAGTAACATTATGATCTTCAATAATTACAGAGAATGAAGAACATTAAAAGCTACCTGCAGGGCACTAACTACATTAAATCACAGTCTTGGGGTATGTTTACAAGTTTAGAACTTACTCAATCACTCTTTCTAATGTGCAAAGTAATTTTATTTTCCTTATCCACATAATTTTCTAAAACATAGAAGAAATACATTGCAGAAGGAAACACCTGAAATCTAAATAATAAATAAATTCACCCCATAGAACAAATAATCTATGCCTATACTTCAGGTTGTATTTAGACAAATGTACTTAATGTTTTACCGACATTGAGTTGTAACCTATGTTGAATTTGGTAGTCTTTTTTTCTCCTTCGGTTAAGAGCTTTAAGTCTTCTTCACTTTTTATAAGCAAGATAGTGTCGTTTACATAACACAGAATGTTGAGTCTTCCTCCAATCCTGATGTTACAGTCCTCTTAACATAGTTGAACTTCTAGAATTATTTGCTCAGCTGACAAATTGATTAGATGTGGAGTGATGATATAACCCTAACACATACTTTTCCTAATTTTAAACCATGTGGAGCTGCAATGCCGAAGAATGCCATGGACAAAATCTTCAATGATCCAGGAAGCTTCAAAAGAAGATGGGAGAAATTCACAGAGCCACTGTACTAAAAAGAATTGGCTGTTGCAGAATTGTTTTAGGTAGCGGTATCACAAGAACCCATGGTAATAAAGAAATAAGTTCAAGCAGCATTGAAGACATTAGCAAAAAAATGAAGCCTCAGGAACTGATGGAGAGCAATTGACATATTCCAGTGAACAGATGAAGCCCTGAATATGCTCATCAGGCTGTGCCAAAAAATCGGGAAGACAACTACTTGGCCACCTAAATGGAAAAAAAATCCGTATTTATTCTGCAAAAAGTTAATCAAACAAAATGTGGACATTTTCAAACAATATTAATATTATATAAAAGCAAAATCTTGCTGAACATTATTTAAAATAGCTAGAACAGTATATTGACAGAGAACTGTCATAATAAGACACCTAAACAGAAGATTTCAAAGGTCATCTTGAAAAGAAAAAGCTAAATATTAAAATGAAATGTACAAGCAACTGAAAATAGAAAACCAAAAGAGAAGAACACCCTCAAAGTTTCTCAAAATGAGGGAATTTAGAAAAAAAAAAATAAACCTTGAGTTGTAATACTGAAGGCCTGCATAGGAAAAATCTTGACTGATTCAGGAAGAATTAAAAGAAGGAGGTTGTTTATGAATCTTCCTTCAATTCTGATGCCATATTTCTCTATATAAAATCCAGCTATTCAAATTACTTGTTTGACGTACAAATTGACTAAATATGGTGAAATGATACAGCCCTGAGACACACTTTCTTGATTTTAAACCATGAAGCGTTCACTTGCTCCATTAAGACAAACAGCCTCTTTGTCTAGGTTTAAGTTTTACATGAGTACAAGTAAAGTATTCTGGGATTTCCATTCTTCTCAATGTTAGCCATGACTGTTATGCTCTACACAAAATTCTTTGTACAGTCAGTACTCAGTGCATCAAATCTATTCTTAGGTTGCTTTTTAAATTCAGTTAGGACACACTCAAGGCTATATTTTGGTTCTTGTGAATTTGCTTTCATTTTCTTCAACTTAAATTTCAACTTGCATATGAGTTATTTGTAGTCTGTTCCACAGTCAACCCTTAGATTGGTTTTTGACTACTGATTTTGGGGTTTTTCAAAGTCCCTTCCCAACGATGTTGTCAGTATTATGCCTGCATAGCCCATTAGGTTAAGTCCATTTGTAAAATCACCATTTGTGGGCTGTTTAAAAAGAGTATCTTTAATAAAATTAAAAAAAAAGAGAGAGAGGATCTTCAATAAAGAAATAATATACTGTATAAATGTCTATCATTTTGTCTCTAGCATCATTTATGCCAACAAGGTTGCTAGTAGAGAAAGCCTTTATAACGGGTCAACATTAACAAAAATTATCACTACTGTACCAAAAGGGAAAATCATGATAGATGGGAGAAAAGATTGAAGTTATCACCAATTTCAATTTCCTTGGCTCTACAAGCAGCACCCATGGTAGTAGTAGTTAAGAATTCAAAAGACATGTTGTTTTGGGGAAATATGTAGTAAAGTGCCTTTCCAGAATATTAAGGAACAAGGATCTCAGTTTAAAGACTAAGGAACTCCAGACCTAAATCATGATAGTTCCAATTGTTTACTATGCCTGTGGTATGTGGACAACAAATACAGATGACTGAAGAATTGATGACTCTTAATTGTGGTGCTGGCAAAAAGTATTGAATCTGTTTTAGAGGAAATGTTACCAGTGTTCCTGAGAGACAAGGATGGTGTAAATGTCTCACTTTCTTTATCATAGTATCCGGAGGAATCAGTCCTTGGAAAGAGATATCGTGCTGGTGGAGGGTAAGTGAAGGGGAGGAGGGCCTTGGAGGCAGTGGATTGACACAGTGACTGCCACAACGGGCTTGAGTAAGACAGATCATCACGATGGCCAGGACAGGGCAGGGTATGGGTCTGTTGTCCATAGCGTCCCTATGAGATGCAGTCAATTTGACGGCACCTAACAACAATAATTTAATATTTGCTAATATTTGTTAATATTTGTTACTATTTATTCAATGTAGTAAATATGTGTAGCAGTAATTAAAGAAACAGTCGGTGCTTTTTGGAATACAGAGACCTCTGATGACCCAGTCAGTAGGGAGATTTGCTCTTAAACCATAGGCCGTTCCCTTTTGAAAGTTCTAATCCACCACCGCGATGATGGGAGAAATACAGGCAATTTTGTGCAGTTGGATTAACAGCTTCCAAAGACCTGTAGGGTCAGTTATCTAGTCCTTTTGACTCGATGTCAGTCAAATTTCCTTAAAATACTATGTTGCTGTTGTTGTTATGTGCCATCGAGTCGCTTGTGACTCATTGCGACCCTATAAATAAATTAAAAATTTTTAAATTTTAGATCTTTTTTAATCTCACAATATATATTGTTTAAGAGAAGATACTAAAGAATGTCTAAATAGTTCAATAATAAACATTAAAAAATAGAATATAAGGAAATGCAGACAAAATGTATCATTCAAATAGAGAAGGATCAATTCTGGACACTGTTGAAATTCTTGGCAGAATTGCCATGAATGAATATAATTGGAAGTCTTTGAATCAATACATTATTTGAATATTTAGGTAAACTAAAGCTCTTGCGGTAATGGTTCCATGGAAAACAGTGTTTGGTGGAGCGCCACAATTAAAACAAGCCTGAAAGCAGGAGTGCCATCCACTTCCGAAATAACTTGCCTTCAGAAACGCTATGAACTTGGAGAAACGATGAAAGTTATACAGTTGTTCAGGTCTCTCACTCATAGGGTTGTTATAACTTGCCTACGACTCAATGGCACTTAACACAACAAAGCTCTTGATTTCGTAAAAATGATTCCCATATTTGGCATTAGAGCTTTGATTTGGTACAATTGCTACAGAGTTTTATCCTGTGATATCTGTGTCCACTCTATTTTTTGTTCTTAGAATAACTTATTTTTCTTGTTTACAATGTGGTGTTAGAGGAGATGAAGTCTCAAGATGAACACTCTTTTATTCAGTTAGATTTTTTTTTTTTTAAGTTTCCTGGCCGTAGAGCACTCCCTATGTGTGCTTTTACGCATCTTAGTGTGGCCTAACCCCATAGAAGGAATGGAGGATGCAAACCATTCTTCAATATTGGACAGATTGCTGTATAAACAAGCCCCTCGACTATCAATTATACAACTTGAAGTTTAACAATTAATTTTCAGAAAACTCCAGACTCATTGCTGTAGAGTCAAAACTGACTGATATTGGACTCCCCAACAGGTTTTCAGAGACTGTAGAGGAAATTGTTTGTCTTTCTCAACACATACCTTTGGGTCGCCTGTGCACCGCCTTCCCACTAGGTCACTAAAGAGGGAAGAATCAGATCCCTATAAAACGTCATGTAGGAGCTAACATTGCATTACATTCCCTCTTCTCTTCTGCTTGAAAAGTCTGTCCAATTGTTTAAGTAAAATGATGTCGTGCTAATCTTTCATTAGGTAATAGTAGCTATGAATTTCTGGCCTTTGTATCTTAGAGACAATGTTTATTCCTATTTACTACTGAAATATTCTGGAAAAACAGGATATTTTAATATTTAGTCTTTTTTTACACTCATCCTCTTTACTCTTCCACCAAGGCTGTAAGGCTGTATTTATTATATAAATATGTGAACATATTTATAATTTATAGATTTTCTCTTTATATATACATCTGTTTTTGATTTATATTATCGGGCTCTTGTTTGTTCCTTTATTATGTTAATATAGTTCTCAATTTTTCTCTCTCCCTCTTGGGCTTTTGGATGAATAGCCAAGACAATTTAGATGACTCTATTGAAATGAATTCTCAGACGTCTACATTTTACCTTTTTTAAAAGAAAAACCAATTAAATGAGGCAATGTGGGTGAGTGGAGTTTATAATTTGCAAAACTATGTGAATGAAGGAAGCTGTACAGTAGTCTAGATTTATACAAAAGATAACTCAGAGGTGATTATGTGCTTCACAAAAGAGTTCTAAGTATTATGAAAAATGATTTAGAATGAGAGTCCTGCAAGTGGTGATCCCCTAGGTTGTTTTTGAAGAATGTTTATATTTGCCAAGTTTAATTGACTCCTTTTGTAAGAGAACTCTGTCACTGCATAAAGTGATGCAGAAATCGGTCTTTAACAAATCAGAGGGTAAAGGGACAATGCAAGAGAGACCTCAATGAGATGGATTGATTTACTGACTGGGGTAATGGGAGTAGGTGTGTCAGAGACAGTAAGATTAGCACAGTTCAGAGCAGGGTTTAGGGCTGTTGTACACAGGAACACTATGGCTCACAGGTGACTTTATGGCACATAACAACAGCAACAACAACAACATGTGACTAGCAGATTTTCTTAATGCTTGAAAGCAGAAGTGGCAACCACTTCCTAAACAACACACCTCTGGAAACTACGAACTCTGAGAGATGATAGTTAACAGAAGGCCTCAGGGCTTTCCTTCATACGGTCACTATGAGTTGTGCTCGGCTCGATGGCAATCAACAACAAGAAGAAGAAGAATTACCAAGATTATTATTTTGCTTTCTACTTTGAAGCTTCCTTAAACAAAGATTTTTTTTTCAATCTGTTAACTTGAAATTTCTGAGTAACTTGGATAATTGATTAATTCTAAACATACTAGCGCACAGATTATAAATAATGACCTTATCTCTACATGATCCATTTAATTAATTCACAATTTTGGGGTCAAGAAGTTTGGCTATTTTCCCCACCCAGATCTTTTAATAATCAACCTTTATATAATGGAGCAGACTGAATTTTCAGTTGATCTAGTTCTGTCATTAACTCTGCCAGAATTACTGACTCAACCATTTTTCACTGCATCGCTTTTAGTCCCACTCTCACAGTTTTAGAGACGTTCAACTTCCCTAACTCTTGGGCTGTGGGAAGGACTATTACTGTCTCTAGTCATAACCTAATTCCTCCTGCTCATGACAGGGTCTGGTACCTGTTTCAGACCTTGTCTTTTCATCTGGGCATGTAGATATTTCTTATTTGGGTGCTATTTCTGACACTTCTTTCCTCCTTTAGGATATGATTTTAAATGAAAGTGATGGTTTTTTCCAGGTTGCTTGCTAAGTGGTACCTGTCGTGTACAAGTCTGGTGCCATTCACTTGGTGGTTTCTGACATTTCTAGGGGAAATATGGATTTAGTGTGATTCATACAATTCTTAAGTTAGTATTTTTGCCTGTGGTTTTTGCTGGGGGCAAAGTACAACACTAAAAGAAGGTGAAAATGTGGGGAACGGAATTAATGTTCATTAAGAGTTCTCATGGGAGGTCTGGGGGGGGGGGTCTAGCAGTAAGGAGCTGAATTGCTAGTCAAAAAACACCAGTTTGAATCCACCGGCTCCTCTGTGGGAGAAAGAGAGGCAATCTTTTCCCATTTTCCTTACTGCCCCTGAAAACCCACAGGAGGGTTGGTTCTGAGTCGGTTCTATGTTGGTGGTACACAACAACAACAACAACATCATCATCAACAACAACAACAGCAGCTTGAGTGTTGTAGCTCATGGCCAGTTGGAGCCTTGAGTCTCCAATGGTCCATGTCCACGAGAGGCTCCTCGGATGAACAATGGGCAATATTTAACCCTTTAGAAACCCAGTGAAGGGAGTGTCTTTATAAACGGAACCCTTTCTAGGCTAGGATGGTGAGTTTGAGGATTTTTGGAGTTTGAGACATTTGACACGTGCTAGGAGTTCCTGACTATAACAGTGGATGTAAGAGTGGCAGAGACTGCGAACAAGGTGCAGGATTGGGCAGAATGATCTATCTGGTTGTGTGCCCAGTTGATGAGTGTTGTAGCTTCCTTCCTGGCCCTTACAACAACCACAGCAAGAAAACCCTGGGAGCTACAAATGATTAATGTTCTCAGCTAATTCCTGTAAGGTTGACGATTCAAGTGTACGCAGTAGCTCCTCCTCCATCGGAAAAGTCTGATGATTTATTTCCAAAAACCCAGCTGCTGGATCCCCGTGGAGCAGTTTCATTACACCTGGGATCACCCTGAGCCAGAACTGACGCAGCAGCAGCTGGCTTTGAACTTGTTCTGGATGCTATACAGCAAGTTCCTGTGGCCTAATGATAAGGAATTGGGCTGCCAAGCCAAAGGCACTCGGTGAGAAACCACTAGCTGCTTTGAGAGACAGCTGAGCAGGGTCTGCCTGAGGTAATCAGCCTCTGAAAAGCCACTGGAGGGTCAGCTTCTGAGTAGGTTGTGGCTGGACAGCAATGAGTTTGATATTTTTTGTTTGGGGTTGTTGGTTTTTTTAATTTTAGCTTTTCTTAACCATGTTTGTAATAAAGATGGTTAGCCTCCAATCACAAAGATTTATAGTCTCAGAAATCTAGCAGAGATACTCTAGGAATCAATGGCAGCGTGATGGGTTTTGTGCCTTTTTTAGTGCAATAGGCTCTACACATTGGCTCTCAATGAAGAACATTTGGAGATGAGATGATGGAGTATGAGTTCATTTATTCTGGTTTTATGAATTTCCACTTTTGTTACATTAGATCTGATTCTGCATTTTAAGAGAATCCCAAATTGATTGTTGTTTCTGTATACCATCGAGCTGATTCTGACCCATAGCTGACACCCCCCCACCGAGGGTTTTCAGGGGCTATTAATTGTGCTGGAGGAAACTCCCCATTTCCTGAGTTACAGCTGGTGCATTTGAACAGTATACCCACAGGACTGCAGATTCTTGCTGGTAGGCCACCAGAGCTCCAGTAATTCTTATGCACATAAAAAACAAGTAAGTCTGTCTTGGAGAAGGCAAACCAAGTTTCTCTTTGGAGGCTAGGATTTTGAAGCTCCATCTCACATATTTTGGCCATGTGACCAGAAGGGACCAGTCCTTGGAGAAAGACATCATGCTTGGAAGGGTAGAGGGACAATGCAGGAGAGGAAGACCCTGCGTGAGACGGATTGACACAGTAACTGTGGCAATAAGCGAGGATTGCTGGAGTCAGTGAGATTAGCTCAGGACAGGACAGGCTTAAGAGCCGTTGAACATAGGGTAGCTATGAGTCCCAGGCAACTCAATGGTACATAAGAACAACAGCAACAGGTTTTGTGTACAATGAACTCAGTGATAGTGTTACTTGAGTGGTTCATTTGCTGTGTATCCTCAGAGTTGATGATTGTTCCATTTCCTGACCAATATGATTCTCAATATTGATATAGACTTCACGGAAGAAAGGCCTACTGCATGACATTGTTTTTAATAGTAAATAATGAAATAAAACATTGAAAAAAATGTGCCTCAGAAATGATGCCTTGTGACATTTAATTTATTACATATTACTAATGATGAGATGTGAAAACAGAACAAAACGAAGCAGATAGTCATAAGTAAGATTAGCTGTAATTTGACTAAACTCTACTCAAAACCCAAAATCATTGCTATCATGTTGATTTCAACTCAAAGTGACCCATCATCAGGTCTATAAATGGAGGCTGTACATCTTAAGACAGAGGCTGCTATCTTTCTCCCTGGGAATTGTTAGGAGATTCAAACTGCCAAGGATACAAAGCCTTTGGGTTAACCTTGAAACTCACCATGGACTTCACCACCAGAGCATATTTTTCTATTATTGTGTGTCATCAAGTCAGAATTGACCTATAGCTGACCCTCCAGCAGGTAAGCCCCATGTAACGATATATATTATCAAGTTGACCTGATTCGAAATATATCCCCATGATATATTAGGAGTGACATCTCCTTTACTACCATTAGCAAAGGAGGCTAGACTCCTGTGTATTACCAACTAGATCCCAGGATGCTTCTGAAAAACTACAATACAATTCCTTTTTCCTATGATGAGCTCCATGGAATGAAAGTTTCACATTTTAAATGATTCATATGAAACACTTGATAATATAATTGCATATTGTTTGAAAATTAAATTTTCTTTAGTTTCTAACTTGGATAATAAATGGGTTTCTCAATAGAAAAAAATTTTCTAATTATCCTAAGTTGATATAATGATACACATCCTTTTCCTTCGATGGCATATTTCCTAAGACAAACACTCAGCTGGAAACCACTTCAAATGCACATGGGAAGTAATGATAGGGTGGCCTGAAGATTTGACAATGTAATGTGCCAAACGGAGGAACATTTAAGGAAGGCGCATGTTTAAATCTATCTGTAGAAGTTGTTTGAAAGTTCAGACCAAACCCCAGTCATGATCCCTTCATTTTAAACACTGTACAGGTAACTTTTCATATATAAATGCATTCTTATCAAAGCACCGGTATCTGCCCTGTCCCTTGGGTTTGGTGGTAGTGGTCATATACCACCATCCCTTTAACAGGTAGCTCTGAAGCTAGAAGCTGTATATTTTGATGAAGTGATTTTGGAACCATCTCGAGCCAGGCACCTATGCAAAAATGACATTTTAAACAAATAAATGAAGGCATCTGAAGTGCTTAATGGAAAATAGGTAACATTTGAACCAAGACAGACCTATGCAGTTTACACTCCCTGCTTTATTCCCATTTCTTGAAGCACAACTGTCTAAGAGCCTGTTGCATGAAATGAAATTTATCCTTGTGAAGGATTCCTAAAAAACTAAGGCAAAATTTCCAAAAGTCTCAAAGGCTGCACAGAAAGCTTTAATTGTTTGCTGTTGTGGAAGAGAGTAGATAGATAATGATTAAACAGGTGTAACCTCTAGAGCTAAGCTGCCAACCTAAATGCACACAGTTTGAATCCATCAGCTGTCCCCATGAGATAAAAATGGACAATCTACTCCTGTGTGATTTAGTGCCTCTGAAAACTGGCTAGAGGGTCAGTCATGAATTTATTCCAACTCAATGGCACACAGCAGAATCTATTCATTAAGATGAAAAAAAAAACCACTAATAAAACTTGAGTTCATTATACTAAGATTTGAAGAATACAAGCAAATTTTGGGTATATTTATTTTTAAAGTCATATGTGACTAGAGTATTGTAATTCCAATAAGGAATAAAAGGAGTCACATGGTAAATCCTCTTCATTCCATATTGAAAATGGGCTTTTTAATATTACTTTAATGGAGATTGTATTGTGAGTTATTGTGTGTAGTGTGGCTCAGGAGTCCTTACCATCTCTTGTGTTTAGTAATTCTCCATAGAGTATATATTCTGTGACAGGATACTCCACCTCCCAACGCCTTTGCCATATTATTGAGGAGGATGGTCATGGTAATCTGGTGATCTAGCGGTGTGAAGCTGCAATGCAATCCAAAAGACACCCGGTTTGGATGCACCACGTGCTCGGTGGGAGAAGGATGAGCCTGAAAATCTGCTGGAGTCTCAGCTGCAAGTTGGTTCCAACTTAACTGCACACAACAGCAATATAATCTAAACTATTTTTTAATGAGGTGCAGAATTCCATAAGAGTTAATTGAATTGACATCTTACTGGATCGTTGTTCCTTAATTTAGATGTATTATTTTCCTCTGAAATATGGCAAGATTATGAAGTTATTTTCTCCCCTTGCTTAAAATATGTTCTTGATATTTTCAGCTAATTCTCAAGACGGATGTTAAATGTATTTCCCATGAAATATACATAGTAGTGGTTTTGTTAAATTTTGACACTAAACAGGAACCATGACAATTCACAGGATCTCAAGTGGCCAAAATAACTACAGTGGATTCAATCTCAAACTTGCTAAGATGCCCAGAAACGTCGAAAGTCATGCTGTAGGCATCGTTTCTGACCCCTCCTCCTCCAGAAGTATATGTAACCTATGGCCAATATGGCAAGTGACCTTGTTGCCACTTATATCTGCCACTAGAAGTTTAGATTAACTAGGATCATTTCAGTGACTAGCTATACAAGATCATCCCGTAAGCGGAAACTAATATTTTCCTATCTGAGATCCTCTATGGAGCAAGGCAAACTGATTTATCTTGTTCTGCTGAGTACAGAAAGACAAGAAATGAAAGGAAAAATATGACTTTGAGCAAATAATAGGCCACTTTTCATCAGTGAAAGCAGAGAAGGTGCAATTGTCATTTTCCTGTAGCGCCGTAGTGTATTAAGTAAAAGATGAACATGCTTTACTTCTATTTGTTTCACTCTTATTATTATAGTACAGTTAGGTTTCAGTTGTTTTGACGGGGCAGGATTTCAGTTATTGTCACAGATGCTATTTTCCTAACTACGCCTCTGACTTCTATCTCTTCTCACTAAAGAAAAATTTCTTCGTCAGAAAAAGAGTGTTTGTAATATTGACATCATTGACTACCTAAAGAATTCTCTCTTACATAGTTGGTGATCAAAACACTATGGTTATAACGAAGACTCCTTTAGCTCTAAAATGAGATCTGCTAAGATACAGAACAGTGTTCCTTTATTCATAGAAGTTCAAGCTGCATTGACAACATTGCTACAAAATAAAGTCCCAAGAATTGATGGAATATCAATTGACATGTTTCAACAACCAGATTCAAACCTAGATGTGCTCACCAACTGTACCAAGAAGACTGAAAGATGGTTACCTGGTCAACTGATCATAAAATATTAATATTTCTTTTCATTCACAACAAAAGATGATTCAATTCAAAGTGGAAATTATTGATTAACATCATTAATATGACATACAAGCAAAATTTTGGCTAGAAGTATCATGACGGTCAATAAAGAACTTCCAGAAATTCAAGCTGGATTTAGAAGAGGTTGTGGCACCAGAGATATTATTGCTGATGTTGAATGAAGATTGACTGAATGCAGAGAATATAAGAAGAATATCTACCTGTATTTTATTAACTATGAAAAAAACTATTGAATGTGTAGATCACAACAAATTAAGGCTAACATTGAGAAGAATGGGACTCCCAGAACATTGTACTTAAGCAAAATGCGCTTTTGTGAAACCTATATCTAGACTAAGAAAAAGTTGCTTGAACAGAGCAATGGAACACTGCATGGTTTAGGATCAGTAAAGATGTGCATCAGGGCTGTATCTTTTCTCCACACCTACTCAATCTGTATATTGAACAAATCATTCAAGAAGCTAGAATTCTTGAAGAAGAATGCGGCTTCAGGGTCAGAGAAAGACTCATCTACAATCTCTATTATGCAAATGACATAACCTTGCATGGTGAAACTGAGGAGGACTTGAAGTGCTTGCTACAGAAGTTCCAAGACTGCAACCTTCAATATGAATAACATCTCAACACCAAAACCCTAAAATATTCACCACTCGACCAATAGACAGTATCATGAAAAATGCAGAAAACATTGAAATTGTCAATCATTTCATCCTACTTGGATCCACAATCAAGGCCATTGGTCCTACTAGCAATCAAGAAATCAAAAGTCATGTTTCACCGGGAAAGTCTGCTGTCAAAAACTTCTCCAAAGTACTAAGGAACAATGATGTCAGTTTAGAGATTATGGTAAGCATGATCCAAGACATAGTCTTTTTGGTTATTTGCTCTGCACCTGAAAGTAGAACATAGCCTAAGGATGACAGAGAAGAATTAATGCCTTTGGTTTATGGTGTTTGAGAAGAGTACTAAATATCCCATGAACTGGCAAAAGAACAAATAAATGTGTCTTGGAGAAAGTGTGACTAGGGTGCTTCTCAGAATCAAAACTGATGAAGCTTTGTCTCACATCCTTTGGGCGAATTAGGAGAGGCCAGTTCTTGGTGAAGGATTCAAGCTTAGGAAGGAGGAATCTGTGTAAGAGAGGAAGACCCTCAACAAGAGGATTGGCATGGTGACTGTCACAATGGGCTCGAGTTGAGGATGGCATAATATGAAAGGAGCGGTGGTAATGAGGGTGGCCTAGTCTAACTTCTGCCTCCTTCATAAAGGCAAACTAACCCCATCAACAATGTCCACAGTGCCACACAAATAGCATCACCCAAGCACTCAGACATGCCACCCCACATGCGGCTGTACTTATTTTTCCCCAAGGATTAGATCCATTAGTTCATTGTTGACTCCTAACTTTACTCACAGTTATGGGATTTATTAGAGAAATAGGTGGGAGAGTGGCAGAGGCAAAGAATATCACACAATTCAAGTCCAGGTTTAGTCCAGAAATCCCAACAAATTAATCTCAGGTTAACAAAGCACAATTCCTCAATTAGTGACAGTATGGATTCAGTTCAGCAGCAGAGATGCAAGAGTGATTTCCTCAATCATTCAGCAAACTATCTCAGAGAAGTGATAAATCAATTTTTTCAGGTTTCAGTTCATCAAACAAAAACATTAACTGTGGCTATGTCTGCAACCTTTGGTTACACTTTGCCACAATCTCTTTACAGCAGTGCCACAGTTTCTTCACAGCAGTGCCATAGTCTCCACCTCCATTACCAGGGTACCTCAGAGTGTTAACTGAACTATAGGGCATCTATTCTTATCAATCTGGTTAAGTGCATTTATAACTGCAAAAATAGTAACTGGTATATACACCATATATTTGGAAGTAATATTTATAGAAAAGTACTTGTAGAAAATTTATTCCCAGGAAAGTATGTAGCTAAGTATATTGGCACACATAAGTGCTGAATTATTTTACATGAATCTAAGTATTCATGCATAAAAGCACCTGGGTTTTGCTCATTGGCAGAGAAGGAAAAGAAAATACAACCTTTCACAAATAATGGGTCCTCAATTTGATGCAATGTAAGCAGTTTTTCAGAGAATATTCCCTAAAAGGAACTGAAGATTTGGTGTATAGGTTTGAGAAAACTGATATGTACTTCTCAACACTAAACAAGATAATGAAGCCACATCTTAAATTTCTACCACAAAGAATTCAGTTGATTTATTACAGCAGAGGACACTCATCATATAGTGAAAGTGGAAACAATAAGCAATAATTTAGTGAGCATTAAATTAGGCTCACTAAAAATTATGTAACATTTTAAAAGATGGTTATTTAGATTAAATGCTCATGTAATTAAAATGCTGCTGCTGTGTTTGGGAGGAAAATTGTTATCTGAAAGAATCTATTTTTCCCATTTAACCTTGAATTACCAAATCAAGAACATAGTGACACTCAATGGCAAAACTAATAAAGCCCACATGTTACATTCTTAAGTCCCATCTATAAATGAAGTTGCTGTTTCCAAGGCATTCTAATAATACAATCCATGTTTCGGTTATTCTAGTCAACTGTGAATAAATGGACCCATTTTAAGTCTGATTGCACCAGCAGTATTAATTTCAGACTGTGTGTCTCCCTCCTTTCAGTTTCTCTATTGATTCGGGAGCGGGGGGGGGGGGGGGGGGGAGTGTACGAGAATGATATTTGATTAGAATGGAAGTGTATACTCCAGCCAATTTTGATATTTCATTTGCAAGTGGCTTCATGTAATGTCCCTCTCCTTTGATCTAATAATGAAAATGTGTCAGTATATTCTCATTACAGAATCAAGGTAAAGTAGACCAAGCCTCCTGGGGCCAGGGGGACTACACTTTGTGAATTTAAAGTGGAAATGCTATACTCCCAGAGCCTGGCAAGCGGTGTGTGGTCAACTTATCTTCTCTCTTCACCAATTGAACCAACTGAGAATATAAAAACAGAAGACACACAAAATTTGCCAGGGGTCCTGGTATTAAAATGGAAGAAAAAAATAGTGGAGAGAACAAGTAAACAGCAATGATTGTCTAGAAAGGCTCTGCTCACCACCAGATTATGCATAACCTGAGCCCTATGTTGTCTATTCACCTGCATTATCACGAATCCTCTGCCAAAGAACATCAGCGACTTTAAAAGAGTATTTTGAATACAAAGTCTGACATGGATTTGCACACATATTAGATAAATTGCTCAAAATATTTCCCTTCTAATTGACATAAAATGAGTTTGAATAATATTTCTAGAAATCTGACAACAAATGAACAGAGCTGGACAGCATCAAAATTCAAATATGCAAGCGAACTTTATTACCATTCTTAAATTCTAGCTGCTTTTGTAATTCTGCATATATCACTGATCAACTGATAAGGGTCAATTGAGGTTTATGGAACCAGAGGAATATTTTCACTATTTCAACAAAAACATACTTCAGGCAAAATGTTTTCGTCTAGCTTAGCCTTAAAAGTAGACTCATAAAAAAATAAAATAAAATAAAACAAAATTAGAATAGAATAGAATAAAATAGAATAGAATAGAATAAATAATAAAAAAGTAGACTCATGAGAACTTACATGACATATAATTAACACAAATAAATATCTTCAATAATATATACGTGGAATTTCTTAAAGATGTATCTTCAGAATTTGATAATTTATAACTAGCTAAGAGAACTCCTGATCATTTTAGATCACATGTCTAGAATATGAAATGTCAAAGGAAATTATGTACAGTAGTCCATCTTACCCAATTAGAGCCACCTCCGAAACAAAATAAGACATCAGAGCAACTGGGAAGAAGGATAAACAGTGAGTGGGTTAGCTGGTTTTTTACAGGGTGAAGCTGTAAGGCCTTTGATACCTTATGCAGACAGATTAAACAACAACAAACAGCTGCTGAAGTGAGGTCAGGTCTTCAAAACAGAAACTTTCTTCAGTTTTTACAATAATTTACAATCTTGCCCTACTGACCAGATTTTAGCTTTGATTCACCTATATTTCTGAAACGTGAGCTGAGAAATCTTACTAAAGGGAGGGAGGGAAAAAAAGGAGAGATTTCTCAGCACTTCCTCAGAGAAGCACCTTTAAAAGGGAAAGCAGGCAAGAAAGAGCGTGATGTCTTTCTGAGAGTTTGAGTGATTGAGATGCCGGAGGTACCAGAGCACATGTGGAAGGACACTGCTTAGAAACCCGTGGTTCTATCATTCTCCATGTCAGGGTATCCAAGAAGCTAAGCATAGTTGTAGTCGTGCTGACTTACATGGGGCAAAAACCCTGTGAAATGGTTTACTCCTCATCACAACAGTAAGTAGGTACAGGTATGCTCTTGCGTGCTTCGTTTCTCGGGTGGTCAAGCCCTGCAGTGGTAACTGGCGATGCCAGGTGCCATCAAGTCCACCCAGACTCATAGCAACCCTGGGAACAACACGTGTGAGTCTTGCCCTTTCCTGTCCTGCACCAGCAGCAGAGCCTCCTCTACGTTCAAATCTACGTTCGCAGTCACTAAGTCACTGCGTCAGTCCATGTAGTTGAAGACCTTCCACTCTGTAGTCAGACTCCATCGTGAAATATTCAAGAACACTTGGGGAAAATAGATGTTCTTTGATTTGTCACTTCTGATCCACTGAATTAAAATCTGAGCCTGTTTGAACTGAAAAGAACTTTTTTTAAAAAAAATTATTTAGGACAAAAACCAAAACAACCCAAACACCCCACAACATCCACCTGACCTTATTTAACTTTGAGCCATGCATTGATATCAACAGAAGAAAGCAGGGACTCAGTATCAAATGAAAACCTGTTAAACATCTTCTATCACAGGGTGTGTGACCTGATGGAAAAATTCAAGTTTCGTTCAAAAGTACCTTTGAGGTCAATGCTCATCCCAGCGTCTTTCTCAGCAGCTGCAGGTTTTCTCAGCCTGCTGCTTGAACAGTTGCTAATGAATGAAGATCACCCCAGCTGCAGCCCCTGCTCCTGCTCATTTACCCATCAGCATCTGCTTAAGCAGCGGGCTGGGGAAGCTCTGGTGCCCATTCCCCACAGCTGATGGGGCCGGTGGTAGGGAAGCCTCCTTTGCCAACAAGCCAAAGCATAAATCAACTCCAATCCTGACAAAAGCTATTAATCTTAGAAAGGGTGACTTATATATCACAGTGCCGGGAGACGGAGAAAAGCTATCCTTGACATTTATTTACAGGAAACAGGCTAAAGCTAAAATCTAATTGGCGTGCTAATTTGCACACACCCGTGGAACCCTCTAACCTCCAGGTTCCCCACCTCAAAATTGATAAGCCATAGGTTCTTCCTTGCCCAAACATCATCTGATGCTAGGAATATGCCTGCAGAGGAAATGAAAAACACACCTAGCAAGAAAAGCACTTTTACGACTTTTCTGGAAATGGGAATCTTATTATTTTTACTGAAAGCATTAAATTGGCTCATTATTAAACTTATCAGCAAAGGACTCATCCTCCAGCCTCAGTCAAACTGGATGACTTGAGATAAGTTGGGTACAGATAATGAGAAAAGTTGGCTGGAAACCACAAAAGAAGAAACATTCTTTTCTGAGGGTGTGCGTAAGCTTTAACTTCCCCAATGAGGCTCTGCTTTAAATCCTCTGAATATGGACAGAACACAGAGACAGGATGATTAGGCGTGAAAGTGTACTGACAAGAGGACTGTGGATGGAAACTAAGGTGGTGGTGAGATAGATGAGTCCTAACCAAAATAATCCACAGGAAATATGAACTGTTAACGCGATATTTGAATGTGTTTTGCACATCAGAAGTGCTACATGTATAGAGGCTGGTTCGTGAACAAGATATTACTGTTCTCTGCTGTGAGAGATTTTTAAATGGTATGACAAGTAGCATTCAAACAGATCCACCGAGGATGAAGTGTTAAGTACTTTACAGATAAAAGGCACTTCACAAAAAAATCACTCTAGGTTCTATAGCCATTATAGACTGAGCACAGCGCTTGGAATACACTCTTGGGCATATTAGAAACATATTAAATGGGATTTTTCTTAAGAAAAGTTTGTAGGCCATTATATAGATGTTATCCACACATGAAAAACAATTTCATAATTTAGGAAAATGTGTCTAATTAGGAAATCGGAATTTATTTTTTTAAGTCATCTTTCAGCCCCTCAATCATCTCTTTAAGTCACTGTGGAATAATATTAATCATTTCTCTTTGTAACACCATGATTTGTATCTGAAAATATCTTACTGAAGAGTAAGGTCGTAATTCCTATTACATTTATTGTGAAAATGCCAATAAAAACCTAACACCAAACCCACTATCACTGAGTTGACTCTAATTCCCGGCTGTTCTCCATCTTGTGTTGTGTATTTTTACATAAGTAGACTGCCCAGTTCTCCTCCCATAGAATGTCTAGGGGACTCAAACAATCAAACTTTTGGTTAACAGTCCAACATTTAATGCACAATGACGTAAGCACTTTTATAGAAATGACAATGGGATTATTAAATTTAAAGCAGTAACATTTAAATCAACATTTATGTCAAGCTCACATAAGGAAATACAGTGAAAACAAAAAATCAAATCAGACTCAAACTCCTCACAAAACAAGTAAGTCATTGCTATCATGCCAGAACCCATCTAAGGCGGAGTCTCCTGGGGTCATCTGAGAGGCTGGGCTTGCACAGTATTCACTCCCCCGTGGAGTCACTGGTGGATTTGAACCACCAGAGAGATCCCAACTTTTTTTACTAAGAGCACAACTTCCTGTAGAATACCCCACTAGAGCTCTCAATAATACACAATAGGGACATTCGTAGCAGAAAATCTTGTCATCCTCACATACGGTAAACATGCTCAGCCCAGTAAAATGTGAACATTCGTAAGGATTTTAGGTATTTAGCATTTAAACTTCAATACTTGTGTTTGTCTAATTGTCCACCAGAAAATGAACTCCATAAAAGGAAAGAAAATATTTACCTTCATAACTGACATACTTTGGACACGGTGCAAGGAGGGACCAGTCCTTGAGAAGGACATCATGCTTGGGAGGGTGGAGGGACAGCGCAGGAGAGGAAGACCCTCGATGACCTGGCTTGATTTAGTGACGGGAGTAATGGGGGTAGGTGTGTCAGAGACAGTGAGATTGGCACAGGACAGAGCAGCGTTTAGGGCTGTTGTTCATAGAATCGCTATGAGTCCCAGGCAACTCGATGGCACATAACAACAAATGCCATGTGCCACAGACTTGTATTCAACCCATTGATGATCGTCTAACAGGATTTCAGAGGCAGTAAGTTGCTAGACAGGAGATTGTCCATCTTTCTCCTTTGGACCAACTGGTGCATTAGAATCCTGTGCCTTTGGGATTGCAGTGAAGCTTTTTACCACTAGGACACCAGAGCTCAATTCCATCAGAAAACTTCCTTTAACTATCAATTAAAACCAATGTTGGTTTAGTAATATAGATTTTATTAGAGAAGATAGAGTATACCATCATACCTATACCCCTATCCATTCTATAATGTACAAATGGCTAGTATTATTATTTGTTATTGTTTACCATCAAGTCAAAGTCCACTCTGTAGTGAGTTTTCAGAGGCAGTAAGTTAGATGGAAGGAAATTGCCCATCTTTTTCTCACAGAGTAGCTGGTGGATTAGAACCACATACCTTTGCATTGACTGTACGATTCCTTAGCATTAAATCACCAGAGTTCCAAAGGCTAGTGAGTCATTATTTCAATCTAAAACTGAGATTTTTCTAATCCAGGCCATCCCAGTTCATTCAAGATAGTCTCTTTAGCCAAGATTTAGTTTTAAAATATGATCTGAGGAATACCTTTCTGGGTGTAATTTGAATGATTGGTAATAAGAAATTGTCCTTTCTCATTCGTAGAGTCCTGGTACTTGGTGTTTTCACATTAAGACTACTCAAGATGTTTGTTCAATCATGTGAAGCAAAAAACGAACCAGTGTTTAAAAGAAAGATGATGGCATTGAAAGGCTAAAGGTAGGTGAAAGAAGTATTATAAAGAACAAGAGTAAATGGCACTGTAACTTAAAGTAAATAGGAGGAGAAAATGGGAAAATTTAAGACGTTATAAACAGTTGTTATAATTTTGTACTCTCATTATTTTAATACTTTTTGAAAGATGTTTATAGAATTGGAATTCTTTGAAAAAGTTCTTCTTTGAATAAGGCAGTACTCCAGGACAAAATTACATGGGTCATTTTTCATTAAGGATCCTCCTAGATTGCAGAAAAAGAATATTTTCTTGTCAAAGATTTATTGTTCAAAATATCTTTCCTAACTGTTGTTTGACTGTTTTTCATTCTGGAATGTCAAAGGTTTATTTTTCTAAATTTCTTTTGAACTGTAGATTTACTATTTTGTGAAGAAATGTTTATTGGATTAAGGAAATAGAATTAGAATGGGATACAAGACCCATCCTACTAATGACCTATATAAGCTCATTAGAGCTTAATGCTAGCTGTCTTTTGTGATGCTTGTTTTTCTGGGATACAACATTCAGCTGTGCCTGGCCTATCCCTGAGTAGTCTCTGCAACACTGGCCTGCACCAATCAGTCATGTGAGTTATTTTCTTGCTAGCTTTGAGTCTCTGTGAGACCCTCCAGTGAACCACCAAATACAAGAGACATAGATCAGTGGGGAAACTGAATAAAGAAAGATAGCATGGCATGGCACAGCAGATCACACATTTGAGACACCATTGACTTTCTCCTTTTCATATATAGTCTGCTATGAATCTTAATAGAACATAATAGTAATGCATATTCCAACTTTATTGCCCCTAGAAAACAAATTCAAGACTAGAAGAATCATTATGGGAATTAAGGAAAAGATTTGTAAACTAAACTTTAGCTAAGAAGCTCTGGTGACCTAGTCATTAGTGAGTTATATGGTTAGCCCAAAGGTAGCACCTTTCTGGTGTTTCAGATCTACCAGCAATTCTATGAGTTGGTTCTGACATCATGACAGTGAGGTTTTTAAAAACTTTAGCATATTTAGATACTCATCATAATTTAGTTTCCTGTATTTTGTTGACACATGGGAAATACATTATCATGGAATGAAAGAAGGAAGCATATAGTTGTTGATCTTGTCGTCATTGTTAGATGATGTCAAGTATAACTCATAGCAGCCCAACGTACAGCAGATCTGAACCATGTCCTATCACGTGCCATCCTCATCATCCCTAACGCACTGGAGACCTTTGCTGTAGTCACTGTGTCAATCCACCTGGTTGAGGGTCATCATCCTCTGTTTGGCTGACCCTCCACCTTTCCAAGAACGATATCTTTCTCTAAGGAATAGCCTCTCCTAGCAATGTGCTCAAAGTGTGTAAGATGAAGTATTGCCATCATTGCCTCCAAAGACCACTCTGGTGACTCTTCTCCAAGACAGAACCATTTGTTCTTTGGCAGTCCACGGGACTTCCTTTCCTGTGAATTCCCCTATAGTGACATCGAGCCATTTCATGTCTAGACCATACATCTCAGCCTCTTCTTCTAGACCACACATCTGATCCTCTTCTTAAACAAAGCTTCTATTGACTAT
>NW_006399764.1:20913530-20920141 GCF_000299155.1 Elephantulus edwardii | reverse complement strand
AATTTTCCTACATTCATGGTTCTCACATTCCATGTCCCAATCACCAGTGTCTGCTTACAACTGTTCCTCTTCCTTTGTATTTCCATGCTTGAAAACTCAACCTCCTTTGCCATACAACATTTAGATAACAGAGATGGCAAAGGAGGTTGAGTTTTCAAGCATGGAAATACAAAGGAAAATACATATAATTTTAAATCAAATTTATTATTTCAGATTTAAATAAAATTTACAAGTGCAAGAGAGATCTTTCAACCACAGAGAACTCATTTCAGTGGTAGAAAGGATTCTCCATATTATGGATTATCTTTATTTTATGGAATAAAATATGCCAAATTAAAAAGAGGAAATAAGAAAGAATATGTGTTCGTGAATGAGAGAGAATCCTTTTTGTCTCTATGCTTGGCTTTATAGATGGTAAAAAAAAAAAGAACATCTGTTAAACCGTTGCTTTTATTATCTACGGTCTATGAGAAAAAGAATCTAATCCCTCGTTCCTAATGTTTACAGCATTTTACACCTTTAAACATTAGTATATAATATACCTAACACAATTTTATTATTATTCTTGGGATGAAATGAAACATTTCATGCTTTAGACAAATTTCTAATCTTATTAAACACAAAAAGCAACTGTATTTTTCCAAGTAAATTGGTCATCTATAAATGGCAAGCAAAGTGACCTATGTAACTTTTGGAAATCAAACTAGATCTGTCAAATGTTGATTGGTCTACTCTGAACTCCAGGGCATCTAGAGATCAGTAAGGAAGACAAGTGTGCTTGCTCGGTTGGCTACTGTCATGGCAGATGATGAGTTACTTTGAGTTATTATCTGTCTCTTTGAGAAGAGATAAATGGATTATGCACTGTGTCAGGGTCTTGTCATTTGCATAGGTGTGAAATATGCCAATTACTAATTTAAAATGTCTCTGAGCTTGAGACAGATGTACTCTTGCTTTCTATAAACTCCCCACATGTATTTCTGAGGGGAGACATGAGTCACATCCTTCATAAGTCTGATATTTTCTCAGGTGGGATAAACTCCAAAGTTTATCTGATGTAGAAAGACATGCATGGAATATGCTATTTTGAGGTTTAAATGGAGTAAATGATGCAATCTTAAAGTTTTTCAAGTTTGTCACGTGTAAGTTTAAGTCCCTGGAAAAGAATTTGCCAGCGTATATATCAAAACTTGTTATTCTCTAGAACCAATATGCATTTCAAATTCATTTTAACTTTTAATGCTTACTGTATTTTTGTCTTGAGTTTATACTAGTTGTACCTTAGAATGTTGGATTGAAGCAATAGCTTTATGATTATACTGTTGTTGTTGTTGTTGTTATGTGCCATTGAGTCGCTTGAGATTATACTGTTATGTGGGATAAATAGGCTTGAATATGCTAAAAAGCTATTCTTTCCACTGTAGGCTTCTCACCACCCCCAACAAAGAATAATTCTATGCTCTCATACTTTAAACCACTTCATCTAATTTGATAACACAATGAAAGTCTTTCCTGAAACAACCCTGAACGTCATACATTTATTCTTTACTGAGATGCTGCAAGTGGTGGTAATACACGGAAGATAGCAACAAACACTACACGGTTGAATTCAGGCAGTACATGGATTGTGAAAGTCCAACTTGAGGAAAACGTGAACTTGCCCTTTAATGCTATGTAAATTTGCCCTCATTTTGAAACTACTGAACCAAGCCTGACTCACAACAAATACTTTATCACAATTATCTTACTGACTGCTTGTGATTTTTAAGTGATTTTTAAATCATTGAAAAGGCTTTGAGCCTTTATTAGGATTAGGGTACAGTTGAATCAGGAGTCATCTAAGTTAACTGGCAAAATATAGCTTATAAAGAGAATATTCTACATTCTAGTTGGCTGAGTAAGGTGGCCTAATGGACAGGGAATCATGCTGACACCCAAAGGTGGGGGCTCTCTGGTGGTTTGGAGCTATCTACAGCTCTGTGGGAGACGGGGTTACAATCTACTTCCCTGAAGACCTGCTGGAGTGCTAGCTGTGACTTGGTTCTGACTGAATGACAGCCAGTCAGTGAGTGAGTGAGGAAGTGAGTAAGTGAGTTGGCTGAGTAACATCTCCATCTTATTAGCTTTTGAGCAACTATCTATGATGTACTGATTGATTCCTTCTGAGTTGTCAGATAGGGGCACAACCTAAACAACAATAAAAAGACTTCACAAAACCAAACCACTCAAGGAAATAATTAGTCAAAAGGGCAAATTATTCTGTATGAACTCCAGTGTCCTATAACATGAGACCAGGGAGGTCTGATGATAAGTCACCACTATTGACCACTATGACCAAATCACAATAGAAGGCTCTGGTTAAAAATGAATTTAACAACAAAACAAAACAAAACAAACCCCCGCCAAAAAACTCAGAAGGACCAAATAAAAGCTAAAACATGAAAAAGTCCAATCTTACTAGTTTTTGAAAGTGTCAGTAGGAATTCTCAAGACTACTGCTCTGACTACTTCTAACTAAAACTATAAACATTCTCAGAGGTCACATTCCAGTCAAATAATAGAGAATAAAGGAGATGTAGTCCATCGGTTGGCATATTCCAACTGAAAGATGGAGCCCTGGATATACTCACCAGCATATACCAGGATATTTAGAGGACAGCTGCCTGGCCAGCTGATGATAGAAATCTGTAGGTATTCCCAGTCACAAGAAAAGTGATACAATTAATATCACATGCAAGCAAAATACTGTTGAAGATCATTCAAAAACAAGTAGAACCCTATATAGACAGAGAACTGCCTGAAGTTCAACAAGGGTTTGGAAGAGGCCATAGCACCAGGATATCATTACTGATATCATATGGATCCTAGCTGAAAGCAAAGAATGTCAGAAGAATGTCTATTTATGCTTCTTTGACTCTGCAAAGGCATTTGATTGTGTGGATCATAACATCTTAAGGCCAATGATGAGGAGAATGGGAATCCCAGAACACTTAAATTGTGCTGTTGTCAAACCTATACCCAGATCTGTGCAAGAGAGCATGGTCACACTACTAAGAAAGTTGTGTATTGGGGTTGTATCCTCTCTCCATAATTATTCAATGTGTATGCTGAGCAAATTATTTACAAATCTGGACTCTGTGAAGAAGAATGTAACATTAGCCTTGGAGGAAGGTTCATCAACAGCCTCTGTTATGCAGATGACACAACCTTGCTTGCTGAAAGTGAGAAGGACTTGAAGAGCTTGCTTCAAAATATCTAAGACTACAACTTTTGATATAAATTATAACTCAATATCAACAAAAGAATTCTCACCACTGATTCAAGCTATTGTATCTTTAATTGCTTGGTATGAATTTGAAAGTGAGACAGTGTATAAGGAGGACAGGAGAAAAACCAATGCTCTTGAGCTAGGGTGTTGGAAAAGAGCACTGACTATCTCATGGATTGTCAGGAAAACAAGTAAGTATATCTTAGAGAAAAGTCAGGGTGATGCTCAGAAACAAGGATGGTAAACTTCATTTCATATATTTTTGGGATGTTGTCAGGAAAGTTCAATCTTAAAAATGGACATCATGCTGGGGGAAGTGAAGGGTCAGAGAAAGACCCCCCAAAAGATCCATTGTAAGTATAACAAGGGGCTCAAACGTGGTCGGGTGGGTGTGGACAGAGCCAAGATTCAATATCTTGTTTTCAGGGTCTCCAGAGAGTTCTGGTGGCCTGTTGTGGTTGTTATTTGTCATCGAGTCTCTTGCAATTCATAGAGACGCTATGTACAAGAGCCTTAAACCCTGCTCTATCCTGTGCCAATCGCACTGCCTCCAACTCACCCATCCTGATTACCCCATTCTTCTCAGAGTCAGCCACAGTTTGTTATGATCCAAACAGTCAAACACCTTTGCATAATCAATGAAACACAGATAGACATTCTTCTGGTATTCCTTGCTTTCAGCTAAGATCCTTCTGACAATAGCTTCAATATCCTCAGCACCACAACCCGTTCTAAACCCAGCCTGGATTTCTGGCAGTTCTCTGCTGGTGGCCTAGAGGTAAAAAATCGCACTGCAATTTCAAAGGCACACAATTTGTCGCCACAAGCTGCTCAGTGGGAGGAGGATGGACGATCTCCTTCTATGCAGTTAACGGGCTCTGAAAACCCTGTGTGGTCAACTGTGGGGCGATGGTACTCAACAACAACAACAACAGCAACACGAGTCATAGTGACAGTAAACTGGACAGCACCTAAAAATAACAACATTGAGATATACTAATCTCTCATTTTTCTGGACAGGTCACTCAGAAAATGCTTTATCTTTAATGTTTAAGGGTAAATTTTTCTTGAATTTGAACCTCCAATAAATGTTATTTATATTACGAGTAAGAGAACAATGAATGGTTCAAAACTGGGAAGGGCGTACGCCAGGGTTGTATCCTATCTCCAAACCTTTTCAACCTGTATGCAGAGCAGATTATTTGGGAAGCTGGGCTCTATGAGGAGAAATGTGGGGTCAAGATTGGTGGATGATTTATCAACAATCTGCGTTATGCAGATGACACAGCCCTGCTTGCTAAAACTGAGGAGGACCTGAAGCACCTGCTGCAGAGGGTCAAGGACTGTAGCTTTCCATATGAATTGAGGCTCAATGTCAGGAAGACAAAGATTCTCACCACTGGGCCAATTGACAGCATCAGGATGGATGGTGAAGATATTGAGATTGTGCACAGCTTTAGTTTGTTTGGCTCCACAGTCAACACTCTTGGCACCACTAGCCAGGAAATTAAAAGACGTATTGCAATGGAAAAGTCTGCTGTTAGGGACCTCTCCAGGGTACTGAAAAACAATGGTGTCTCTCTGGAGACTAAGGTTTGTCTGATACCAGCCATGGTCTTTGCAATCACTTGTTAGGCATCAGAGAGTTAGACAATGACTAGGGAGGATAGAAGGAGAGAATTGATGCCTTTAAGCTGTGGTGCTGGAGAAGAGTATTGAGGGTACCGTGGACTGCTAGGAAAACAAACAGATTCATCCTGGAAAGGGTTAAACCGGGTGGCTCCTTGGAGTTAAGGATTCTGAGGCTCCGACTAACATAGTTTGGATATGTTGTAAGGAGAGACCAGTCCTTGGAGAAGGACATCATGCTTGGTATGGTAGAGGGACAGTACAGGAGGGGAAGGCCCTCTATGAAGTGGAATGATTCAGTGACTGGGGTAATCAGGATGGGTGTGTAGGAGACAGTGTGATTGGCACAGGACAGAGCAGAGTTTAGGCCTGTTGTACACTGTGAGTACAAATAGTATGTCACTATGAGTCACAAACAACTCGACGGCACATAACAACAACAACAACACATAATACCCTATAGTCCCTTATTATGTGGAATTTATAAATGATATAGACAGTGAATTATACAATAATAAGATGGAGAAAACAATTTTTTCACATTCTCATCTCACAGCTGATATGATATCTTTCTATAATAAAATAAATGAAAACTTTTTTTAAGCTTTCATGAAAGATTTCAGTTTGGCTACTTTTGCCTTCCTTTTGACAAATTTGAATGGAAGAATGAAGATAGAGTGTCTGCTTCTGTTATTTTTACTGGTAAGTGTTATAGCAGGCTGTTCTGCTTTTCTGTGGTAGCTCCTTGATCATATTGCCAACTAATGGTAAATGGTTTTGTAACATAGCTCCGGGAATCTTTAATGAAAGATTAATCTAGAATACTTGACTTCTACTTTCTCAATGATTTCTATAAGCCATTTAATGCTCAACAAAATACTGTTTTAGGTAAAAACAAACTTGAGTAGATTTTATTTCCTATTACTTCACCCTAAATAATATACTGTTCTATTGACATTATTCTCCCTCCTAGGGACATTTCAGAGATGTGCTAATTCATTTAAATTAAAGAATTAGGATAATACTTATTATTTCATTGAGTCATGATTTATTGAGTTCACTGTCACGTACTTGAAAATGTTTATGACCCGGAGGATATAGCAGTGGAAAAAATGAACCAAAGTTCTCAGATTTAAGTCCTAGCAATGAGAATATTTTACTTAATTTTGTGTATTTGCAATGGCATTTACTTACTACCTGTGACATTTTAAGGATTATTAACCTGGTTTTAAATTTTCTAACAAAAAAATAGTTAAAAATATCTTACTTAGTTTACATTACACTCAAGCTTACCTTTACCCTTTAGCTAGATTTTGATATAATGCTACCATTCTAAAATCATTATATTAAGGAAAAAATACAACTTCTCTTAAATGATAAACCTATATTTTAATAATTTAAATTTGATATTTTTTACAAGGCTCACATATTTAAGTAAATAAAATAATTTCTTGGATTAAAAATACATAATTTACTTTTCATGAAGAGTAAAACAAAATCAAAGTTAAATTATATATAAAAATAGAATTGTTGATGCTGTTATGTTCCATTGAGTCAGAATCGATCCTCTGGTAGGTTTTTAGAAGCAGTTAATTGCATGGGAGGAGATATTCCATCCTTCTCCTGCAGAGCAGCTGGTGGAGCCAAACCATGTGCCTTCGGGATTGCACCTTGGCTTCTTGCAACTAGATTACTAGTGCTCCCTGGTAATTAT
>NW_006399764.1:20858838-20913245 GCF_000299155.1 Elephantulus edwardii | reverse complement strand
TTAAAAGCTTACTTTTTTCTTTAGGGTTTGGGATTTTTTTTGGTTTTTGGGTTTTTTAGTTTTTTTCCTTTTACTGAAAAAAAGGAGAAATAATACCAGAATCTCTGTTATCCAGAGGGGATGTTGTTGTTGTTGTTATGTGCCGTAGAGTCAATTGTGACTCATAGCGACCTGTGTACAAGAGCCCTAAGCCCTGCTCTATCCTGTACCAACCTCACTGTCTCCAACAAATCTACTCCTATTACCCCAATCACTGAGGGTAGAGGAACAGTGCAAGAGAGGAATTTCCTTGATGAGATGGACTGATTTAGTCACTTGGGCAACGGGAATAAGTTTGTCAGAGACAGTGAGGTTGGTACGTGATAGAGCAGTGTTTTGGGCTCTTGTACATAGGGTCACTGTGAGTTGCAAGTAACTCGACGGAACATAACAACAACATTGATTACTTTTGATTGTGTCAATATCTGTTCAGATAACATCATTTCTATCTATGTTCATCAGAAATGTCTGCAACTAGGCTTCAAAATAAAGTTCAAAGTTTCCTATTCTAGAGGAGCACAAATAAGAATTAATGATTTCCTATGAAAGTCAATGATGTCAATGTAGAGACTAAGATGTGCCTGATTCAGGCCCTGGTCTTCGTAATTTCTTGCTATTCATCAGCGATCTGGACAACGACTAAGAATGATACAAGAAGTGTTGATGTCTTTTGAGTTGTGGTGCTGGAGAGACGTATTGAACATACTGAGGACTGCCATGAGAGCAAACTGATCTGTTCTGGTGAGGGTAGAATGAAGGTTTTCCTTGGGGGATAGGATTTTGAAGCTCCGTCTCACATACTTTGGGCATGCTCTTGGGAGTGATCAGTCCTTGGAGAAGGACATCATGCTTGGAAGGGTAAAACGCAGCACAGGAAAGGAAAAATCCAATGAGATGGATTGACACAGTGACTGGGGTAATGGGAGTAAGTGTGTCAGACAGGGCGATTGGCTCAGGATAGGGCAGGGTTTAGAACTATTTTACATAGGATTGCTATGAGTTGCAGTTCACACAATGGCACAAAGCACCAAGAACAGCAATTACCTAAATGGGAGCTCAGTGGCCTCACTTATAGCCAGTTTCGCTGCTAACCTAAAAATGGTGCTTTTCTGGTGAATCAAATCCAGGAGCTATCGTGTGGGAGAAGGGTGGACGATGTCCCTACATACAATTTATGAATTACAGCTTCTGAAAATCTGCCAAAGAGTCAGCTCTGAGTCAGTTTCAACTCAATGCCAGTGAGTGAGGGAACTGCTTAAAAAGTAAAAAGAAACATTAAATACCTTATGTTTGTGTCAATGAAAGCGTAAGTTTGCTACTGAGTTTTCTCTGTCTCATATGACTTCAAATGTAACAGAGTACACTGTCGCCTGATTCTGAGCTATCTTCATGATCTGTGGTATGTTTCACTAAATTGCTTTACTATTATGTAAATTTATAACATTTCAAATGTCTCTTCTTTTCCCTGACCCTCTTCGGTTGATCTTACCTGTGCTAAAAGTATATTTCAAAGACATACTTTGACCAAGTACAATATTTGGCAGTTTGCAAGGAGTTAGCCTATTGAAGGTCAGCATAGTAAATTGGCTTGAAAACTTTTGCCAAGGATGATCATTATTAAAATGAATTATCAGAGCTACCCTTCAATCTTAACCATGAATTTCACCATAAAGTATTAATGCTAGCCAACCAAATGTGTAAAAAAATTTAAAAAATTACACCTAGGATTCAAAGGTCACAGGTTTAAAATATTAAAGTTTGAACGATAAATATTATACAGATTTTCATACTAAAATTTCAAGAGTGTATCAGGAAAGCTGGATTAAAAATAAAAATGCTACAAAAAAGCATTGCCACTTTTTCATAAATAAATATCTGCCAACCGTAGACTTTACTATGCATGGTATTTGTTTCCTTTTGTTTTCTATAAAGGATTCATACTACTAGTAAAAGTTCCAAGTAACTACCAAGATTTATATTCTATATTTTGTTTTATACACACTTTTCTTTCATTAGTGAAAATATTGCATGAAAAAAGTGTCCTATGCTATCTTTGTGTGGGTCACTATAGTTGATGCTGTGTGCCATTGAATCAGAATCAACTCACAGTTGATTTTCAGTTGTTTTCAAAAGCAGTAAATCAGACAGAAGGAGGAACTTTCCATGTTTCTCCCTCAGAGCAGCAGGAAAAGTCAATCTGCATGCCTTTGGGGTTTCCTCTCCCTGAAGAACATATAGCTGCAGTTATTATTTTATTTTATGAAGGAATTTTTCATTTTCTTGATATATATCTATGGACCTTAAGTAGTTTGAAATGAGAATACAGTCATCTACTAGTTCTTTTGAGAATTAACAGAGAGTTAAAAATGATCGCAATCTATGTTTTGAGGAGACAGTATAGAGTTATCTAAATATTGACTTGATTTGGAATGAATCTTCTCATAAACATTGTGTGCTGTTGTGTCAGGACCAATCCATAGCTGATCCCCTAGTGGGTTTTCAGGGGCAATAAATGGTCAAATTCTTAGCTGTTCTATGTCTTGATTCTTTATCTTTTAAGGCTTGCCTTCCATCATTCCTTCACTTTCTAGCTCCATTGTTTTAGTTCTTGAGATGCCTTAATTTCTGAGCAAATGGTTCAAGAACAGTGTAATGAAAAACAGATATGCAATATTGTGGGGGCTATAATAAACACATAAATAAGTGTAAAAGTTCATCTATGATAATTTTACTATTATGTTATGTAAAATACTTAAGAGCTTATGATATGTTACTAGGTCAATGTGTAAGTAGTGAATTGAAACTCTGGGAAAGTTTGAGATTATTTAAAAGTAGAATAAAGTGGGGCAAGATTTGAGCATAAGTGATTAATTGCTGCCTTCAGTGACTCATTTAGACAATCAGTAGAGGAAGATAGCCTACCTACATTTTGTTTTCTTTTTAGTCTCTGTTATTAAATTTATGATCAAACGGGGACACAGTGGTTTCTTCTCGGAAGAACAAATGGCTGTCAAAAATTAATTTTGTAAGATTACTCCCTTAATACAAGTCATTTTCCCATTGTATGTTCTCCTGTCACCCTAAGGGAGGAAGAAAACATTGGCTTTTTGCTTCTCGAAGGGTCTAGAATGTAGAGCAAAACAGCACATCAACTATTTTAGCTCCAACATCTTTTTGGACTTGGGTATAAAATGGTTCCTCTTCATTCTCTTTCCCATTGCAAATCATGTTGCATTACATAATACCATAAAGCTCATCAGAGACTACCTAATGAATCCAAATATAATAGAGATGTAGAATCAA
Source organism: Elephantulus edwardii (assembly GCF_000299155.1). Classification (NCBI taxonomy): domain Eukaryota; kingdom Metazoa; phylum Chordata; class Mammalia; order Macroscelidea; family Macroscelididae; genus Elephantulus; species Elephantulus edwardii. The sequence goes on along the minus strand of NW_006399764.1, from coordinate 20,909,903 downwards.
CATGCTCCAAAACTCACCAACATTAAAAATGTCCCAGATTTGTATATGCCATAACATTGACAAATTCTTAAGGAAAAATTAAATGCTTTTGTTCTTGTAATTGGGATCCAAGTAAATGGAATTTCCAAAGTTTTAAGTAAAAACTCAGAGAATTTAAAGTTCTCAGAAAGCTTTGGGATTTGGGGTTTTTTTGTTTTGTTTTGTTTTGGTTTGCCCCCCTCCCCCCCACTAGCCAGTATAACAACAACAACATACTATATTGGTTGTTTGAATTTAAGCCTCTTGTTTAGAGTCAACAAGCCCTTTTGGAGGGTCTTTCTCTTTAAAAGTTGGTTGTCATATTTTGTAGGACCATTCTTCCTAGTGGTCCTGCACTCTTCTGTCAATTTGGTAACCTGGGCTTGCTGTGATGCTTACTTACCCTTGTTTCATTCTGGTGTCAAATGCCATATTGGTTACCCATGGTGGACGGTGTTTGGTGAAGCTCCCAGTTTAAGATAAGACTGGACACAGGAGTTGCATCCGTTTCCTAATTCACATGCCTCTGGAAACTCTATGAACTTTGAGGAATGACAATAGTTATAGAAAGTCTTCAACGCTTTTTTCACAGGATCACTATGAGTCATGCTCAACTCAATGGCTATCAACAACAACAACAACAACAAATTTCATGAAAGGAGATAATCTATCATTCTCCCTCAAAACAAGTGATGGATTTGAATCATGTGCCTTTGTTATTGCAACACAGGCTATTACCAGTAGGCCACCAGAGTCCCCTTTTATTTTAACACACAGAGAAAAAGTAAGATGGAAGAAGCCACTCCCCAAATCTCTACTGCTACATTCATTCATTAGGTCCGTGCTGTATTGCCATTGTTAGGTGCCATCAAACTAACTAGGACTCATCAAGTCCCTTTGAGCCCGGCTCTGAACCTTGTCCCATCCTGTGCCATTCTCATGATTTCTGTTACGCTTGAGCCCACAGTTAAGATCACTCTGTCAATCAATCTTGGTGGAGGTCTTTCTATCTTTCTCTGACCTCCACCTTTCCCAACATGATGTCCTTTTCCAAGAACTAGCCCCTCCTGACTAGAAGAACAAAGTTCATGAATTGAATTTTCACTTTCATTGCCTCTGAGTACCTGAGTGCATTTCCTCCCAGTTAGACCTTTTCACTCCTTTGGAAGTCCATGGGATATTCTATACTCCTCTCCAACACTGCAATTCAGCATCGGTTCTTTTTCAGTCACCCTTATTTCTTGTTCAGCTTTCAGATGCAAAGCAGGAAGTAGTTAACACTCAACAAGTGTTTAGTGTTTCTTCTGTCTTGCCAAGCACTCTCATAGAGTCTTGAAGACAAGAACAAACAAGCTATACCCTCATGTAGTTTACAGGAAGAAACCTCTGTCTGTTAAATTCCAAGAGAACTTTCAATTCTATAGAAAGTTTTAAGAAGCCTGATTTAGTTTTCTTATTCCAAATTTCTTACTCTATTTCCATTTTGTTTAGCAAGCAGTAAACTTAGCTGGACTAATAGTGATCCTGTACTGTCACATTAAATAATTCTTATTCAGAACATAGAGGTCACTGTAGGAAGTCCCTCAAAAATAGTTCCCAAAGGGGAACATTTAGTTATGTCAGTAATAAAAGTAACATTTTAATCCTCATCTGCCTTGTTACAACTTATATTCTTTCTTGTTTCCAACCTTAGGTGGGAAAAATAATGCTGTGTTGATTGAACCTCTTTGGAATGTTGCTATATGTAGCTTAATTAAGTAAATAGTTATCTTGCTTAAACATTTTGCTTAAGCATTCGGAAAAAATATCTCTTCCCACTTTTCTGCAAAGGAATAGTAATGAAACTGACATTTCAAGAAACAATCAAAGATGCTAACATTTCACTTGTTCACTCACTCTCCAAATGCATTGATTTTGAGTTTTTGCTATAAAAATCTTAAAACAGTCTGGTCCAAAGGCAGTAGTAACGTTAACAAAAACTATCAACATTAGTGCAATTAAAGTTGTCATACAGCCCCTCACTGCTGAATTTGATTGGCTTATAAAAATCCAATTTAAGAATTTGTCACTAGGGGCCGGAGCAAAAAAAAAAAAAGAATTTGTCACTAAATACTAGATAGCAAGAACGTCCCTTTTTACTTTTCCAGAATATAACTTTGTGCATACTAAGCATGTGGACATGGCTACCCTTTATGTCATCTCGCTACTTTTATGAAATCTCTGAGAAAAATGAATTAAACAACTGAGAATACACAGAAGATATAATCTATTTGCTCTTAATTGCCGTGAATGACGAGTATGAGATAGAACCGTTGTGGGCTAGTAAGCTTTCTTTACTTCCTTAGAAAATATGGTGATTAAGAGGAAAAACTGAATCCAGACATGAATCACAAATGAAGGGGGTATAGTTGTCACTCCTGATTTGTGGAAAATGAATTATGATTGATTAATTTTATGTCTGTAACAAATTAGAACAAGGAAGCAAGACAAAGTAGAATTCTCATTAGAGCATAACTAAGATGTTACAAATTAAATCTTTGTAGAAAGAAGAAATTAATTTGAAGTATTTATATCACAGCTGAAAAATTCTGGAAATCAATTTCTATGAAAGGTCACATTATATGCTTTACATAAGGCCATAATAACCTTTAATTACATATGATCAGCAAAAACATATATCCTGTATAGGAGCAGGTAACGATTTTGTTCTTATTGTTAGAGGAAACCAAGTCAACTATGACTCTGAGTGACTTCTGAACAATATTTGAACCTAACATTATCCTTATAATCTGTGATATGCTTGAGTTCATTGTTTAAGACATTATGTCAGTCTATGTATCTTGTTGAGGGCTAAATTTTTTGTTATTGTTGTTTTGTGCTGTATAGTCAAATATGAATCTCAGTAACCCTGTGAACAAGGGACTTGAACCCTATTCTATCCAGTGTCATCCCAATTTTCTCTGACATACTTAAGCCCATTTCTGCCGACACTGTGTCTATCTTTCTTGTTGGAGGTCTTCCTCTCTTCCACTGACCATCTCTCCAACGTGATGTCACTTTCCAAAGAATAGCCTCTTCTAGCAACATGTCTAAAGTATGAGAAATGAAACGTCATCGTCTTCCCTCCAGCAAACACTCCGGTTGTACTTTTTTCAAGATGAATTTGATGTGTTTTTGTGGTTTTTTTTCTTTTTTTTTCCAGTCCGTGTGATGCTGATCAAAATCCCACAAGGAAGAGGCTTAGCAGGGTGGGGTGAAATGAGAGGAGCTTGATCTCCTGCACTCTTTAATTCTCTAATCCAAATTTCTCAGTAATATGAGTAAATCTAGCAATTAGCAATTCTACAGATAGATGTTTGCTAGTCTTTCTGCAATAGAAGAGTTGAATTATATAATCTGTACAGTTTCTTTTAATTTGTTTCTCTTGTAGATTAATATTAATTACTGGTATACATATTTCTATTAAAGAATATAGAAAAATCCTTATTCACAAAAATGCTACTTCAGTAAGCAGTACCTGTGTGTATTATTCCTTTTGATGAAAATATTACTGCATACTTGATAGACTGTAATTGTGGATATAATTATTGTGAAAGATTGAGTTCTTAGCCATTTTGGAGTTATTTTTTATTTTTTTAAAAAATATGGATATAATATTCTTGAATAAAATAGAATAATATAATTTTTCCTAATATCTCCCATTATGTAGCTTCTTGTATTTTCTAACTTATTTATTTTTAGATCTAACTAGGTAGACAAGAATAAGTATTGATATTGTTTTGTTAAGAAGGAAGAAATGGAGAGTCTTAGAAATGACTGTAATCTCTCTGGGTCAAAAACTGGAAAATGACTGTCTTAGGACTTACACAAGCCTTCTTGCCCAACTATTCCCCTATGATCAAAAACACTGGTTAAACAACTTAAAAAATTGAAGACAAATTCATGCATAATCTCATTTTTGTGGCTTAATCATATTTTCCTCTCTAGTATTCTGCTTATTTTACTATAAACAGATATTTTAGGCCAATGATATAATTATTTTTTTCTTTACTCAAGGTGTCATGAGCTTTAATTAATTACTAATAGACATATTACAAATGCTTTTACAATGTATTGATTAATCCATTCATTCATAATCAATGAATAATCAATAATCAAAAAGCTATAATCAATACTAATTTATCTACATTGCAATTCATTAATTCATCACTACATATTGATTTATTAATTCATAGCAAACATGGACAAGTTAATTGCTATTTATCTACATTGCAATTCATTAATTCATCACTACATATTGATTTATTAATTCATAGCAAACATGGACAAGTTAATTGCTATTTATCTACATTGCAATTCACAAATTCATCACAACATATTGATTCATTAATATTGTGATCACCACTGGGATCCCAACTTGTCTCCTTCTTTGGCCTCTCATGGCCACTTGTGCAGTCAGGGTCCTCGGCTAGTTCAGCAGTTCACAACCACCAGTGTGGCCAGGGTCAGCAGCTCACAGTCATCAGTGTGCCCAGAGTCTTCAGCTCTGGAAATAGCCTTTGTGTCTTGGGCTCTGAAAGTCTTTTGGTCTTTGGCTCTGAAAAGAACCTTTGGGTCTTCAGTGCTCAGCTCACTGTCTTTGGCAGAAGTGAGTGTTAGTTGGGATTCCAGAGCTTACGTACTTTTGGGTTTTTACGTTGATTTGACCCATAACATTCAAACTTTGGGTTTCATTATATTCACCCAATAATATTAAGAATAACAATATTCAAACTTTGGGTTTTACCAACCATATAAGTTTCAAAGCAAGTTGTATAACCAATCATATTAGTTCCAAAGCAACATGAGTTTGACCAATCATGTTCTATACCAATTGTGTTTCTTTGATAACATGGGCAGTGACAAGTCACAGTTCCTTATCAGGGATCTACCCATGTTGTGGCCAGTGGGGCCTCATGGCTACTAAGGGCCTCTTTGGACATGTTAAACTGTTTAGTATATTTTTTTTCACAAATATTCTTAACATATTTTCTTACATATAACAAAGCAAATCCCTACACATTTCTTCTTATTTCTAACATATAACAAAGCAAATTCCTACACATTCCTTATTCTTTTTTTTACATTCCTTATTCTTATTTCTAACAAATATTTTTTATTTTTATTTCTAACATAAAACATAGTAAATTTATTGTATTTTCTTATACTTAAACTGATCAGAACACAAAGCAAGAGGAATAAAGCATGAACAAAATGAAAAGCCATTTAAATTTTTAGAAACCTGCTTATTGTTACTCTTTCTTTGTTTTTTGGACACTCTTACTCAGCATCGTATTAATGATTTGTACTAGTAGGAGCTGTCATTAGGTCATGAAGAATATTTTTCCCAAAAACATTACTTGGAGGAGTAAAATGCTTTTATAGACTAATAAATGGAATGATTCAACATATTACAGTAGTTATTTTTAAATACACAGTTATTTTCTAAAAGCTATACAAATTTTTAAAATATATTTATTGTTCTGGTAATGACTTCAGTACAATAACATTGTAGGAAGAAATAAATAACCTGGAAACAATAAAGGGTCACCTATAGTGCCAACTTGACATTATAATGATATTAAATATTATATTATTTCCCAATTATGTGCTAGAATCTTAACACCTGCACTGATGGCTACAATTCTCTTTGAAAATTGAGTTTTATTTTTAATGTTAATTAAATTGAACTGGAGTAGAATGTATTATAAATCTAAGGAGTTCTGAGTTATAAAAAATAGCAGATTAGAGGCAGAAATTTTAAAAATTTGGTAAAGAATCCCAATCTATAAGCCAAAGGACCATGAAAAACTTAGGTAAATTTTTCAAGTAAATAAAATAATAAAGTTATTCAACATTCATTTTATTTGGATTAATAGTGCCCAGGGAGGCAGTTGTCTAGAAGTCAAACCGTGTGTTGCATTTGAAAATTTCCTTCAAATGATCTCTTGAAAGTGTTAATATGCAAAGATGTTAAATTTTTGGATGAAGTTGCATATAACTTAAGCTTTATTTTTTGCAGTTGACTCATATGAATGTAAAAGTTGGACAATGAACAAAATCTTAGCATAATTAATATCTTTGGGTTATTATGTTAATGAATAATACATTATATATGATAAAGTGCCAAAAGAACAAACAGATCTTTCTTGAGCCAGAAAGCACTTTAAGAATGAGGATTATATATAAAAAAAATCAGGATTATAAAATTTCATATCATGTATGTTAGTCATGTTATCAGGAGGATTAAGTCTCTGATAAAGGACAGCATTCTTGGTAGAAGATCAGCCAAAAATAGGAAACCCATTGGAGATAGATTGACACAGTGAATAAAACTTTGGGTTCTGGCGTAGCCATGATTATGACGATGGTTGAAGACTGGGCTAAGTTTCATTCTGTCGTACCCAGGGTGACTATGATTAGGAAACTCCTTGACTATCCAAGAGAAACAAACTCATTAACAAAGGCACCTATCTGACATTTTTCATCAATAAGGAAAGCATCAATCAACCATTAATCTGACTCATATTTCCACTAAACTTTGAGAAAATAGATTCTATTTTCTTACAGTAGCAATAAGTAACAAAGAAAAGTGGGCAGGCATATTTGCTAATATTTTTGTTCTATTGAGTAAAAGACCCTCAATGAGTGAGGCTGTAACAGTGAGCTTGGGCACAGTAGAGATTGTGAGGATGACAAAAGGCAGGTCAAAGTATTAATCTACTGTTCACAGGGTCACTATGAGTCATAGTCAATTTGATGGCACTAACAACAACAACAACAACTTATATTGCTACATAATCATCTGGCATACATCCCATAGAGAAAAATCCAAATAATTTATTAATTCAAGAACATTTGTTTCCAATGGAAATGAGATGTTTTAACTAACCATTTCCATATTTTGAAATATTCAGATAAATTTCATTAAAAATATTCAGATAAATTATCCTTTGTGTCATGAATTGAATATGCTCCCATATCTCCCCTCAAATATGCATTTACCTGATTAGGCCATGTTTTGCCATATGTTGAATGTAATCTATAATATGGCAGTTATGTAATGTTTCTCCATAGTCTGATGTTGTTTTTGTTAAGTGCAATCGAGTCGTAGGTGACTCATAGCGACCTTATGAATGAAAGTCCTTGACAGCTATTTATGGAAGAGGTCACCACTCCCTCTTCCAAGCTTGTTTTAGCTGGGGAAAACCACTAAACACTGTTCTTCGTGGGTAACCATTATCACATTTGATGGGTCAGTGTCACAGTGTTCAGCTTCACAGCGACCACACGTTGCCTCTGTACGGCAAATGGACACACCAAGGCTATACAACCTAGAAGAATGTTTCACCAAAAACAATTAAAGACAGGCCTTATGGCCACAGATTAGAGTCCTCCACCTGTAGTGTGGTAGCATCACTTTCAGTCCAATAGGCCACCTGGTCTCTGAACGAAAGTCCTCTACAGTTGCATGACTTTCATCCTTTCTCCATGTTTGTAGGGTGTCCTGAGGCAGGCTATTTATGGAAGTGGATAGTCTAATACAACAAACAACTCTAGAAGGATTAAGAGGAAAGAGGTTGTCAAATGATAGAATAAACATAATCCCAATACACCCTTAATCCCATGTAAGAGGAATTTCTCTGGAGTATAGCCTGCAGTATCTGTCACAAGAGAGCAAAATTCAAGCAGAAAGGAAGACTTCAGTGCTACAAAGAAGGAAGATCTAAGAGCAAACTTTGAATATGGCTGGATATTTTTGACACAAAGAAAGACAAGACACATGTAGATCTCCAAGGAATGATGGGCTCACAGATACTGCAAGAACTCAAGGTCCTTCCTCCAGCTCCCTGGAGACAATACCTGAAATGTGAATTTAAAGCTTTCTAAACCGTGAGATCATTTTTGTGACTTTGCAGTAAGAAGCTGTGCTGCCGACCCAACAACATGTGAGGTTGAACCATCAGCTGCTCTACAGTAAAAAGATGAGCTATTTCCTTGCAGGTGATTTACTGTGTTTGCAAACTGACCGGAGAGTCGGCTGCGGGCTGGTTCTGACTCATCCACACATAACAACACACTATGAGGGAATAAATGACATTTCTCCCTCTATTGATCCAGATGAAGTTTCTAAAAATGAAGTAAAAACACTAGGAAAAGTCAACATTTAGCTCTAAATTAATGTTCGATAAAAAATTACACCCAGTTCTAATACAGCATTAAAGTAAATTTGCTTTTGAGGCAAAATTGTATGACAAAATCTTACAATTGAAAAAAATTACTCTGTATTCACCAAAATTTACCAAGAAATGGAAAAGGAATAAATAACCTATGCCACTCTATTTTGCACACCATGGAAATCATCACTGCATAAAGTGACAATTATCACTTCTGGAGGAGGTTAAACAATACTTAATATGCATTAAAATGAAGAGAGGGAAATTAGAGATATTTAAAAAGCAGAGTGAGGATAAAGTAGAAAAAGAAGAATCAAATACAAGCCTCTAAATGATGAGATCATCCTATCTTGATCTCTGAATTCCATGAATTACTACTGTAACACAAGAATAAAAGTATAAGAATAGTCTATTGGATAAATTGAATCATGGCCACACAGGGCCTTGACATATTGATATTTAGGAACTCTTACAAATGAGTTAGAATGACATCAAATTTCCAAACAACATGAAAGAGTAACAAGACTTGGTCTTAGACTTATACTTTTCTAAATTCTGGTGGCCTAGTGGTAAGAAATTGAGCTGCCAACCCAAAGCCATGTGGTTTGAATCTGCCAACTGCTCTGTGGGAGAAAAATGGACAGTCAATTCTGGTGTGATTTACTGCTTCTAAAAACCTGCTTGAAAGTCCACTACCAGTCCAGACTCAATGGTGGTACAAACAACACTAGCATATACCAAGTTGAATACCAATCTGTTTTGAGAAAGGAGTAAAGATAGTTTCAGATCTTAACAATTGGGTCAATTTCTTTTCCTTCACAGTCTTAGGAGTCATTCTAATTTATGTTTATTAAAACAGCAAAAGAGGACACCATGAGACCTAGGACCCAGAAGATGCAACCCAAGGGAAAAACAATATGACATTACTGGTTGCCTAACAGCTGTGCACTTTGCCTAAAGAGAAATACAGAAAGATAGAGAAATGAGAGAAGTGAAATTGCTCCAAGATCCAATAAAAAACTTAATTTATAGCAAGTTAGGAACAGTTAACATTTTAACACGTTATTTGTAAACATGTAGCAATTGTATTTTTAGGCTTTGAATTACGCAGTAATTGTTGTTGTTAGTTACCATTGAGTTTGGTTCAGATTCATGGAACCCTAAGTGCAACAGAATTAAGCACTGCTGTATCCTGGGCTCACAATTCTTGCTATGCCTGAATGCATTTATTGTAGCCACTGTGACAGCCCATCTTAGTGAGTGTCATTCATTGCATTTGAATGTTTCACTGACAGTGCAAAAGGATTATATTCATGTAAATTTCCTGTATTTTCCTCATAAGCTATTATATATATATTTATATTTATATATATATACACACACATGTAAATAATATAAAGATACTTTTTTAGGAACAAGAATCTACACTCTGTAAGAAAAAGATTATTTAGAGAAAACTAGTTACAGAAAGAGAAATAATGAAGACCATAAAAGAAATAGATTTTTGTTTATCACATAAAACACAGTAGGGAAGCCTCACATTTAAAAACTACCTTATAAAACAATTTAAACTTATTGTAATTAATAAAATATAATTAATAGAATGCATAAAATATATGATGTGGGTATGCATATGAAAGTATTATAGTTTCTCATAAAGTTTACTCTATATTTAGTAAAATTTCATTAGTCTGTATGTGTGTCAGCTAAATAATTTGCATACTTAACAGTCCCTGAATACTCATAAACATGATCAACTGTAATGCCTAAAATTATTCTAAAAACAAAGCTGTGTTAGGAGAACATTATAAACCTGTCCCCAAACTCACAAAAGGAGCTCTATCCTTTAGTGATGCTGAATCTTTTAAGAAACCTATAGTCTCATGTTCTGAAATAGGAAATATAAAACAATGTTTGTTTGAAACTGGGCTAATGGATTTCAGCTTTGCAGAGATGGAGTTTTCCCACATTTCAACACAATTTCATGTGTTACAGAGAGTGAGGGGGGAAAGGAGAGAGGCAAAGAGACATGTCAGAAATGTCTCATAAAAATTTTAAATAAAGATGCCTATATCCATCTACAGACATACAGCTTAATATGCCATTTTACGTTTGGATGAATTCCCAAGACTTGAGAATTAAAATAGTAAAGTTTAAACATATGTGCTTCTTGAGAACAGAAAGCTAAAGAGAATCACCTAATCAAGACTTTCCAAGTGATTTACTGCTTAGCATTTCTCAAAATTGCTAGAAATTTATTAGTAACACATTTCTAGATGGTAAAGAAGTTGGAATTGATTGGATAATCAGAATAGAAATAACACATTACAGTGCAAGTGATTTTGCCCTCATATTATTTAAATATTACTATTTGCATTAATATTTGCTTAGAGTGTTGAGTAAGAACAGAGCAATCCCTGACCTTATGAAAGTTGGTTTATCAAGTAACCGCTGAAAAGCAACTAAATACTGAAATACACAGTAACATCATCAATAGCAAGTATTTTAGAGCAAAATCAATAAACCTCAGGATCAATTCAGGTTTTCATTTAAAGCAAAATTCCTGTGTCTGCACCTATTTGATTTCTCTCAACCAATTGTTGAGGTGGTGAGGTTGATAAGCAGCTTTCCAGTTGGTTGCAACTCAGGACAATATATGTGACCTTCTGCCACCTTCATGGATTTCAGACAGCATTGTTGCTACTGTTTCCATCTCTCCTGCTGGGAGTGGCTTTTATTTTCATGGACTTTCCATCAGACAGTGTTCTGATGATACTCCCAAAGCAAACAAGACAAAGTTTTGCCATTATTGATTGTTTCTGAGGAGCATTCTTCATTCTTTTGACAATCCATGGCATGGTCAACATTTGTTGCCAATATCTTAATTCAAACGCAACCATTTTTCTTTTGTTTTCATTCTATGTTGTTCAGCTTTTGTTTGCATAGGAGATGCTTGAGAAGACTGTGGCGTTGAGTCAGGTATAGCTTAGTCATCAAAGTGGCAGTTCGGTGTTTTTAGAACTGTAAAAAAATCTTGCATTGCACTTTGGTTTCATGTGACTTACAATCTTAACCATCTGATGCTTAGGTAAATTATCAAATTTTTTAAAAATTGTAAACCTTTTAATGAGACTTAGGTAACCAATAATGCACTTTTCTCTTTCCTTGTCATCCATGATTATGAGAAGGAAGTAAGTTTTAGAAAGCGTAATCATTAAGAACCTGAGTAAAAACTTTTTTCATTGATAATTTGGAGAGGGAACTCTGGGGACCTAGTGCGTAAGGAGTTGCACTGCCAACACAAAGGCAGGTGGTTCAAATCCATCCTTTGTCCTCAGAAGAAAGACAATCTCTCCTATGCAATTAATAGTCTCAGAAAAACTACTAGAACATCAGCTTAGAGTTGGTGCTAACTCAAAGGCAAAGAGTTAAATTGGTAATTTGAGGAGTTACTTTTACCAAATGGAGCAAGAACAAAAAATAAAACATAATCATAAGTCAATTCAAAAGCACTGAATCTAATTTTGTGTAAATGTAAAATTAAAAATGGATAAGAAGTGAATTTATAAGAATGACTGTATATTCCATAGTAATCTTCTATTTATCTCAGAGAAGCTCTCACCGAGATGCTTACTAGAAGGGAAAGGGTTGCTGCATTGGAATTATTTGTATGTGCCTGGAGAATGTGACGAGGCAAGGGGTCGTTCCTACTGGTTAGAGAACAGAGCTGCTGATAAACATCCCATAGGGTACAAAATACCCCCCAAGCAAACAACAGAAACAATCCAGCTTCAAATGTCAAGAATGCAGAAATTAAGAAATGTTTATTTGTTATGAAAATAGTTTAAAATGAATATAAATTATAACTGTGTATTTACAATGTAAATGTTATCTCTTAATTCACAGCTGTGGAATATGGAGAGATTAATATTCTTCCACTATATTGCTTTATTTTGTGTATTGGCTAGCCAAATTAATGATAATATTCAGTTAAAATATAATCTTTATCTTGTAATTTCCCCAAAACTTTAAGGTTTATTTCTATTTTAAAAGATTGTGTAAACAGATTTCCATTTCGTCTTTAGAACATGTTAGAGCAATTATAAAATTTTGAATCCTTTCTAAGTGGTTGGATTACATAATCAATTTTTTGTTGTTGTTCACCCAGAAGCTTTGTAAGAGAAAAACTGGGTGACCTGCTGTGTAGAAATTACACTTGAGAAAACTACAGGAGTGCTTCACTGTATCAAGGGATCTGTGTGGGTCAATAATTGACTGGACAAGAACAATCCCATGAAGAAATCAGTGGTTTTATTGGAGGATACTGGTCATTTTTGTTCTGAAGTAGCACCTTACTTAAACACATTTTCTTAAAAAAATAATGAAATAAATATAAATAAATATTTTTTATTGGTTTACTTACAAAATTCATATACATTGTCTAAACACACAATTTAGAAACTTATTTTTCCTAAGGAAACAAATTAACTTTTTTTTTTTTTAAAGCCACCAAATCCTGTTCATTGTCAAGGAGAGGGAATTGACTCAGAACTGATCTTACACTATTTTTTCAGGCTGTGAATCACTTGGGAGGAGACTGTCTGTCTGTCTTAGGTAAAGCCACTAATGGATTCTAACCACCAATGAGAGGTGAGGGAACATCACCACTCCTATGGATTATGTCACCCTAAAATATCTTTTCCTAACACTTTCAATACCAGAAACTAGGAAATCAAGAGACGAATTGCACTGGGAAAGTCAGCTGTGAGGAACCTCTCAAAGAGTATGGAAGAGCAACGATGTCAGGCTGGAGAATAAGGTTCACCTGATCCAGGCTATAGTATTTGTAATTACTTGCTATGCATCAGAGTTGGACAGTGAATAGGACTGACAGAAAGAGACTTGATGCCTTTAAGCTTTGGTGCTGGAGAAGAGTGTTGAATATACTATGGACTGCTAGGAGAACAAACAGGTTTGTCCTGGAGAGGGTGAAGCCAGGCTGGTACTCAGAGTCAAGGATTCTGAAGCTTCATCTGACATACTTTGGGCATGTTGCAAGGTGGGACTGATCCTTAGAGAGGAACATCATGTTTGGGAGAGTGGAAGGATGGCACAGGAGAGGAAGACCCTCAATGAGATGGATTGATTCTTTGTTGAGGCAGTGGTCATGAGTGTTCCAAAGATGGTAAGGTTGGCACAGAATAGAGGGGCATTTAGGGCTCTTGTACATAGGGTGACTATGAGTCACAAGTGACTTGACGGTACATAACAACAACAACAACATATATGTTATACTAGTTCATTGCTTTCTAGAATTAAATATGAAGCCAGAAGATTAATCAAGTTTTTCCCTTTTAATAACTTCTTTCCTGTTTACATATTTGAAAAAAAAAACATATTGTTAGGTTAGGTTAGGTTAGGTTAGGTTAGGTTAGGTTAGGTTAGGTGACATCAAGTTGACTCTACCTCATAGCAACCCAATGAACAACAATGTGAGATTTCACTATCTGGACCTCTCCCCTTCTCGTGATTTCTGGCATGCTCAAACCCACTGGGATCAACTGACTCGGCATGATCGTCAATGTGTCAACCTCTCTCTTTGAGGGTCTTCTTTTTAGCTGAACCTCTGTTTTCTAGCCATGAAATCTTTCTCAAAGGACAGGTTCCTCCTGAAAATATACTAAAGTTAATAATAGTGTCACCTGGCCTCTAAAGAGCATGCTAATTCCCTTTCTTCAAAAAGCAAATTCTTTATATGCCTTTAAATTCTAATGGCACAATGGGAAATACCTGTATATATTGTTCCATAAGTACTTGTTTTTAAGCATTTTTTCCTTCCTATCCACAAAGTTGTTATAAAGGTTAATTCCTCTATTAAATATTTGCATGTGATTTATCTACTTACTTTGAATTTTATGCTTAAATATCTATCATTACTTTCTTGGATAATTTCTGTCTTCCTCACCCTTAACTTCTTTTTAATTGCTTCGACTTCTTAATCTTTTTCATCTTTGCTCATTATGATTATCCTTGAATTTTTTTATCTCTGTTAGCAATTGAATTTTTGTTCTTGTTAATATTTTTTCCTTGTGATTTGTAAGCTATTCAGTGGAAATGTTGTTTTCATTTTTAATTTCTGTCCATATTGCGTAATATGTCTTTTCATACATTTACTCTCACTTTCTTTTTTTTTTTTTTGCTGATTTTCATTCAATCACTCATATATATTTTGTTTTAGAACGTCACTTACACTTGATTAATGCCTTTTATCACAGCTTCTCATCAAATGTTCACTGTATGTTCCGGATATAGCTATATATCTATTTAGAGATAGATAGATGATAGATAGATAGATAGATAGATAGATAGATAGATAGATAGATAGATATTAGAAGGACCCTTCTTTCTATGAAAGAACCCTATTGACATAATTTTTAATCTATCAGGCTTCTAACCAACTACAAGGAAAAGATGGACAATGACCTTCTATAAAGTTTTACAGCCTCAGAAACCCAATAGCCACACTCTGCTTGTTAGCACTCAGTCTTTCTCCTGAGAGCTTCACTTGTCCTTTCAATCTTACATTTGTGTTTTCTAGATTAGGCACATATGTGCAAAACCATATTAAAATGTCTTTGCTTATAATGATGATGTTAAATTATGGTTAAATGCTGTCGAGTCATAGGCAACTCATAGCAACCCTACGAATGGAAGTCCTCGACACTTACGTGACTCATCCTTTCTCCAGGTTCATAGGGTTTCCAGAGGCAAGCTATGATGGAAGTGGATGCCACTCCTGCTTCCAAGCTTGTTTTAATCGGGGAGCTCCACCAAACACTGTCTACCATGGGTAACCATTATCCCATTTGACACATCAGTGTCACAGTGTTCAGCTTCACAGCAACCACAAGTTACTGCTGTATGTCAAGTGGACACACCAGAGCTTTACAACCTAGAAGAATGTTTGACCAACAACAATTTAAAACAGGCTGAGGGCCACAGGTTAAAGTCACCCACATTTGTCTTGGCAGCATCACTTTTGGTCCACTAGGACAACTGGTCTCTCTCTATGTTTTAAGCACCGTTGAGTCTTAGGCAACTCATAGCAACCTTATGAATGGAAGTCCTATAGTGATAGTTTATAAGAATATGACCAATCTTCTGGACCATTTGTGTTAGAAATCTCCCCATTCTTTAGTTTGTTTACATATAATTGATTGTGAATTTATTTGTCTATATTTTTAGAGTCACTTGTGAGCCAGGTCCTGGATTAGTAAGAAGTTGTACTGCCAACCCAAAGGCAGGCAGTTCAAATCAATCAGTTATTCCTCAGGAGAAAGATGTGCCAGCCCCTCCTGTGAGATTAATAGCCTCTGAAAAAACCACTGGGGGGTCAACTGTGAGTCTGTTTGGACTTGATGATAATGAGAGTAAGATTTCTGAATTTTGTTCATGACTGTTGTTTAATGACATTGTACATCACATCTATCTTAAATTTCCATCAAATGACTCGCTACTTGCTCTTAATTTGTCTACCTTCCTCACCATAGAAATTAACATTTTAAGGAAAGCCACCAGTTCACAGATTAATCTTTCATATAAGGTATCTTTTCTACAATATGCCATCAGATTGATTTATTTACTCAAGAGAACCAACAAATCTATCTTGGAGTAAAGTGCAGTCAGGGAGCTCTTTAGAAGCAAGAATGATGACACTTTGTCTCACTTTCTTGCTTGGAAAAGTAGAGAGTCAACTAGAAGGAAGGAGCCCTTCACTGAGGTTGGTTGATAGAGTGTTTTCCACAAGGGGCCTCAGCACCTAGCGATCGTGATTGGGCACAGCATGTATCTGTTGTACACAGAGTCACTACAAGCTAGGGTCAATTCAACTGTGTGTAACAACAAATACACAATTTGATGTCTACTTGTGTCATGTTCTATTCATTTTTATGTAGCCTATAGGCAAATTGGAAGAGGTTTTAGAAGGGTTTACTCTGACACTAAGGATGATTCTGACTAGTTCTGTGCTTTGAGTCTGTGTTGTATCATTCCCAAGGTAGCCCACGAGTTTAAATACTAGAGTTGCTGTCAAATGGAGCTTCTTTCTCTGTTATTTTTTTTTTTGAGAATTTCTTAAAAGTTTTTAAAGAATTTGCATTTCCATCATTCATTCATTGTTGCACATTTTCCTCCTTGCCCCAGCCCCCAGTTCACTTTTTTTTTTTAAAAGAAGTTCTTTCATTGTTATACATTTCTATCTCCCACCCTGGACCACTATACTATGCTTATATTATACAATTATAGTACATTATATGTAATTATACTATATATATTTTATATATAAATAATATATATTATATATAAGCCATATATTATCTTATATTATCTTATCTTATATTATATTATTATATATAATTATACTATATAAGCATATACTATACTATACAATTCCATATAGTTTATTTTTTATTTCTATTTGTAAAGTATTTGTGTAATGATTCCTACATGTGACTCTTATTCTGGATTCTTGTCATGCCAATAATACCTAATAGTATACTCTTTTTATAGAGCTCTCTCCCTCATCTGTTTCAATGTCATGGACATAATTTATTCCCTCTTAATTTCTCCCTAATCTCCATATCCGTCCTGTTCTATATATAGTGGCACTATGCAGTATTTGTCCTTTTGTGACTGAGATATTTCACTCAGCTTAATGTCCTCCGTGGTCACCCATTTTGTATATTAGTTCATGAGTTCTTTGCTTTTCAGTGCTGCATAATGGAATACTCTTAACGACATATGCCCATTGGATTGTTGATTTTCCTTGCAATTTACTGGAAACAGGATGACATCCACTTCCTAAACAACAGGCCTCTGGAACTCTATGAACTTCGATAAATGGCAATTTCATACTGAACAGTAAAATTCTTATTATTAAAGTTGATAGTCTCCATTTTTAAGTTTCCTCTCAGTCAACCATTCTTCCAATGCTCAAGAGTTAAGAGAAAATGTATAGAGCCTCACTGAATTAATTTTTATGATGTTTCAAAGGTATAATAATAATTCTTATAAATTTATTCACAAGATATATTCTGACAGATATATTGAAGCTAGTAATTTCCTGAATACATGGATTCATCTTTTATTTTATCTTTGACTCACTTTTTAAATATCATGCCTCTTGATTAGGTAAAATCTTTAATTTTATTTCTTCTTTGTTCCTATTCTTCAACTGTAATCACCTTAGTAGTACAGTAATTGTTTTCCTGATACAATAAAGGTCTATGGTTCAAATCCATCAGCCACCCCATAAGAGAAAGTTGTGGGCTTTCTGATGCTAAGCAAAGAAGACTGAAGATGTGACAAAGTCTACAGAGACAACAGTGGATTTTATTAGAGTTTGTTCCATTTTTTAATTTCTTTTCAATTGATAAAGTATTGAGTGAGAAAGATCCCCTTATAATGTTAGAATACAATCCCATATAGTTTATTTTTTCATTTTTATTTGTAATGTATTTATGTAATAATTCCTACATGTGACTTATAAAGTTTCCTAAACACACCATACATTTTATAATAATATTCTATTCTTTTCTTTTTACAGAGGTTTTGGATTTCTGTTCATTCATTGCCGCAATTTTCTCCCTGCCCACCCCTCCCCACCAGCTCGCTTCCCTCTTCGAAGACAGAAAAAAGAAAAAAAAATTCCTTCATTAGTATACAATTCCCATGTCCCTCCCCCCCACCCCCCACCCCGAGTACACTTCTCTATGCAACCTTAATTCTGGATTCCTGTGCTAACCATAATACTCAATCATATATCACTTCTAATCTGTTCTTTCCCTCATCTGTTTCAATACAATATACATAATTTATCCAATTTTTCTCACTCTTACCCCCGCCCTGATGTCAGACCCATTCTACAACAGTGGCACCATGCAGTATTTGTCCCTTTGTGACTGAGATATTTCACTCAGCATAATGTCCTCCAGGGTCACCCACTTTGAATAATATTGCATGAGTTCCTTGTTTTTCAATGCTGTGTAGTATTCCATTGTGTGGATATACCACAGCTTCTCTATCCATTCGTTTGTTGATGGGCCCTTAGGCTGCTTCCAACTCTTTGCTATTGTAAACAAAGCTGCAATAAACATGGGTGTGCATATATCTGCTTGGATGGCAGACATGGTCTCTCTGGGGTATATTCCCAGTAATGGGATTGCTGGGTCAAATGGTATCTCTATTTGCAATTTTTTGAGAAAGTGCCACACCACTTTCCACAATGGTTGCACCATCTTACATTCCCACCAACAGTGAATAAGACTTCCAGTTTCTCCACATCCTCGCCAGCATTTGTCGCTTGCTGTCCTGTTATATTTTGCTATTCTTACTGTGGTGAGATGATATCTCATAGTTGTTTTGAATAATATTCTATTCTTAATAAAAGTCAGACACTGGAAAAGAGATATAAAATACTTTTGTTGGAAAGACTACCACTTATTATATTTATTGGGCATTTATAAACACTTTCAAGGTGAAAAAAAATCCATGGAATTTCTGGAACATGATGCAGCTATGAATTATTAGGACTGAATACCCAGAAGTTATAAAATTTGTTTCTTAAACTTACTGTTGCAATTAGTGTGTTAAGGTTTACTGCTTTCACTACTCCTTTTCTTTGTCTTTTTCTTTGTCTTAACTGGAAATCCATCATCATTATTATAACATAGTGATCTGAATGTCACTTCACAATCAAAAATGAAAATGTATCACAGAGATTTGGAGCATTAGCACCCTAGAGAAAGCCATAATGGTCCTTAGAAGAGTTTGAGAGTGATTTGAATCTCCATTACAAAAAAAAAATTTAAAAAATCTGTAATCAGAATTCATTTGCAGCCTAATTTTCCATATATTGCCCACATAATCATATTATGCATATTTTTATTCTAAACCACAAACAATTAGACAGAAAATAATAATTTGGCCATACTTATAATTTCAGTTTCCCTGCCATGTTGTCCCTGAATGGTGATTTGCAAGCCAGTTTCAGGTTTTAACTTCTTTGAATAGCCATAGTCTCAACTGGGGATGTATAATACCAGGAAAGCTTCAAAACAGGAGGTTTGGATGCCAAGTAAGGAATCTATTTTCCAAACAGATGCCAGAGTGTTGTGTGAGGCATGCATCTACATTTGCCAAGCAGCCTTTCTAAATGACTTGTTCTAATCCCTCTGCAGATTATGTTTCTAATTTATACAAAATTTGCTTAATAGCTATGGATTCCCCTCAAACTTTCCATTTGTCAAGCATGAAATTAATACAGAAATGATTGTGCGTAGTTCTGAGAGCATCCCCTTGTCATTCACCATATCCTGGAAACCCATTTGTTTATTTCTAATTCTTGTAGTCTGATGCTTGGTAATGTTAATGTAAAGGGCAGACAGAACTAGTGAGAGTGAGATGAAAATTGCTCATTTTTGTATTGTCTACGTGTCTTCTCACACATTACTCAGGGGATAAGCCTTATTATCTTCTCAAATTTTATGAACAAAAAAGCACAAGTGTTTTATTTTGATATGTAGACAAAATCATCCAAAGATTAGCACAGTACATAAACCAGGAAATAGACATATTGTTTCCAAGGGCTAAGGAGGTATAAGTAGTTTCTTGTAGATAATAGATTGACAGTTAATGTTGAATAAACAGTTTTTAGTCACACATGGATGTGTGATCAGGATGCCAACATCATTGGGCTGAGTATGTAAATGTAATAATACTCCTAAAAATTGCATTTAAAAAAAATAAAGGAACAAGGTGGAAATCACATAAAGGCTGATATCTCATACAAAGCTAAGAAAAAGCAACAAAGGCTGTCTCAATTGTGTTATATAAGGATTTGGTGTGAATGCCATTTACATTCATTTATATTATGAAATAAATAGAGAACTTTGGTAAGGCAGTGGTAAAGTGATCCACAGAAAACTGAAAAATCATCTGGTGGCTTGTTGTTCTTGTCATGTGTTGTCAAGTCAGAACCAAAGCATCACTAATCCTCCAGTGGGTTGTCAGAGGCAGTGAATTGCCTGAGAGGATATTTCCCATTTTCCCCTTTGCAGAGCAGCCTGTAGGCATGAATCATGTACCCTTGCGTTGGTCACACTGTTCCCTGCCAGTGAACCACAAGAGCTCTCTAGATAGGGATTGTGCTGCCATTGCAAAGATATGCTGTATGAGCTCACCAGCTGCTTTGGCAGGAAAAAAATATGAACTCTCTTCCCATGCAATTTACTGCTTCTAACAACATGCTGGAGGGTCTAAGAGAAGCCAAAGCACAAGGAAGAATTCAAGATACTGAAGAGCTGGATAGAAGATTCCAAAAGGCAACACGGAATGACAAAGCAAAATATTACAATGAAATGTGCGAGGAACTAGAGTCGGAAAATCAAAAGGGCTGAACTTGTTCAGCATTTCTTAAGCTCAAGGAACTGAAGAACAAATTCAAACCTAGAGTTGCAATAATCAAGGATGCTTTAGGTAGAATATTAAATGATCCAGGAGGTATTAAAAGAAGATGGAAGGAATATACTGAGTCATTGTATCAGAAGGAATTGGCAGATACAGAAGAATTTAATGAAATAACATTTGAGCAAGAGCCTATGGTGATGAAAGCAGAAGTTCTAGCTGCTTTGAAGGAAATAGCAAAAAATAAGGCCTCAGGAATAGATGGTATACCAATTGACATATTTCAGCTAACAGATGCTGCCCTGGATGTGCTCACCAAGTTGTGCCAAGAAATCTGGAGAACAATCACTTGGCCAACTGACTGGAAGAGAGATCTACTCAAAGGTACACAAGAAAAACAGCCTTTCTTTGTAAGAAAGATCTTCTAGGCTAATTCTATAAAGGTTATACCCTTGGAAACCCTATTGAAGGAGATAGTTACACTTTGTCCATGGGCCTCTGTGAGTTAGAACTGATTCAATAACAATGATTAGGGCTTTGGTTCTTGGGATATAATATGGAAACATCAGTTCTATGTATACTGTTTACTTGTGTCTTTATACTCTATTAATGATCATTTTCATAAATTCAGTGAATACTGTTGTTGTTTGGTGCCGTCGAGTCTTAGATGACTCATAGCGATCCTATGAACGAATGGCCTGAGCACTGTTTGTACATAGAGTTTCCGGAGGCAAGCCATTTTGGAAGTGGATGCTGCTCCTGCTTCCAGGCAGTGAATACTAGGTAGCTATTTATTTGATAATAATAAATGTTTCAGTGCACTT
Organism: Elephantulus edwardii; assembly: GCF_000299155.1. Lineage (NCBI taxonomy): Eukaryota > Metazoa > Chordata > Mammalia > Macroscelidea > Macroscelididae > Elephantulus > Elephantulus edwardii. Next base: position 20,888,383 of record NW_006399764.1, on the reverse strand, counting down.
TTCAACTTATAAAATCTTGGTACGATTACAATAGCTTTGTATTTTTTCATCATCTGGATTACCAAATTAACTGTTGATGGAATCTCAACTCGGAAGAAAAGAAAGTAAGAATGACTAGAGACAAGAATTAGTATTAAAAAAAAAGTAAAGGTGATCCAAATAGAATGTTGGAATTATCAAACAGTATCATTACTATCATACACAAGAAAAACCTTGCTTAAGGTTGTTTAAGAGTGGCTGAGCAATAATACATAGAGAGGGCTATCAGATATTCACGCTAGATTTAGAAGAGGCCATGGAAAGAGGGATACCATTGCTGATTTCAGACAGAGATTGGCTGAAAGCTGAGACTACTAGAAAGTTACTTCCTTGTGTTTCATTGACTAGGCAAAGGCATTTGACTGTGTCAATCAGAGAATAGGAATCTGAAAATACTTAGTGGTATTCATGTAAAACCCTCCACGGACCAATAAGGTGTTTTCTGAACTGGACAAGAGAACAACGTAGTGTTTAAAATTCAGGAAAGGTAGGCATCTGGGTTGTGTTTTTCTTCATACCTAATCTCCATTCCTAAAGAATGTGATGTCAGGATTGGAGGAAGACTCATCCACAGCATAGGATGCAGATGACACAACCTTGCATGCAGAAAGTGAAGAGGAATTGGAACCCTTGTTGCAGAAGATCAAAGTCTACAGCCACCGTTGTGTGTGATATCTCAATAGCAAGAAAAAATAAATCTCATCTCTGGTACTAATAAGTACACCATGTTGTCATTACAACAGAAGCTAACCTTGCATTGGAGTCTTCCTCTTTTTCAGGGACTCTTTACCTGTCTAAACATGATGTCCCTCTAGAAAGGATAGCCTCTTCTAACAACATGCCCAGAGTATGAGAGATAAAGTTCTTCCATCTTTGCCTCTAAGCAGCACTCTGGCTGCTCTTTCCCCAAGATATAGCTTCATTCTTTTGGCAGTCCGTGGAATCTTCATCACTCTTCTCCAGCGCCACAATGCAAAGGCAACAATTCTTCTGTAATCCTTATTCATTGTCCAGCTCTTAACAGCATAGCAAGTGATTGAAAAGATCAAGGCCTGACACACTTTAGTCTTCAACCTGTTTCCCAGTATTTTAGAGAGCACCCTGACAGCAGACTTGCCCGATGCAATGTGTCTCCTGATCTCTTGGCTGTTGGTACAATGGTTGTTCATGGTGGATCCAAGTAAGATGAAATCCTTAAGTTTCATACCTTTCTCTATCTGTCATGATGTTGCCTATTGTCCAAGAGGTAAGTACGTTTATTTTCTTGACATTGAGATGTAATCCATATTGAAGGCTGCAGTCCTTAATAGTTTTCAGAAAGAAAAAAAAAATCAAGTCCTCCTCATTTTCAGCAAGCAATATTGTGCCATCTGCAAAAACGGGTTGTTGACAGGTCTTTCTCTGATCCTGATGCCACATTCTTCTTTATATGATCTACCTATTTGAAAGATATGCTCACCCTGCAGATTGAAGACATATGGAAAAATGACACAGTCCTTACACACACCCTTCGTGATTTTAAACCGTGCAGCATTCCTTTGTTCCCTTTGAACAGCAGACTGTTGCTCTAGGTATAAATTTATTTGCATAATGAAATGAGGATTCCCATTCTTCTCAATGTTAGTCATAATTTGTTATGAGCCACATAGTCAAATGCCCTTGCACGCTAAATAATCACAGACAGACATTCTTTCCTTAATCTCTGCTTTCAGCTGTGATCCATCTGAGAATAGCAGTGATATCTCTGTGCCACAGCCTCTTCTAAACCCAGCTCGAGCTTCTGGAAGTTCTCTGTCAATACACTGTTCCAGTGGGGTTTAGATTATCTTAAAGAAATATTTTGCTTGCATGTGGTATTAGTATTTTTCAATAATTTTCACATTCTGTTGGACCACTTTTCTTGGCAATAGGAACAAATATGAATCTCCTCTAGTCAGTCACTCAAGTAGTGGTCCTCCAAATTTCCTGACCTAGAATGACAAGCACACTCAGGTTTGCATCTATTTATAGAAATATGTCAATTGTTTTATCTTATTTTCCTGGGTATTATTTTTTGCCAGTGTCTTCCGTGCATTTTGAACTTCTTCATTTGTTACCATTGGCTCTTGTTCATATGGTACTTCTAGAAATATTTCAATGTGGCAGCACTGTGATAGATGGAGCTTGAGGATGTTAATAATTTCATTTTACATTTTACTTAGAAAGATAGGAGTTGTCAATAATTTAATTTTGCTTGGGTCCACAGTCAACTTTCATGGGAGCTGGAGTCAAGAAATCAAGAGATATGTTACACTGGGGACATTTGCTGTCAAAGATCTCTGCCAAGTTCTAAACACCAGTGATTCCAGTTTAAAGAATAAAGTGTGCCTAATCCAAGCTATTGTATTTCAGTTGCTTTCTATGCATCTGAAAGTTGGGAAATGATTAAAGAAGACCAAGAAGAATCAATGCATTTGAATTGTGCTTTTTATCAAAAGTGTTGAATAGAAAATGGACTACCTAAAGAATGAACCAATTTGTCTTGAAGTGAGTGCAACCAGAGTGCTTATTAGAGGCAAGATGATGAAACTTTGCCTCATTTTGGGTGTATTCTTAGGAGGAGCCAGTTCTCAGAGAGAAATAACATTCTGGGAAAGGCAGAGGATCGGAGAAAGCGAAGAAGACCTTCAAGAAGATGGACTGGCACAGGGAGGATGACAGTGAGCTCAGACATGGCCCACATTTGTGTAAAAGGTCCAGGATAGGGTCAAGTTCAGATCTGTTGTTCATTAGGCTCCTTTGAATTGTGATTAACTCAACAGTAACTAAAAACAACAGTGATAATAAATGCAATATCCACACACTTAATGTGTGTAATGCTAATAGGAATAAATCTAGGGTTAGGGTTCGACAATCTGAACAACTCTTGGGCTTGCCACATTTTAAAGTTGTAAAGACGCATATAATAAATGACGTTTGCCTGTAGAGATACATCACTACTTAGAAGGAAAATACTTTACTGTATAAGGAGCCAGATGACGAAATAGATAATATTGGTTATGGTTATTAAACTGCTTCGGTTAGACACTAACCCTTGGGTCTATGAAACTATTGAATGACAACAGCAAAATTAGTCAGTTGTGGGCTTGCAGTGACCTAAATTAAATATACGTTCTAAGTGCTAATTTGTCTCTATTCAGAGCCTATCCTCACTATAAATATTTTTTCTTAAAGATGTCCTTCTCAGATGGAAAATTATGTGATGTACATATGATAGATGACACCATGATTACTAAAATATTATTCTATCATTATATAAATATCATTATAGTTTAGTGAATTCACTTATCTGTATTTTCGTTCCTTTTGAATTTGATTACTTCAATCAGACATCTCTAGCATGAAAAACGCAAACTTGAAATGCTTCACTAGATTCAGGAAGGTTTGCAGTCCAAGGCAAGTTGTTTGGCTAATCCAAAGGGCATGCTTCTCTGGCAGTTCCAATTTACCATTAATTACAACGTAGAAAGATGGACAATCTTCTTCTATGTAATTTATAGCCTTTGAAAAGCCAATGAAGGATCAGCTATAGGTCAATTACAATTAAAAACAATGGTGTGTGTGTGTGTGTGTGTGTGTGTGTGTGTGTGAGAGAGAGAGAGAGAGAGAGAGAGGAGACAGAAAAAGAGAAGATTCAAGAGCTGTCATTCTTTGAAAAACACTTATTAATAATTTTATTTTTACTTTTTAATCAACAACACTGGATTTATCATAAGTCTATTTTCAATTTGAAATTAAATTTCTTAATAAAATGTAACTGCTGAAAGACAGAGTTAAACTTCCAAGAAAATAGTGATTATGTTATTTCTAAGTAGTACTTTTGTGGGACTATCTGTGCTCACATAATTAGATAAATGCAAAAAATGGTGCAAAAGTGCAGAATTTGACACCAGAAGATCTGACCTTGATTCTCTTTTTCCATTTCCTGGAAAAAGTTTCAAAGTTTTATAATATCTTATTCAAAATATAGTGCTAAAACTATTCCCCTGATTAAGTTAAACTTGGTTAAAAGGCACAAATAAAATAGTTCAGCCACAAATAAAATGCTATTAAAATGTAAAAACGTACATTTGTGATAATATATAGTGATTTCTAAATGGAATTCCAATAGTCTTTTAATGTATAGCCATGGCTTTATTTCTTTTATTAGAAGTAAAATGAGTATACACATTTTTACATTTAAATTTACCCTTGAAACCTGAAAAATATCTAAAATATACATAAGATTAATGATATCTATAGTACAGTAATTCTTTACAGAGTCCTTTTTGGATTTTGAGCATACTATTCCATATTTGTAAAATTAAATCATTTGTGCTAACTTGAGCAATTAGTATAATTTTTTTTTAGTAAATTACTTCTCTATCTGGACTATTTTAAACTCTTATTTTTTAATGTGATATTCTTTCTATTTCATTTACAAACAGCAATAATTTATCTAGTAAAGTAGATTTCAGAAAGATCAAGTTTATGGACTGGTACTCCTACAAATTCTGGATGAAATCATTGGAAATAGATAGTTCTCTCTCTTTCTGTCTCTTGCCACTGTGTGGGAACTGACTCATAGGTGGCCCTGTATTGGGTTTCTAAGGTAACTTGTTGTTGTTGTTGTTATGTGCCGTCGAGTCGTTTTTGACTCATAGCGACCCTATGCACAACAGCCCTAAACCCTGCTCTATCCTGCGCCAACCACACTGCCTCCTACACTCTCATCCCGATTACCCCAGTCACCGAATCAATCCATCTCATAGAGGGTCTTCCCCTCCTGCGCCGTCCCTCCACCCTCCCAAGCATGATGTCCCTCTCCAAGGACCCGTCCCTCCTGGCAACATGTCCAAAGTATGTCAGACGAAGCCCCAGAATCCTTGCCTCCAAGGAGCAGCCTGGTTTAATCCTCTCCAAGATGAATCTGGTAACTTACACAAGGAAAAGATTGGCCATTTTGTTCCACTAAGCAACTGGTGGACTTGAACTCGAGGGATGCTCCCTTGTAAATATACTTAAGAGATGTATGTACATCTTTGTATAACTCAAATCTATTTCGTTTTGGGTTTTTTTTTCTTATTTGAAGTGGTCCATTGTTACTCAAGTGTTTGTTTAGATAATTCATTTGCCTTTCACTTATTTAACCTTGGTGCTTTTTTTCATCTATATACATTTTTCTCTGACTTTAAGTTGAGTTTTACCTATTGGATATTTCAATATAGATTTCTTTTTCTTTGATTACAGTCTAAATGGTTTTGCTTTATAGTCGTTTTTGTGTATGTCATTTAAAAATATGATTATGACTCAGAGTGGGTTTTTTTTAACTTGATGATGCTGTATAGTTTATCTTATAAATAGTTTCCTTTCTATGCTTTTTTGGTTTATTTGATACTATTAAAATGGTAATTTCTTTTATATCTTACTATTTTTTGAAATTGAGGTTGCTATGGATTTAATTACAGTACTCCCAAAATAAGTATTAAAATTCTGTAGCATCAAAAAAAAACAAAGAATGTAACAATGATGCAACTGACTGCAGAGAAAATCAACTCTTCAAATATCCTTTTTCTTCTAGTAATAGTAAAATATCTGTGCGGAAAATAAAATTAATGTGAGTAAAACATTAGGTATTTGGAGTGAAATAACACTTTGAGTTTAATTTGAAACACCTTCAGCCAGCATTTCACCTTTGTTCAAATGTCTTTAAAACGATTAAAACCAAGATGTTTATGCGTCTGAAAAAAGAAACATATCTTTTTTTTCTCATTTTATTGTATTTTTAAATACAGAGGGATTTTTATTATCACTATGGTCCATGAAAGAAAACACTCATATCATTTTTCTGGAGAAATGAAAACATTCTGATTATTTAAATGTACTTTGACTTACACTACACATGAACCTTGAATGTCATCCACTACAGGTCAGGCTTGGCTAGTGTTGCCCATCAGAGAAAGTGCTTAAAACACTAGATCAAGTGGGACTTTACCAGGGAAGAGAACTGTCATCAATATAGGAAACTCAATCAAGGAATGAGCATTGTATTCAAGTTTTGTTCAGTTGTTTTGCTTAAAGGTTACAATATCAAATAGTCCTTAGGAGCAGTGCCTCTGTCTCACTTTCCATTTTTCCGGCTTATATATCCACCTAACTTACTTCTCATATAATAAATTAAAAATATGTATTAATTATGAATAAATTAATTAAAAATAAAGAACATAATATATCCTCCAGCATTGCAATACAGTAACCACAGCAGATGAATAATAAATAATTGAATATACTTAGCATTTTGCATTCAACTTTTCTTTGTCTTAGTATCATTTTTCTCATAGTTTATATTTGATCCAAAGGTGCTGAGAAGAAAGATCATCATTTCTCCAAATACTTGATATTTATTTACACCTATAAACAACCAAATAGAAGAATTCATGTGCTTTTACACATCATACTTGAAGAAGATAAGAGATTATTTTCATTACTTAACACAAGCATATTATTTAAGAGGAGAAACATAAAATCCAGTTGTGAATGTCCTAAGTAGATATCCTTGAGTGCCTTTTAGATTTGAATACAGAAATTCTGAGTGTGTTTGACATCACATCACAAAAGTACCTTTACCTGTGTACTATACTTATGTACGATTTATTCCTTTGTATTATCATGCATAACATTGTTGGTTTATTTGTATTTAATCAAACATTTCAATGATTCTAAGAAAGTTAGCATTTTTTTTGTCTCATTATTGTAAAGTCCCATAATTTCTCCACATTTTCCAAATCAGTTTTTTTTAAAAAAAAATGAGTTCTGTAGGCGTAAAGTCTGACAGTTTAGTGCACAATAGTAATCAAAATTGACCTTTTAGTTCTATAAATTGAAATTTTAACTCTGCCTGAAATTTTTATGAGTTTTTATGGCTTGAGAAAATGAGTCAATATGAATGTTATTACTTGAGATTAAGATAATTATTGAGATGCAGATTTTCTAAGAATTATGTTACGTTTACTCTTCCATGCGCTCACTATGTGGGGAGCCTTGTGAAAATCTCTCGATTGAAGTGTAAACTTTGAAGTTATTCAGTTATTGGGAGAAAATAGGAAAGACTGACCAAAAATTGAGAGTCAAGACAAGAGCATGGAGAGACATGGAGAGGCAGTGGGGTGGAGATTGTTTCCAGAAAGAACTGGTATGTGTGTAGAAAGCAACTGACTTCCTAAGTCTACGACTCAAAGTTTCCTTTGCATTAGAAGACTTTTTAAAGTATTTCAGAGGCAACAAAAATAGTAATAGTCTCTCCAATGTTATTATTATTATTATTATTATTATTATTATTATTATTATTGTGATTTGCTAGTGAGTTGATTCTGGCTCGTGACCACTCCATGAGTTTTGAGTAGACTGTTCCACAAAGTTTTAAAGGCTGTTGTTTTTTCAAAGCAAATTGTCAATATAGCTAATCGTTTGGCTAATATTCAAATGTTTAACCATTTATTTGTGTGTGTGTGTGTGTGTGTGTGTGTGTGTGTGTGTGTGTGTAATAAATGCCCATCCATATTCTTATGGATCAATAAAGAGATGAATGTAATAGCAATATAGATAGATAGATAGATGATAGATAGTTGGTAATAAAGTTATATATGTGACATCATATATGTGACAACATATATATGACATCATATATATGACTATCTATCTGTCTATCTGTCTATCTATCTATCTATCTATCTACCTATCTCTCCTCCGGAAACTCTAAGAACTTGGAGAAACAATGTAAGTTATACAAGCATTCAGGTCTGTTGTTCATAGGGTCGCTATGGGTCATCTAAGACTCTGTGGTACTTAACAACGACAACATAGAGAAAGCTTTCTTGGCCTAGTGAATAGAAAATTAGGCTACCAAGTCAAAGGTGGGTGATTTTAATCTGTGACCCTCCGGCCTGGCTTGAATTATTTTTGATCAAACATTCTTCTGTGTGGTGTAGCACTAGTCTGTCCATTTACTGTACAGAGGTAACTTGTGGTTGCTGTGAAGCTGAACACTGTGACACTAATGCATCAAAATGTGATAATGGTTACCCATGGCGAACAGTGTTTGTTGGAGCTTCCCAATTAGAACAAGCTTGGAAGCAGGAGTGACATCCACTTCAGAAATAGCTTGTCTCCGGAAACCCTATGGACTTGGAGAAATGATGAAAGATATACAAGTGTTTAGGTCTTTCATTCATAGGGTCACTATGAGTTGTTTACAACTCGATGGCACTTTACAACCACAGTATATATATGATAAATTAAAAACTACTGCCCTTGAGTTTGTACCATTCATCACATTTTGGAAAAGATACATCTTTATGGGAGGAAAATTCCACTTTTTTCCCTAGAAATCCACCAGATCAAAGTCATTAGTCACTTTTTCCTTCTTTCTTTGAGCAACTCGTGGATTTGAACTCCTGAAATTGTAATTAGCCAGCCTAGTACTTTATATATTACACCAGCCATTCTCCTTCTTGCTTTAGTGAGGTGAGCTTGTGCATAGATTCCAAGTAAGAAATGTAAAGCAGGAAATAAGAGTATTGGATTATAATGGTTCTGAGTTGCCATATCAAGTCTTGTATGCTTTCCTTGCACTGTTTTTCAAATGAGAAAAAAAAACAAAAGCAACTTTTAGCATGGTAATTTGGTTACTTGGAATATCTCTTACCTGAAGCTGAATGTAGGTCATCCCTGATACCATATAATTAGTACTGTTAGGGAACCCTGTTTATTAAGTAGGTAGAAGACTGAAAAGAAATTACTATGCAAGTTAGAGTTCTAATTAATGTATTTCACTGTTACAAACACATACTATTGGCCTAGAATTAGGCCAGGCAATTCATCACAGGCAACCTAGCAGTGAAAGGCAGACATGGTCCTTGTCACCATAGAAATTGTGGTTTAGTCACTGATGGCATTTGAGTATACTTTGATGCGTAATGCTGGTTATCTGAGTTCTACATATACTTATATTAAGAATTTCAGGAGTTTGTATATTTTGAAGTGTAATTGTTTTTAGTGTTTGTTTTGAAATCTCAATTATCTCTTTTTGTTTCAAACTGTTCACTGATTAGTATATTAAGAAAATAGATTACACTTCATCTCAATTTACTATTAGTCCAGAATAATTTGCAAATAGCCAAGGTCACAATCGACTTCTAGGTGTCATTGTTTAAATACTTTGCATAATCATGTTATTCTATGTTTGTTCAGCATATGATATTATTAAAGAATGCTTCCTTGACACACTTTAATTATTGGCTTTTGCAAGATTATCCTATTTTAGGATTCTATCTCTAACTTGGAATATTCAATATTTGAAAACTCATTTTCATTAATGTTAATATCCTTCAGGCTCCAATTCAAAGGCTTTGCTCTCTTTAGTGAGTTTACTTTTACTGAAATAAAAAAAATCTGTAATTTTAACTATCACTTTTGTCTTAGTTACTTTCAAAATTAATTTCTCAAATCCAATTCTTAACATTTAGATTCTCTATCTTTTAGATACAGAGTAAGGATGTCAGTTTAAAGACTAAGGTACACATGACCCAAGTACGTGAAAGATGAGCAATGAATAAGGAAGATTGAATCAGAATTGATATTCCTGAATTGTGTTGGAGAAGAGACTTAAATATTGTATTGAATTCCAGTAGAACAAACAAACCTGCCTTGGAGGAGAAGCAGAGTGTCTCATATTCTTTGGTCATATTATTAAGAAAGACAAATTCATGGAAAAGGACATCATGCTTGGAAATGTAGAGGATCAGAGAAGGAGAGGAGAAGAATCCCACAAGACAGTGTGGCAATGCCTTTGAGCTTGGTGGAATAGTCATGATGGTACAGGATAGGACAAGGTTTCAGTCTTAAGTATGTAGGGCCGCTATGAGTTGGGAGTTAACTTCACCTAACCAACAAACAACAGTCATTAGTTAGGTTTCCTACCATTTAAGCTAGAGTACAGATTCATTCTAGAGAGGGTAAAACCAGGCTGCTCCTTGAAGGCAAGGATTCTGGGGCTTCGCCTGACATACTTTGGACATGTTGTAAGGAGAGACAGGTCTTTAGAGAGGGACATCACGCTGGATAGAGTAGAGGGATAGCGCAGGAGGGGAAGACCCTCTATGAGGTGGATTGATTCAGTGACTGGGGTACTTGGGATGGGTATGTCAGAGACAATGAGATTGGCACAGGATAGAGCAGGGTTTAGGGCTGTTGTACATAGGGTCGCTATGAGTCGCAAATGACTCGATGGCACATAACAACAAAAACAACAACAACAACCCACACATGCCTTAAATTCATTCAATTGTTCTGTATTTATACAAAATAAATTCATCTTGGAAAAAGTAAAACTAAAATTATCCTCATTCAGGATGGTTTCAGATACTTTGAACATGTCTTCAGGAAAGGACAGTCCTTGAAGAAAACTTCCATGCTTGGCAAAGCAGTGTTGTGGCTCTTAGATGCTGTCAAGTCAAGTGCGACTCATAGCAATCTTATGAACATCAGATCTCAACCCTGTCCTATCCTGTACCATCCTCACACTCTCGGACACACTCAAGCCCATTCCTAAAATCATTGTGTCAATCCACCTTATTGAAGGTCTTCCTCTCCTGCACTGATCTTCTCACCTTTCCTCTTCCCCTCTCCTCTCTTAGCAACGTATCTGAAATATCTGAGACAGTTTTATCACCTGCCTCCAAGGTCCTTGGATAGAGACATCATGCTTGGTAAGGTGGAGGGATGGCACAGTAGGGGAAGACCCTCTATGAGGTAGATTGATTCAGTGACTGGGGTAATCGGGATGGGTGTGTCAGAGACAGTGTGATTGGCACAGGACAGAGCAGGGTTTAGGGTTGTTGTGCATAGGGTCACTATGAGTCACAGACGACTCAACGGCACATAACAATAAAACAACATGGGATATTCAGTACTCTTCTCCAACACCACAGTTCAAAAAACATTAATATTCTTCTGACAAACAAGAAGACTTTCAAAGAGATGAGTTTAAATACTGGCTGAAATACTGGGATTGTACATAGCAACAACTGGAAGGAGAGCACAGGCCAGAGTAGTGCTTCCTTCTAATGTACATGGGCTTGCTATTACTTGGATGGACTCACTAAATGGAACTTAATAAGACATATCTATGTACGTTATCTGCTTTTTAAATCAGCTTTTCACAATTTCTCTAATTAGTTATTTACCTGGGCATTTCTTCCTGACCAGTTAATTCCTTAAAAGATGCTACCACCACACATACTTTTCAAAGTGGACAGATAATGATTATCTTTGAGTTCTATCCTAGCATTCATGATCGAATTATTTACCAATATTCTATCACTTTGCCTTCAAATGTATCTAACATCTGTTATCTCCTTTTCAGGAGCGTGTGCTTTTAATTCTCAAATATTTAAATATGTTTTAATAGTTGTCCCTGATACACATAAAGCATCAGGATTGGAGGAAAATTCATCAAATATCTGTCCTATGTATATGACACCATCTTTTTACCTTTTTTTGTTTTTTTCTCTTCTCACTTTGGTAAATCCCCCAAGATTGATACTATCTATATATAAACCCATTCTTAGCTTTTTATATTGATGGTATTATGTCATAATTATCCTTTTATGACTGATCTTTCACTCAGGGTAATTTCTTCTTGTTTCATCCATGTTGTGCAGGGTTTAATAAATTATTTGTCGTGTGTGTGTGTGTGTGTGTGTGTGTGTGTGTGTGTGTGTGTTTCATAGTACTTCATTCTGTGAATGTCCCAGAGTTTCTTTATCATTTATCTCTTGATTGTTACCTATGTTGATTCCAGTACCTTCCGGTTATAAATGTTATTACAATAAGCACCATATTAATACGTCAATACGTGTTCCAGTTCTTATTTATTTGGGGAATTTTGGGAATTTCTACATCAAATGATACTCCCATCCTCAATCTTTCCAAGAAAGTGCTAATTTTTTTCTTAATGAAAATGAAGAAGGCTTGAGACACTCACAGATGAAGATGAAATATTAAAGTCCCCATTGTGGATACAAAGAAAAGAACAAGTCTCATAACAAGACTAAAAAAAAAATAACATCACGATAAACAGAAAAAGTTTGAAATTGTCAAGGATTTCTTTTTATCTTGATTTACAAGCCATACTCATAGGAGCAAGAGTAAAAAAAAATAAAATCAAACAATACATTGAATTGAGCGAAGATGCTACCAAGGACTGTTTAAAAAGTGAGGACATCACTTTTAAAAACTAAGGTGCACATACCCCAAGACACTGTTGCTGTTGTTGTTGTTAGGAGCTGTTAAGTTGGATCTGACCTGCTAGTGAATTTTCAGAGGCAGTAATTTCTATGGGAAGAGATTATCTATCTTTCAACCATGGAGCAGCTGATGATTTGAACTATGTTGTTTTAGGTTGACAGTATAGCTCCCTACCACTAAACCATCAGAACTCCCCCATCGAGTCAGAACGGAACCATCACTGATCCTTTGATGGGTTTTCAGAGGTCGCTAATTGCATGGGAGGAGATGCCCATCCTTCTGCCATGGAGCAGCTGGTAAACATGAACTATGTGCCTTTGGGATTGCAATGCAGCTTCTTGCCACGAGGCCACCAGGGTTCCCTCTACTATATAATATTCTCAATTTCTTCCTATGCATGCAAGAGTCGCAAATTGAACAAGGAGCTTTGGTGCCATAATCCATAGGCAGGTGTGTTGCTAACTCAAACACTACACCTTTCTGTTCCCTTGCCGTTTACAGCCTTGGAAACTTGCTGGAGAGTTAGTTTCCACTCACAAACAATGAGGCTTAGAATTCAGAAGATGAAATGATACCTTTGAATTGTTGTATCAGTAAAGAATATATAATAGATCATGGTCTACCCAAAAAACACACTGCCTTTTGATTAGTAAGTAGTACAATATACTGTAAAATATATCACTAGAAGCCATCACTCATGTGTGTGTGTGTGTGTGTGTGTGTGTGTGTGTGTGTGTGTACAGAGTCTAAGAAATAGGGAGAGGAAGAAGCAGAAGAAGGAAAGAAGGGAGTTCTGGTAACCCAATTGGTTAAAAAGTGTGTGTGTGTGTGTGTGTACAGAGTCTAAGAAATAGGGAGAGGAAGAAGCAGAAGAAGGAAAGAAGGGAGTTCTGGTAACCCAATTGGTTAAAAAGTTGTACTGCCAACTCACAGTCGGGCAGTTCCAATTCAGCAGCTGCTCCATGGGAGAATGATGGGTCGACTCCACATGTGTTATTTACAGCCTCTGGAACACCACTGGAAAGTCAGCTACTTGTCGGTTCTGACATAACAACCACCACTCTGTAAGGAACAAAGAAATATTTGGATGAAGAACAGTCATCAAGTTCCTTAGAAGCAAGGATGGTGAGTTTTGTCTCACATACCTTGTGAAAGAGTTCGTGTGAACCTAGAGAATGAGCCAACAAACCACCCTGGAGGCTGTGGGTAACAAGTTGTTCAATAGGCATTTAGGTGTAGGCAGGCTGAGACCGAAAACGGCATCAGCATAGAAAGGAGGCAGGGCAGGGAATTGATTCTCTCTAGTTAACTGGAAAGAGCTCTTGATTCAGCGGCTATGTGTTACTTAGTCCAGCCCCTTTCTTGCCTTAGGGTTTATGTGTCTTTTGGCCTACTTTCTTCTTCTTTTTTTTAGTTTTTTTAATTTTTTTTCCTACTTTCTTCTTGTGTCTGTATTTGTTGGAACACTCTGCTGACATAAAGAACCTTGTTGAGTTTTAGGAGAGGAGGGGTGATTTATCCCCAAGAGAAGACTTACACTTTGTGAATGTTAGTAAGACGGGCAAGTCCCTGGAGAAGATACTGTGATTGGAAAAGAAGAACCACATTGAAAAAGTGGAGAACTCTCTATGTGATGAAAGGGCTCAATAACTTACAATGCATTTATTTATGCACATCAGAGATTGTGAGTATGGTGCAGGGTCAGGCAGGGTTCTGTTCCATGGGCTGCTGAGAACAGTGGATGACATATAACAATAACAACATACATACACACACGCGCGCACACTCACACACACGTGCGTATATTTACTTGCTATGCGCATAAGAACTTGACAATGAATAAGGACGACAGAAGAATTAACACTTTTGAGTTGTGTTGCTGGAGAAGAGCACAGAATAGCCCATGAACTGCCAAAAGAATGATGATAATGTCCGAGAAAAGGTGCCGTCAGAGCGCTCCTTGGAAGCAACGATGACAAAGCTTCATTTCTCATACTTTGGACATGTTGAAAGAAGAGGCTGTGCCTTAGAAAAGCATCTCATGCTTGGAAGGGTGGAGGGTCAGAGAAAGAGAGGAAGAGCCAGATTGAGATGGATTGACAGGGTCACTATAACAGTGGGCTCAAGTGTGTCAGAGATAGTGAAGGTGAAACAGGATAGGACGAGATTCAGCTCTGTGCATAGGAGTGCTCTTAATCGTATCGACTCTATAGCACCTAACAACACAGAATTTATATTTATTGTTATGTTATCCTTTCAGCTGCATAGAATCAGTTCTCTCTTTATAAATTGACATTTGTCTATACCTTTAGAATTTATATATTCTGTAAGGAATTCTTTGATTATTATCTCTGATGATCTTTTACTGCAGCCACAAATTTTATATTTGCTGTGATAACAGTATTTTCTTAATACAATAAATTTGTTTGTCTCTTTTACTTTTGTGTATGTTTTGTCTATATTCTCTGAATTTTGTCTTCTGTAATCATCCAGTTCATCTTACATTATATGCAGGAACTCTCCTAATTTGTAAGACAGTTAACTCAGGACGAGTGAGTGAGGGATACATGCAGGTGTTTATTAAGCGACGGTGGGATAGCCTCTAGATTGCCCACTCACAGATGGTGCCTCTCTGGGAACTCAGATTGACCAGCCACTCCAGGGTAGGAAGACGGGCAATCTCCTCCTGTGTGATTTACAGCCCCCTGAAACCTACTGGAGGTACAAATGTGAATCGTTTCTGCACATGTCAATGAGTTTGATTGAGAGATCAGAGCAGGAGTTTTGGGTTTTACCACAATTGTTTTTATCTCTATTTTTCATGAGGACAAAGCACATATTTAGGTTTTTTCTATTTTGTGGAGTCTTGGCCTTTTTCACCTTTTTGACAAATAGTGTTTTAAAAATTGTCTTTTAAGGGAACTTACTGAAATGGCATCAATACATTATTTTATTCCCTACGGGAAATTATATGAGGAAAACATGTCACAGCAGTGAGAATACTGCATTGCTTAACATTCAGTAAGGAGGTTACTTAACACTCAATGAGGATCCTTTCATATTCATTATTGGATGAGATTTGACAATATAATAAAATATAACACTTCACAGCCAGGAAAATACTGTCTTCTCAATTGTTCAGAATAAAGACACACTGCCAAACCAAAGAGTTAAAGTTAGCCTATACAAATAAACAAACCAACCAACCGAATAACCACCATTGATAAGGAAAAGGCCATGTCAGTCTGGTCAACTGCAGCACAAGGTAACCTTCTACCAGTGTCTGAAGCTGCAAATCTCTATAGGAGGAGACTGCCCATGGTTCCCCTAAGGAACACCTGGTGGGTTTGGGACAGAGGTCCTCCATTGAGTGAGCAACACTCAATGTTGGTCATGCCACCGTGCTTTTTCTGCTCTAATGTCCTTGCTCTCTTAAATGTCCAGTATGTTTTATATTTTTTTCCTCTTATACTTGCCGCAAACATTTTATTTTCAATTAAGAATACTATATAAAGACACATTCCTGTAGAAGTTTCCACAACTTCAAAGGCTAGAAGACCTTGTCTACTGAAGTATGACCATCTTTTTACTAGTGAGACAAAGATCTTAATGTTCATTCCATGAGTTTACAAAATATTTTACCACATTTACCCCTGTATCTCCAAATCTGAAAGAAAATGAATGTATTATTAAAAATTTAGTACATGCTGGGATAAAATGAATAAATACATTTGTACATTATTCAAAGATGCAAGTTTGACATTGACTATACACTGTTGTCAACACAATTCCCAAAAAGAAGTTAAATTTAAGTCCTTATTTTTCTTTTTACTAATCATTAATGTATATCTCAAACATATGAGTGATCAGTAAAACAGTTGAACTTTGATTCTGTACAAATCAAAGAAAAGATACGAAGGAATATGCTAATATTTTCAGATTTCTATGCTGCATTAAAACAGATTCTCTTTTTCTTGGATAAAACTATAAAACAACAGAAATCAAGATGAGGAAGATGATTTAGGCCGTTGTTACAGCAGTGTTTCAATCACACTTATTCCTCATTTGACAGCAATTCGCATGTGGAGAAGATTGAAATTTACACGCTGTGCTGTCAAATTTCCCATACCATTTCAAGTTATAAATATGAAATATAAGCTGAATACCTTTCCAAAGGAGTAGTTATACTTTTTGCTAAATGATAGATGAAGTAGATAATATTATCATAGACTTCAGCAGTCAGATAGTAATTTAAATTGTCTTAATTTTTTTGCCTCTTAATACAGAACAGTTTTGGAACATTTCCTCTGAAAAATGAAATATAAGGAAGAAAGATTTCTAATTACTACAACAAACACATAGCAATGCATATACACATCACATTTAACATAGAGTTTTGAATAAAAATATCAACAGATGTCAGAGAGATTAACATAACTACTCTTTGAAAAAATATCCCATTTTCCAGAGCTAAAATGAATGCAGTTATATCTAAATTTTATTTGTATTGCATATGACAATAAAAATGAAAATAAAGTGTGGTTTAAATAGTATTGGTCCAAACACCACCAAAACCATACTTGCTGTCATTAAGTCAAATAGACACTCAACTACCTTAGAGGACAGTGTACAGCTGCCCAGTAGGGCTGTACCCTTCATGGAAACAACCATACTTTTTACTGATCAATGTGAAAGACAGTTATTTCCTAGAATTTCATAATATTGCTTAGAAACAACCTCAGTTTCCTTCAGAGGTGGTAACAGATTATGAAGAATTTTATTATTACAAACCCATTTCTATTAGATTGACCTTTCAGACTTCCATAACTTGTTTCTGTTTTTCTTCCTCCCTCAAACTTTATTTAACTCTAGACAATGGACATTCTAGTTGGCATCTCTTCTCTTTTCCTTGACATCTAATGTAATCATTAGATATATTTTCCTATCAGGCAAGCACTTTTAGTTTCAGCAGATGGTAATTCTGGGATTTGTTTTTATTTCATTTAGTTTCTTTTATTTTATTATTATACTAACTTATTTACAAAATTCAAATACATTGTTTTTCACACCAGTTCCTTCCCAATATGCTCACCCCCCATCAAATAGTACGACCCCATGATTAATTCTCCCTGCGTCCCCCACATATCCTTACCCCTCTGCTCCTACCCTCCCCTCCCCCCCCCCTTGGATCCTCATGCTCATTCTATAAAAATGATTTTTATACAGTATTTGTCCTTATGGGACTGAGTTAGTTCACACAGTGTAATGCTCACCAGTCTCTCCTTGGGACATGTTTTATGAGT
Source organism: Elephantulus edwardii (assembly GCF_000299155.1). Classification (NCBI taxonomy): domain Eukaryota; kingdom Metazoa; phylum Chordata; class Mammalia; order Macroscelidea; family Macroscelididae; genus Elephantulus; species Elephantulus edwardii. The sequence continues at coordinate 20,870,717 of NW_006399764.1, read as the reverse complement.
TGTAAAATCTAGCAAGAGAACAATTGCAATTATCTGATGATCTGAATTGAGGGGAAGAAGGAATGTTGAATCCAAAGTAACCCCATCAATGTACTCAATAAAGTCCCTCAATAGTTATGCACAGTTTCTGTCTCTTCTACTGTGCACCATTGATGATTCTCATGCTGAGACTCAGGCCTCCTGTGGTTTCCAGGGTGGACTCCAGCTTTCTGCTCTAAAAACCCTTTTCCTTAAGTATGACATTCATTTTCTGCTGCCCCTACGTGTTACTGTCTCACTCTTATTTCCCATTCAAACTTCTCCTAAACAGTACCTTATATCTTGGTTATTCAATCTTTAGTTTATGGAAACTCAGTTACATTCTCACTTCAGACTCCTTGGCCATACTCATATTTTGGAGGAGTCTTGAAAAACGTGACTTTAAAAATGATGTCAACCCAAAGACAGATGTTACAATACATTGCTCATATGGGCAGATCCAGCCCAGTCTAATCTGTTTTCTGATGTGAGAAACAGCTCTCTCTCTCACTATATCACAGAGTTTACAGCATTTCCTTAATAAACAAAAAGACATATTTAACTGGTAATAAATTGGCATTTTAAAATGTTATAGACATATATGATTCATACTTAAAGTTTGAATACTGTTATAAAAAGCTATATCCTTCTGCAATGTAATGGTGAAGATTTTTATTCTTTGAAGCAAAGAATTTCACTGTAAACTTTATTTCAAAACCTGTGAAGTAAGAGTTCCTTTCTCACCACATCCTCTCAAGCATCAACTATGTACCGCTCTGTTAAACTTTGCCACTGTTACTGGAGTGAGATTATACCTCATTGTGGTTTTGATTTGTATCTCTCTTCTTGCCAGTGATTTGGAGCATTTCTTCATGTCTTATACATTAATAGTGGGATTGTAAAATGGTGCAACTATTCTGGAAGACAGTTCAGTGCTTTCTCAAAAAAGCTGAACACAAAAATTCCATATGACCCAGTTATTCCATTACTTGGAATATACCCTGAGAATATGAGAACTCAGGCACAAACTGAGACTTGTACACCAATGTTCACAGCAGCATTATTCACCACTGCAAGAACATGGAAAATGCACAAATGTTCAACCACAAATGAGTGCACTGAGAAAATACGGTACATTCACACAATGGAATACTATGCAGCACGCAGGAGCAATAACTTTGTAAATTACTAACCTAACTTGGGAGGGGCTGGAAAGCATTATACTGAGTGAACTCGCTCAGTCCCACAAGGATAAATATGGTATAAAACCGTTATTGTAGAATGAGTATAGGGATCCAGGAGGAGTGGAAGAGGCTGGAAGCAGAAAGACGTGGATGTGCGGGGTGGGGGTGGGAAAGATTAATCATTGGGTTGTACAATTTGATGGGAGTGAGTAAGGGAAATGGAAAGAATTTGTTTGAATTTGTATTTGAATTTTGTAAATAAACTAGTAGAAAAAAAATTTTAAAAGGTATAAAAGCAAACAAACAAAAATTTCCCAAAACATGTCAAGTATCAGGAAGGTATTTGGCAAAGATAGTTAAAAATATAATCATTAGACATTGAATTTCAATTAGTCTTTGCAGTTGAACACAGAGCAATTGATCGTTGTTACATGCACGCATGCCATCTCTTCTAGTGACCGAAAACACAGCAGAACCAAGCGCTTTCTGGTCCTGTGCCACCCACACCCTCACTGCAGGGCTTGAGACCATTGCACGGTGTCAGTCTGTCCAGTTCAGGAGCACCCTCTTTTTCACTTATCCTCCACTTCCCCAAAAGCATGATGTTCTGTTTTTTGTGTTTTTGTTTTTCTAGAGACTGTTGTGACTGTCGAGTCAGCATAGATTCATAGCTGATCCAGCTGGATTTTGTTGTTGTTGTTAAGTGCCATCGAGTCTTGGGCGACTCATAGCGACCTTGTGAATGAAAGTCCTCAACTCTTGTGTGACTTTCATCCTTTCTCCAGGTTCACAGGGTTTCTGGAGGCAAGCTATTACTGAAGTGGATGCCACTCCTGCTTCCAAGCTTGTTTTAATTGGGGAGTGCCACCAAACACTGTCCACCATGGGAGACCATTAACTCATTTGACACATCAACGTCACAGTGTTCAGCTTCACAGCAACCACAATAACAACAAGAAGAAGTTGGATTTTAAAGGCATTAAATTGCTGCAATGCCAAAGGCACGTGGTTCAAGGCCACCAGCTGCTCTGCGGAAAAAGGATGAGCAGTCTCTTCCCATGTGATTAACTGCCTCTGAAAACCAGCTGGAGGTTCAGCTACGGGTCGGTTCTGCCTCCATGGTACAAAACAACAACAACTAACCAAACTGCAGTTAACTAGCCATCTTTCTTCTGTGGTGAATTTGAACTGTATGCCTTTGTGTTGACAGTTCAATTTTTTACCACTAGGCTGCCAGAGCTCCCTTTCCAGAGAATAGCTCCCCAGATAACTTAGCCAATGAACATGAAACAAAAACAAATCTTGCCCTCTTCCCTTCTAAGAAGCATTCTGTCTACTTGTTCCCCCCCCCCAAAGACAGATTTGTTTGTTCTTTTGGCAATCCAAGACGTAGGCAGCTATTTGTTCAGCATACAAATTGAATAATTATGGTGAAAATATACAACACACTTTAATGCACACCTTTTCTGCTTTAAACCATGCATTGTACCATTGTTCTGTTCAAGTGACTGTTTTTTTTTGTCTGTGTACAAGTGAATACGATTAAGATGTGTGTACAGTCGAGTTGGAATTGACCCATAGCTGACCCTCGGGTGGATTTTCAGAGGCAGTGAATCATACAAGAGGAGAGTTCCCATCCTTCTCCCACAAGTTGCAGCTAGTGTGCTCCTTAAATTTGAGTTCTTTCTTCTGCGAAGTAAGAATAGCAAATTGGGAGTCCAGGCTTTATCACGCAAATGAGGAAAGAGGCTTATTCAAGAAAATACTTCGCTTTTTTTAAAATAAACTAAAAAGTGAAAAGAAAATAATGTACAAAGTATAAATATGCTCTAAATCCCATCCATATATTTATAAAGTGGTGAGAGTTTATTCTAAAAACAAGTTGTAGATGTTTGGTGCAAGGATTCGCACTATACTCCTTAAAAGCACACTTTGCTATCTTCTCAGTGTTATGATTCTGTGTTATTATTGGAAATGTGAGCTCAAAATAGAAACATTATTAACTCTGTTAGTGAGGTATGTAAAGATAAGTTAAAATTCTATTCGATCTCAGTAGTTCATGCAACATGGCCATGCATTTAGATGAAAAGAATGTTTTAAAACCTTTTGGGACTGAAGATGTTATGTTCAAATATAACTGTATCAGAAAAGTTATTTTCAAAATTAAAAATATATCATTATTTTTAAGAGAGAAAAAAAAAAGAAAATACTTTGCAAGAGCAACATGGAGAGTGGAAGCAACACTGTCCACGACTCACAATGTAGGTGGTTTATAAAGAGACTCAGATGAGAAAGACTTTCACATCTATTCATAAAGGAAGGTGGAGAATGCTCAGAAATGGCCTGTATAGAAAAAGCTGTAGAGATTAGGTGTCTGTACGACTAGTTTTCCACAAGGGACTCTTGTAGAGCTTGTGGTTCAAAAGCCATCAATTATGGGATGGTGCACATGTGCTGCGAAGGAAAGTGCTCTGATTCCATTGCTCTGTTTGGTAGATAGCTTACTTCTTGCCTGGAAAGGTCAAGTCTAGGTCACAAGTGGTTTTCTTGTCTGTACTCTAAGAAGGAATTTAAAGTGATGTAGCTTCAGGCCAGGTTTTAAACAAGTTAATCTACATAGAGAAAGATGCCTTATGGGATGGAGCATTAGTAAACACCAGATTTAAATGGATAACAGAATTTAAGGCAATTATACATTATCTGGAGGAGCTGAGGGTTAAAGTGCAATGGGAAGACCTACGTACTTTCTCTCTCAAAGTGTTTTGAAAATCTCATTTTTGTAAAGTTACACATAATTTGTTATGTTCCACCCCAGCTGAATGCCTTTGTACAGTTGCTAAAATACAAAGAAATAGTATTTTCTATATTAAACTAAATTGTCTGTGACATCAGCAATGAGGTCCCTCATTCAGTGATCTCTTCCGGACCCAGCTTGACAGTTCCCTATACATGTATACTGCTCCAGTCACTTTTAAATACCGTTAGCAAGATTTTACTTACATGTGATAATAAATATATAGTTTGCACATTTTACATGTTGTTGGATCACCTTTATTTGGGATTGACATGTATATTGATCTCTTCTATTCAGTTGGCCAGGTAGCTGTCTTCCAATTCTCTTGGCATGTATGTTTGAGAACTCTTAGTACGACATCAGTATATTGAAATGTTTCCATTGTTTTTTTGTGAATTTCTAGAGCATTAATTATTGCAATGAGTTCAGTGCACTTTAGATTTCTTCCTTTAGTGTCATTTATTTTTTACCATATTCTACCTCCTGAAATGTTTGCACGTTATCCAGTAACTTTTAGTACTTTGCCTCTGTGAATGTCTTCCATCTACTGTTTATGCTTCCTACAACAACCAATATTTTGTGTTTAAAGTCAGTCAGTATTTCAACTTGATGTTTGAATTTCTATTTTACTCCTATCAGCTTGAGAAAAGCCACATTCTTCCTTTTCTTGTTTTTCTTTTTTTAACTTTGTGCTAATTTCATTTTAATATTTTGCTTTGAGCTACCTTTGGAATGTGTTTGGTTCTCTAACTTCATAATTTCCTCCTTTTGCTTTGGTTTTCTCATTATAGAGAATGTTTCAGAGCTCCCTTTAACATTTGTTCTGTCCTGTTTCTTATTTCTTGATTTATAATGATTTTTAACTTTCTTCATGTACAATATGTTGATGTAATCCACTACTTATTTGACTACATAATTCATAGTCAATGCATCAAATTTACACCTAAATGAAAGGAGGTGAAAAAAAAATTAAAAAAAAAAAGGACATGAAATTTTACAATTCATGATGAAATATTTTAAACACTTTCTCCCCTTTCTTTCCTAAAACATCAGACACCATGACCTAGAAGGCAGTGTATACTACTGATTAATACATGGATATCAACAAGTAAAATATTAATGTTTATATTACAAAGCCTTTTCTTATTGGTTTTGTTAAATCAATTCAACAAATCTAATTTTCTTTTCAGAAAAAGATAATGATATAGTTTCTGTTATCATTAAATCAAGTGACAAATATAGGATAATTAAATTATGTAATCCATAATATATACCTAAGTATTGACAATTATGACTATGACATCTTAAAAATAAAGTTTTATTGAAGGTACAGTTAAGTAGGTCATGACTCATAGCCACTATGTCTACAACAGAATGAAACATTTCACAACCATTTAAGCCCATGGTTAGTCACTGTGTTAAACCATCTCATAGAAGTTCCTCACTTTTGTTATCCTTCTGTTCTAATAAGCACGATGTCCCTCTCCAAGGACTGATACTTTCTGATTATATGTCCAAATTATGTGATGAGCAATGTCTTGACATATTTGCTTCTAAGGAGTGTTCTTAAGTACTTTCTTATAGAAATAAAAGCCTTGGGTCTAAAACATTCTTTGAGAAGCAAATTGGAAATTAGATTGGTTTCTCTCCTAGTTCTTTCCCCTTGTTAGAAAAGTCCTTCTTGTTTGGGGCTCATGGCAACGTTCTTTGTCTCTTGCACAGCATGGCATCATTTCTAATGTGGCCAACCTCAGCTCTATAGCTGTGCTTAGCAGGGAGGATATGAAGTCTCCTTTACTACACACAAGAGATATGAGTGTAGAATATAAATCCTGCATGGGTCAAAAGTTGAATATGTCTTCTGACTATTTGAGAATGATACTCAATAGTGACATTGATCTTGTCTCCTCCCGATGTTGGTAAAGTGCGTCTCATGAACGGTTTGAGTATGTGCCCTCTTGCTGGTTGTTCTGGACCCTTATGACAGGCATCAGTGAAGAATGCCTGCCTCTCCTTTTCGGCTTCAATATATGTATACAAGTCAAACACTGTCTAGGAAAGCGATGCGTTATTCCTAAGGACATTTATCAATTGCATGGGCAAATATATTATTCAAAAGATCAGCAAGGATAGTAAGTTTAAAAGGATAGCATTATGAATACATATTTTAATTTTTCAAAGATAATTTAAGTACCTTCTATATAGGCAAACAGATATTTTAAAGAAAAAAATTAAAGTCTCCAAACATATTTTAGCTGGAGGTCATTACTATACAAGACAGTATGCAAGCCAATGCCAGTGGCAGAAAGAGGTTGAATACATGGAGCCAAAACAAAACAGAAGAGATTAGAAAGGGAGATAGTTATTTCTTTGTTCTGGAGCTTGATTATTTTTCCTGTTTGTATTTCTGATCTTAATAGGATCTGTGTTGCCTTCAGCTTAGAGAACAAACAGAGACATTCCAACATAAGTTATCGCCATTCACCTTGGAAAAAGTCAGAAACCCTATTAGGATACTGTTAATTTAGCAGATAGATGGTGAACTTGGTCACTTGTGGAAAAGGAGACATATACCTGGGAACGTTGAAGAGTTTTCTGGGATCATTCATTCCCCAAGAAAACTTATGTTAAAAAATATATTCTGAATCCCATGCATCATTATGGTCTTTTTTTTTTAAGTGAGCTTGGTGATATGGAACCTGATATAAAAAATTTACAACTTAGAGGAAGTAAATCGTTCCCCTAATGAATCTGGTTGGTTACTATCAGATTTAATAATGAAAGGCATTCTTTTGCAACAATGTATAAGTAATTAGAAAGCATTTCATATTAACTAGGAACCTAGTGACATACTTAGTAATATATCTGGTTATCAACAGAAAGGTTAGCAATTCAAATCCACTAGTCATTCCATGAGAGAAAGATGTGAAATCTCCTGCTCTAAAGACTTAGAGCTCACACACCTAATAGAGGGTGGCTAAGAATTAAAAGGGATTGCATGACAGTGGATTGTAATATCAGTATTATATTATTACCATTAAATGCTATAATAATTATGATTTTAATAACTCTACTCAATATTTTGTGATGTGCCAGTCATGGTAATGGGCACCCATGGTGGACAGTGTTGGCTGGAGCTTCCCGACTAAATCAAGCCTGGAAGCAGGAGCGGCATCCACTTCTGAAATGGCTTGCTTCCGGAAACTCCATGTATGAACAGTGCTCAGGCCATTTGTTCATAGGGTCACTATGAGTCGTCTAGGACTCGACGACATCACATAACAACAACAACAGCAACTCAATATTTTATCTGCTGTTGTTGATTGCCATCTAGTCGAGCACAATTCATAGCGACACTATGAACAAAAGACCTGAAGCCTTTCTATTACTATTATTTCTCAAAGTTCATAGAGTTTCGAGAGGCATGTTGTTTAGGAAATGGATGAGTTATTACTTATTTTCCTTGAAGTAAACCTAAGATATAGTTACTACCATTGTTGTCAAAAGTATGGAAAAACAAACTGTGTAAAGTTAAGTAAATAAATAAAAATGTCAATATCATCCAACCGAATTATCACAGTGGAATTTGAACGTGGAGATTCTGAATTCAAAACACTTATTTTTTAAAAATACTAAGTGTTCAATGTCTTTTAAACTAAGTGCATCCAGCTCACCATTGCTGAAACACACCTAGAAAAAATACAGAGCTATATAGTCTACCAACATAGTAATTCACGTTATCGTTGCTCTCCAGAAGGAACTGGTTTATAGTTGACTCTGGTGGGTTTTCCAAAGCTGTAAATCACATGTGAGGGAATTTCCCAACTTTCTCTGGTGGAGCCTGTAGTGGATTTGAACCACCAGAGAAGCTTTACTTTTGTCTTAACAGAATAACCACCTATTGCACTAGCTACTCAAGAAATTTCAGCTCTTCAATGAGACGTCAGGATCAAGAAAACACAGAAGTAAAAATATTTGAACAGAATGGTATTAGCAAAATATTCAACGCAGTTTTGGAGGTGGAAGTCAAACAGGAGGAGATCACCAATTTTTCTCCCGTGGAGCAGCTGGTGGACTCCAGACTTCTGCTTTTGAGTTAACAGCACAATTCCTTAATCACTAAACTGTTAATACTCTCTAAAAACCAGATACTGAGGTGGGTGAATTAGACTTGTGCTGTTGTTATATAGCATCGTGTCAGAACTGACTCATAGTTGACCGTCCAGCTGGCTTTTAGAGGCAGTAAGTCACACAGGAGGAGATTGCCCCTCTTTTTCTGAGGAACACCTGGTCAATTCAACTATGAGCCTTTGGGTTAGCAGTGGAACGTGCTACCACCAGTAACTAAGCCCCCGGTAATTGTTGTTATGTGCTGTTGAGTTGCCTGTGACTCATTGTGTCTCACTGACTCTGACACACTTACCTCCAGTGCCCCAGTTACTGTATCAGTCCATCTCATCCAGGGTCTTCCTTTCCTGTGCTGTCCAAGAATGATGTCCCTTCCAAGCATGATGTCTTTCTCCAAGGACCAGTCTCTCCTGGCTCTGTGCTCAAAGTATGTGAGACAGATCTTCAAAATCTTAGCCTCCAAGGAGAAACTTTGTTTCACCTTCTCCAAGACAGACCTGTTTGTTCCCTTGGCAATCCATGATGTTATTCAATACCCTTCTCCAGCACCAAAACTCAGAGGTATCAATTCTCTGTCATCCTTAGTCATTGTCCAGCTCTCTGATGCATAGCAAGTAACTGGAAAAACTATGGTTTGGATCAGGTGCGCCTTAGTCTCTAGACTGGAATCGTTGCTTATCAGTACTCTGGAGAGGTCCTGACAGCAGATTTTTTCAGTGCAATTTATCTTTTGATTTCCTGACTGCTAGTGCCAAGAGCGTTGATTGTAGAGCTAAGCAAGCTATAATTGTTAAAAACCTCAATCTTTCTCCATCTATCATGTTGCTACCAGTTGGTCCAGTGTTGAGAATCTTTGTATTCTTGATATTATCCTTTTAGTTGTATACAGTGAAGTCAGAACCAATCCATATCTGACCCTTCAACAGGTTTTCAGAGAGAGTTTAATAACATGGGAGGAGATTGCCCGTGTTTCTATCATAGAGCAGCTGATGAATTAGAACCTTCTATCTTCGGGATTACAGCCCAGCTCCTTACCACTAGGCCACTGGTTAATAATGAAAATGTGTGTCATTCTTTATTCTTTCATTCACTTACTCATCAAGTGTTATGATCTATCTATTTACACACACACACACACACACACACATACACACTCTAGGCCAAGGACTGTTCTGGTAGTGAAGATAAGACAGTGGACTGAATGAGGGGAAGGTGAGGTGCTAGAAAATGTTTTCAAAACTGAAAGTAGGCTGCGTCCATTCCAGATCAGTGCTGAAGAATGTCATGGTAGTAGTCTAAAAAAGACATAGAAATCTGTGCAATTTGAGAGGCTTAAAGTTGGTTTTAAAGAATCAGTAAGGTTTAAGCAGACAGCAGGGAAAATAAAGCTATTTTAAGAATGAGAGAATATTCCAAGATGGCACAAATTTGAAGTTCTGTAGATATAGATATAGTTACAGAGATAGAGAAGGAGATGTATATGGTGATACAGATACAGTCACATAGGGTTTAAAATAGAAAATATATACATATATTATCTGTTATTCTAATTTATTTCCTCTCATATATTGTATATTTTTTCTTTATAAAATAGAATCAGTAATAAAACTATCAATATAAAAACTCCCAATTACATTATAAATGGTAAAAACCCTCAGAATTAAAATCTGAAAGATGTACTTTTAGTGTTCTTTCTTAAAATTTCCTTTCTATTTAAAGTCTCATTTTTGTTGCAGAATTCTGTGAGTTTTGACAAATGCATACGATCTTTGACTGATGTGAAATTAAGATACAGAAGACAGAGCATTTTTAAAACTTCCATTAATGATATTCATTTATGTAGACTGTTCTGCTCTCATGAGCAACCATTGGGCATGATTCATGCATTACTATGATTTTAAATAATAGTATATTCTATAAATTAGGGCCACTTCATTTAGAAAATGAAGTTGATACTTTTGTATGTTGTTTCATTCTGTAGTTCTTTGACTTTTTAAAAATTGTGGAATAGAATTATGTTGTAAAAGCATTCTATAGCCTGTTTATCTATTGTTGATGTTGTTGCAGTTGTTGTTATTTGCCATTAAGTTGCTTGAGATTCGTAGTGACCCTATGTACAACAGCCCTGAAACCTACTCTATCCTGTACCAACATTATTGTCTCTGACACACCTACACTCAGTACCCAAATCACTGAATAAATCTAACCCATCAAGGGTTTTCTTCTCCTGTGCTGTCCCTTCACCCTTCCAAACATGATGTTCTTCTCCAAAGACTGGTCTTTCCTTGCAACATTGCCAAAATATGTTAGAAAAAGCCTCAGAATCCTTGCCTCCAAGGAGCAGCCTGGCTTCACCCTCTCTAGGGTGAACCTGTTTGTTTTCTTAGCAGTCCATGGACTATTCAACACTCTTCTCCAGCACCACAGCTCAAAGGCATCAATTCCCTAGTCATTGTCCAGCTTTCTCACACATAGCAAGTCATTTCAAAGACTATGGCCTGGATCAGGTGCACCTTAGTCCCCAGACTGATGTCGTTGTTCTCCAGTACTTCAGAGAGGTACTTGAAAGCAGACTTTCCCAGTGAAATTTATCTTTTGATTTCCTGGCTTCTGGTACCAAGAATGTTGATTGTAGAGCCAAGCTGTCAACAATCTCAATCTCTTAACCATCCATCATGATGCTGCCAATTGGCCCAGTGGTGAGAATCTTTGTTTCCTTGATTTTGAACTTCAATCCATATTGAAGGCTGCAGTCCTTGACCTTCTGCAACAAGCACTTCAGGTCCACTGAAAAATGCTTAAATTATGACAGTGGCACTATGCAACATTTATCCCTTTGCGACAGATATTTCACTCAGCATAATGTCACCCAGGGTCACCCATTTTGTATTATGTTTTATGAATTCCTTGTTTTTTCAGTGCTCCATAGTGTTCCATTGTGTGAATATACCACAGCTTCTCTATCCATTTGTTTGTTGATGGGCTCCTTTTTTTTTTTATAGGCTCTTGGGTTGCTTCCATTTCTTTGCTATTGTGAACAATGGAGCAATAAACATGGGTGTGCATATAACCAGTTTGGGTGGCACTTCTGATTTCTTTAGGGTATATTCCCAGTAAGTAGTGCATTTGCTGGGTCAAATGGTATTTCTATTTCCAACTGTTTTAGAAAGCACCCTACTGTCTTCCAGAGTAGTTGCACCGTTTTACACTCCCACTGTCAGTGAATAAGGGTTCCAATTCCTCCATACATGTTAGTTGGGGAGAAAACTAGGATAAATAATGAACACTGCATTCAAATGGATGAGGGCAAGAACTGTCTAAAAGAAATCTATGATAAGGTATTATTTGCATAACAACTGTCCATAATAAGAGGTGCACAGCAAAGTGGACTGTGGAGGCATGGACAGGGAGGAAATTCTGCAACAATGAAAGAAAGAATCCTTTTTAAACAGAAGTTGAACTGGCGGGGGCAGGTAGGAAGGAAAATGTGCAACAATGAATGAATGGAAATCCACGTTTTCTGTAAATTGTCATTAAAATATCAATAAAAAAGAAAACAACAAAAAAGAAAAAGACTTGAATTACTTGCAGTTACTGGCAATGATAAACATTTTAATACAGGCAATTGTATAAAGATATGATTTTCTTTTTTTTTTTGTAAATACTCACAAATGGAACTCATAGATCTTCTTAGCAAGAATGAGGGACTTTTGGCGGCCTAATGGTAAGAAGACTAAGGAGCGTCTGATACAGGC
>NW_006399764.1:20857119-20858738 GCF_000299155.1 Elephantulus edwardii | reverse complement strand
AATCACTTGTTATGCATCAGAGAGTTGGACAATGACTAGGGAGGATAGAAGGAGAATTGATGCCTTTAAGCTGTGGTGCTGGAGAAGAGTATTGACTGTACCATGGACTGCTAGGAAAACAAACAGATTCATCCTGGAGAGGGTTAAACAAGGCTACTCCTTGGAGGCAAGGATTCTGGGACTTTGTCTGACATACTTTGGGCATGTTGCAAGGAGGGCCAGGTCCTTGGAGAGGGACATCATGCTTGGGAGGGTGGAGGGACGGAGCAAGAGGGGAAGACCCTCTATGAGGTGGATTGATTCAGTGACTGGAGTAATTGGGATGGGTGTGTCAGAGACAGTGCGATAGGCACACGATAGAGCAGGGTTTAGGGCTGTTGTACATAGGGTCGCTATGAGTCGCAAGCGACTCGATGGCACTTAACAACAACAACAACTATGGTAAGAAGTTACACTATAAATAGGTAGTTTGAATCTGGCATCTTCTCTGAAGGAGGATAGGTTATATTCTCCTGTGCCGTTTACTGCCTCTGAAAATCCACTGAAAGGTCAGCTATGAGTTGGTTCTCACTCAATGGTACGCAGTAGCAATAATTATTATCACCATTAAAAATAAAATTTCTAACTACTTTCTGCTGGAGTACCAGGGGCCTAGTGGCAAGAAGCTGTGCTACAATCCCAAAGGCACTCGGTTTGAGGCTACCAGTTGCTTCATGGGAGGATAGGCAATATTCTCCTTTGCAATTAACCGCCTGTGAAAACCCACCCGAGGGTCAGCTGTGGATCGGTCCTAATATCGAAACAGCATTATTTTTATTAGCATTTTGCCACCATAATTGAAGTTTGTAATATTTTTAATACATTTCTAGTGCTTGTCTAGGCATATGATTGTTTCAGCTGTGAATTCAGTTATATTTTATTTTCAGAACTTTCTATTTTTTTCTTTTATTATTATATTGCAGTAACTCCATTAAGATGTTTAGCAGGGACTCTGAGAAAACGTTCTTTCCTTTTTTCTGAGACAGAAGGGAAAACATTCAGCATTTTATCAACAAATATAATTTTAGCTGCAGGATTTACTTTTCAAGTTTGAGATGTTTATTTCTTAGTAGAAACTGCTTATTTAGGAAAAGATGGAATTCTTTTTCTTGAATTAATTCTTTTTTACATCTATTGAGATAGTATAAGGTTTTTATTCTTCATCTTGTTGATAGGCTGAATTAAAGTTATTTATTTTTTTGTGTTAAAACCATCTTATATCCCCAAAATAAAAATGACTTAATTTAATTGTGGTGTAATGTGTCTGTTGGTAGAAGTTTGGCTTCTCTAAACCATTGTCTCTAATCTGATCCAGCTGCCTCAACTCTACCTGCCCTGAAAACACATTGTCCTGCTTACATCATCAACAGCTCCAGGAACCTTTCTTCCTCATGCAAATAAGGTGTGTTAGTCAATCCAAAAGGGGATTGGCTAGTATGGCCATTAAACTGAAGAGATTTCAGGTGTAGAAAGGAGACTCACATCTCACCAACAGGAGAAGAGGTAGCAGAGAATGAACAGTTGGATCCTTTGAGGTCCAGAGATTCCTGTGCCAAGGATATTACCATGCTATTAACCGA